>NC_081423.1:16256909-16556909 GCF_949786415.1 Peromyscus eremicus
CCTATGCAGCCTTTGAAAGAGGCCTTCAGAAATGGGAGGACGATTCCCTGGCTTCTCCTGAAGGTCAGACCAGAGTTCACGGTGACAGTTCTTCTCAAGTCAAACTTTATCAGGGGCTGAAATAAGTATTTTATTGAGACAGGGTCTCATTATATAGACTAGGCTGGCCTTGAACTCACAGAGATCTATCTGCTTCTACCTCCCAGGTGGTGGGATTAAAGAACACGCCACCACACCCATCTTCACTGTTATTTGAGCCTCCAGCCTGATTCCCCTTGCCACAGCCTCCCAAGTACTGGGATTATAACCCTATATCACCATGCTTGGCCTAGATATTTTTCTTAAAGAAGCCATACCTACCCAGCTCACCAAAACTCTATCCAGTGAGAGTATAGCCTGCACAGGAAAGAACACAGAGAGCAAAATGGTCCCAGATGGAAACCCAGCACAACACAGGTATTGATGTCAGGACCAAATGTGGCACCACAGTCAGCGGCATGGGGGGGGGGGCATACAGACAGCAATCAGCTCAGGGCGGGAAGGTGCGTGGGTCCTGGCAGTGTCCTGTAAAAGGCATGCAGGTCGACCCACTGGGATGCAGGGCAAGCTTCTGTTCACAGCCAAGGGGCCTCTGTGAGAGGAAGCAAAGGGCCTGAGGGATTGAGATCAGAAACCTGGAATTGCTCAGACAGTCAAAACTGGGGTTTGGGGGGCGGGGGTGCGATGGGATGATCTCCTCTTAGACAAAGGGAGGATTGGAGGACCGCTCCTTGTAGCTTCAGAATCTCCAGGCTGGATTCTGGCCAGGTCAGGGACTCTAGTGGTGGACTTTAGGCCAGCTGCCCACACAGATACTCCTTGCCTCTCACATCCATCTGAGCCTTCCGCCGGGTGAGGGGACTTTTAGGTAGTGTATATACTTAGGAAAATGATGAGCTGGGATCTCAGTTTTGACACTAACACCATCCCAAGCAGTGAGATGGATTCTTTCTTACTTTCTACCTTTTCAACATTTCGGTGTGAGAACATTTTAATTCACAGAAAAATTGAAAGCACATCCCAGTAATTCAGCACTGACTTACCTATCACATCTAAGCCAACATTTATCCTACATCCTTTGTGTCCGTGCATAGATATATAACACACATGCACACTTATGTTATATATCTATGCACGGACACCTATGTATCTATATTTTTTCTTTTGGCTAAACCTTTTAAAAACATGTTCCAACTACCATGCGTGTTTTACCAGTTTTGAAGGCAGAAACTTCATGTTATTTAGGCGGTGAGAATTCACTATGCCATGGGGCCCTCTTATCTGTGAGGGGTATGCTCTAAGGTCCCTAGTCAGTACCAGAAACTGCAGATGAACAGCTCTGCAAGGACTGTTTTTCTTTCTGTACATACATGCCTATGATAAAGTTAAAGTCACAAATTAGGCCCAGTAAGAGATTAATAGCAATGACTGATAATAAAATAGAACAAATTTTACAATATACTATAATAGTGTGACTTGGTGGTATCTTTTGAGTGAGACAAATATTAGTATTTCTGACTTTTTTTAAACCTCGTCTAGCCGGGCGGTGGTGGCGCACGCCTTTAATCCCAGCACTCGGGAGGCAGAGCCAGGCGGATCTCTGTGAGTTCGAGGCCAGCCTGGACTACCAAGTGAGTTCCAGGAAAGGCGCAAAGCTACACAGAGAAACCCTGTCTCGAAAAACCAAAAAAAAAAAAACCAAAAAAAAAAAAAAAACCTCGTCTAACTGAAACTACATGCTGTGTGTGTGAACTACTGCTGTGACTTGTTAAGTAGGTATAAGGCTGTGACCCAGATAACTGGCAGAGACAAAGGGACATATAAATAATCAAGAAGGAAGTAATTATTAAGAAATGGCTACTATCCCTGGCCTGGAGAGGCTCCTGAGGTGTTCTAAGTGTGTCCCTGTAGGCAGGGATGAGGTGGGATAGCCTCAGAGCTGGGGGCTGGGACTCAGCAGCTGGATACAGCTGTTGCTCCAGGAAAGAGCTACAGCTGTCGGGGAGGGCAGGTCACTGCCGAGGACAGAACATGGACAGGAGGTGGCCGGAAGCAGCAGCAAGTGTTGTCCCTCCAGCCTGGCACTCCCCTACAGTGTCTTGACAACATTGGCAGCAGGACTTGGGGGTCCCAGCTTGGCAGTGCAGAAGCGTTAAGTATGGCTCTCTTTTGCTGTCCCAGGAGCATGATGCCAGCACTCCCCACAGACAGCAGTCTGCAAACGCTCAAGTCCCTTGTATGAAATGGCGTAGTATTCATTTAGAGCCTACAGCGTCCTCCCCTCTGCTCGCGACCTTCTTTGAATGAGCTCTTCGTCCTAGTGCTGCGGAAATGTCGTGGAAATAGCCGTTCAGTGTCGACACTTGGTCAGTCTGCCATTGGTTGAACCCACAGATGCAGAACCTGCGCCTACTAAAGGCCAATCATAGAAGGGTGAGCCTGGAACAGAAAAACAGTATTTTAGTAAGTGAATGAAAGCATAAACACTTGGGTGCATGCTTTCTACACTAAGAATGATGTCCTACACACACAGCACTACCCTGACTGAGCTGTGTGCTCTGCTATCATTCCCACGGATGCTTCTGTGGCTAAGATTTAGGTTTTCCCAGGGATTAGAATTCAGGCCCATTTTCCCATTGCATTTACCTGATCTACCCCTGTAACCTCTCTTATTATACAACAGTCTGCCCATTCCCCTCATGGTAAGTGACCAGAGCAATGAAGTTATGCAAAGTCCCACATTCTGAGGATTTGATTGTTCATGAAATTAAAAAACAAATCTGTACTTTTACTTAAAAAATTATTCCTAAACCCTGTCTCGAAAAACCAAAAAAAAAAAAAATTATTCCTTATAGTTCTTGTAACCTAGAAGTTTCATTTAAATTGATTAGATCATTTCAGTTTTTGTCTAAAAGATAGATACACCAGGACGTAAGGCAGGACTGTATCTCAGTAACTCCACTGAAAGTTAGAATATGCCAAGCTGAACACGCACTGCATATGTGCAGCCTCCTGAAGATCTTGACTGGGTGTCACAGCTCACTCGGGGGGGCTGGCTGGGAGCTGCGGCTTGTGGCTACTGCCCAGCATCAGAAGAGAGTGTCATGCTGTGTATCACTAGCCCAAGAAAAGGCCAAAGTTCAACCTTCAGAGCAGGGTTATTATTGAGTGTGTGCCACTGACACGGCAGTGGGGAGTTGAAATGTTGCCAACTGAATCACCCTAAGTCAGACATTGCGCCTCAGAGAAGGTACACTCATTGTATGCATTTTAGCAGAGAAGTTATGGTGTAATCTTTGAAGATCCCAATTTCAGAGACCCCTTGGTACCTTAGCAACAAAAGCCGGGTGATTCTCTGGACTTCATCTTAGCTGACGCTGAGGTTAGTTCTGGTAGAGCTTGCCCTGGTCCCCATCTGCTATGCCTTCCTCTGCCATCCTAGGGGCCATCAGAGGGTGTCCTGGACATAGTGCTGGAGTCTGTGCTGGCAGAGGCTGTTTTATTGCTGGGACATCCTACTTCACAGTCCTCTGGACCTTGTAGCTGCCCTGCAGTGTTTTGAGCAGATGTCACTGCTGCCCTGGACCTGCTGGGCTGGGCTCTCCCACTGCCTCTGACCCCTTTGCTGCAGTGCGGTGAGAACTTTGCCAGCTTGTGTAATGGAGGGTGGGGGTGGGACCTCTCTCTCTGTCTACGTGTACCTGCATGTGTGTACGTGTGTGGAGGTCAGAGGTCAACCCTGGGTGTCATTCTCATGTGCTATCCACGTGATTTTTTTGAGACAGTATGTTCCATTGCCCTGGGACTCATCCACCAGGTGAGGCTGGCTGGTCAGTGAACCCCAAGGATCTGCCTATCCCTGCCTCCCCATTCTCCAAGCCTGGGATTTTTATGTCAACTCTGGGGACTTGGGTCCTCATATTTGCACAGCAAAACCTTTACCTACTGAGCAGTCTTCCCAGCCCCCAGCCTTCCCTTCTCTCCCTGGGTTCAGTCTCCCCATGTGAGTTCTTCCTAGAGCTGTTTCTAACATTGCATCATTTCATGTTCTTATCCATGGTGCTTCTCTTAGCCTAGAACTGGGATTGCCTCAGGATCACTGAGGTGGTCTTTGGTGTCTAGCTGTTAGCTCTGCTGACTGTGATCTTCGATCCTGGACATCCTGATTTCCGGTTGGCATCTTTGGGCACACCCTTCACCTGCTGCTCAGCTTCATTTGGTCCTTGACCCCTACTTTACTATGCATGAGCAGAAAGTTCAGCTCTGAGGCAGACAAGGAGAGTTCGAGGCTCCATCCCTTCTCTTAAGGGTTTACAGGGTTCCAGCAGGTAGACAGACACTGAAGAAACACCATTCTAAGAGAACCAGTAGCTCAAATTCAAAACGCAACGTTGGCTGACCCTCAGTTTCTGCTTCCTTCGACTCTGCGCAGCTTCAGTTAAGAGGGGAGCCAGTCTCCTCAACCCTGGAGTTGGGCCGGTGTTATGTCTGGCCTTAACCAACAGGAGAGTAAAAATCATGTAGCAGAGGCCAGGAAGCACTTGCCTTCTGGGGCTTTCCCCCTCCTGCTGGTGGGAGAGCACTTTGGGAAGAAGCCCGGGCTAGCCAGCTGGACAGGCCATGTGAAGAGAATTAGGGGAGCCTTGCCAAACAGTGTGTCAGCCTCCAACTGGACCACAAAAGCAAATGGAGGTGAGACCAGGGAAGACATGCTTCCCCGAGTCCAGCCTACACTGGCAGCCCCCGGAATCCTAGCTGGTTAAAGGTCAGTATGACAGCTACCGAGGTCACCCAGCAAGGGCACACATCTAACAGGGTGGAGGCGGCATCCACTCACTCGCAGCTCGGAGTCACCGTGCTGGTGGGTGGGCCCAGGGTTGCCACACCATTCAAGGTAGTTCTTATATAAAACTCCAACCTTTAAGTCACGTTGGAAGCTGAGTGACATTCTAGAGGCGGGTTCGTCTTCTTCAGGCCACACAAGCTCTTGCTGATGATTCCGATGTCCTCTCTCACTAGTCTTCTCATCCTGGAAAGAGCAGGAATCTTGGGGGAGATGGTCAGTGGGATCCTGAGTCCCCAACAGGAGAAGGACGGAGTGAAGACTTGGCCTTGGCCTGCCTGGGGTGGACATTTGTGGCAGGGCAGGGATGCCACTACAAATGTCTCTAAGGGGCCTCTCTCTACTCATTCTTCAGGACCCAGACAAAATTGGCTCTAGAAGGGTTTCAGATTTGGGGCATTTTAAAAAGATTTTTGATCAGTAACAAATGTATAAGGAGATCCCTCAGGGGAATGGGGTCCAGGTCTAAACAAACTTTGGTTTTGGAGTACTTTGGGGCCTGACTTTGACTGACATGCTGCCTGAGGTCACTTTCTCCTTGTGGCATCATGCTGGTGCTCAAAGTCTTGGATCTGTGAGCATTTTTGGTTTTGGATTAGGGAGTTTTCAGTTTTCAGTTTACTTTAAAAAAATCCCTCTATCTGTCTCCCTCATTAGCCTTGGGGGTTATTCTGGGAATGCCAAGTGTGGTGTTACAGTTATGATCTTCCCAGGCCATAGTACTACTGGGGTGTGGCTGAAGATTTAAGGGGTGAGACCTAATGGGAGCCAGTTAGGTCACTGAGGGCATGCCTTCAGAAGGGCTATTGAGACCTGAGCCCTCACTGTCCCTTCCCGTGCTTCTCAGCTGCCTTGAGGAGAGAAGCCGGCCAAGCTGTGGACTTCATGACGTGGCTGCTGCTTCACCACAGCCCTAGAAGCAATGACACCAGCCAACAGTGGACTAAAACTGTGAGCCAAAATAAGTCCTTCCCCGCTAAGAGCTGGCTACCCCAGCCATTTTGTTACAGTAACAGAAAGCAACCAACAGCTGAGAAGCCGCTCAGGACTAGTTCATCTTTTTATCTGGATGCCCAGGTGGGTGTGGCTTAAAGAACCACGTGACGTGGAGGACGCCCCTCCTTTCCGATAGCTTTCCATCAGCTTGGCCCAAGGCAGGCTGTATCATGTCACAGCTATTCCCAGCTACCTCTCCATGAAATCCTGCATTAGAATGAGTCATTGGGTATAAAAGTTCATCGAGCTAAGGAATTAAAAAAAAAGAAACTTTCTCACAGTTTTGTGGATTTATGGAAGTGCAACTTAAAAACCAAAACAAAGCCTTCCAGTCGATCAAGCACAGAGCTCCTCTGCCCACTAAGTGCGCCCAAAGTTAAGCGTCATAAGGAAGCTGTCTACCTGGCTTTCTGGTCCATGGATAGTAACATTGTCATGCCCAGGGGTTCCAAGCAATTAAAGCCACAGGTCAGAGTGACCTGCCCTCTGAGGCCAGGTGATCTGCCCATGGAAGTATGTCATGGGCCTTTAGTGTGTATGTGCAATCTGGGCCAGGCCAAACACGAGGATGATCACGGGAGAAGAACCGTAAACTGGTGTCCAATCTCCCACTGAGAAAGTGAGCTCCCAGGCACTTTTTCCCCTTCCCAGTTTCACTCATTTGATCCCTCAAAGTCCAAATCTTGACATGGATGAGGAGGCTAGGGAAATGTTGAGCAAAGGCTACCAGAACCCTCAGAGAGGCCTGAGGAAACCCTACCCGTTTTTCTGTGTGAAGGTTCTTTCCCCCTTGGGATACCCACTCCCCACAGCTAGTGGAAGATGGCCCAGTATTAGCAGGGACCTGGCTGGAACTGGGCCAGGAGGCATGTGGCTTTCCCTTCTGTGAGAGGACTCAGAGTTTGAGTGTGTAGCCTGAGGCCCCTTGTGTACATCAGGGCTCCCAGAACACAGAGGAATGGCTGAGATACAGGGATGGACCAAGGATGAACCCTTCTGAGGACTCCTGTTGGAGACCGGTCAAGATGGACAGTTGATTTGTCCCAGTTTATCCAAGGTGGTCTAGTGAAGGCAGCTACCCTGAATGGGGCCTCTTGGCAGTCCTGACCCCCAAATCCATTAATAAACCATCTTCTCTCAGTGACAGCTCTGTCCTTGTCCTGGGTGGAGGACTTGGGTGATGGATGGCCTACCTGCTGTTCAATCACGTGATGTGGCTCTAGGCTTTGCCTTGGCAGGGAGGAGGGGAGCTAGGGTACCAGTGAGCCTATTGAAGCAGAGGCTGTCTCTCCCAGCCTCTACTTGCTGCCTGAATTTCCTTTATGACTGCTTCCCTGGGGTTTCATGTAAAAAAGATGCTGCTCTTTCGGAGAGAAGGAAGGCATGAAGAAAGGGTTGCCATGGTTATCTTCCAGCTGATTCATTGGTCACATCCTTCTCTCCCTTGAGGGCTGGGAAGGAGGCCTGGTACATGCAAGAAAGACATGCCTGCAGGTCAGGGACATGGGCAGGAGAGCCACAGTTGGAGAATTTCTTTTTCTTTTTTTCCCTTTTCTCTTTAAGATTTATTTATTTATTTTGTATACAGTGTTCTGCCTGGATGTATTCCTGCAGGCCAGAAGAGGGCACCAGATCTCATTACAGGTGGTTGTGAGCCACCATGTGGTTGCTGGGAATTGAACTCAGGAACTCAAGAAGAACTGTCAGTGCTCTTAACCTCTCAGCTACCTCTCTGGCCCCAGTTGGGGTATTTCTAGCTTGAAGGAGATTGAAGAGAGTGGCAATGTTTGAGGAACATTTCCATGGGTTAACTTCAGGCACTGTGCTCCCCAGACTTTTGGTTCTGACCTGAATTGTCAGTCTCCCACTGTCCCCAGTTTCCCTATTGTTTATGGAAGGGTGTAAGGGAAGAAACGAGTTTCTTACCTTTGAGTCTTGACTGTCTTGTTGAAAAATGGGGAGAGCTCTTCACTCCTTAAATGAAGTTATGCACAGAAAGATCCAGCATGTTGTCTGCAAGGACACATCCACAAAGCGTTGGTTCAGGATGCCCGCAGGTCCCAAACCTGCATTGCTAAGTCCCTTATGTAAATGCACAAGATTTACCTAGAGCCTGCAAACCTTCCCACATGCTTTAAGCAGTAGACTGATGATACCATGAAATATAAATGCTCTGTAAGTTGTCCTTACCCTCTGTGTTTAAGGAAAATGATGAAGGGAGAACCACTCTCATTCAGTGCAATATCATTTGTTCCAAATGTTTTGGTTTCCAGTTGGTTCGATGCACAGGTTGCAGAGACCTGGCTGCACTACTTTTTTGTACCATCACCGAGTCTGCACTGTCTTTCTACTCTTGGTAACACGGAGATGACGATTGTTAAGGTTGCAGCCAAGGCTCCTGTGGGAATGGCTGCCAGGGGATCCTGGCTTTAGCCTGCAGCTTGCTGTTCAGGGGTGCCAGGCGTTGCCAACAGCTGAGAGAGAGAGAGAGAGAGAGAGAGAGAGAGAGAGAGAGAGAGAGAGAGAGAGGAAGAAGGGCCAGGCTGACCTCTGAGCTCTTTGAGCAAGGGACCTGCCTTTATTAGGAGAGTGGGTAGGATCCTAGTGCATTCGGGCTATAAAGCACATAAGAATTTTACAAATAATTGTAATAGGCAAGCGGCCGATAAACACTATTATTTGATGATTTATAACTAAAAAATAACTTCAGGAGAAGTATAACCTGAGGAAAGTATAAAATGAAAACTGCTCATGTGGAACGCTCCTTCCAGGCACAGATGGGCTGCTGATGGTCTTACGTGCAGCCAGTCTTGCCCAGGGTCCTCATGCTTTTCTGGTCTCCACTGTCTTTGTGGAGGATTAGGAAATGTTTATGACCCCGTGTCTGTGCCACTCAAGGTGCCTTATTCTGAACGTGTGGAAAGGAAGGAGGCCCCTGCATAAGGAAAGAAGGGAACAGAGCTAGGATGAGGAGTCAGAGAGGGGCTCCTGCACAATATTGGAACTTTTATTAAGCACATTAAGTTTCTAAAGTTGGACTACAGATTTGGCTGTGAGCTTACCGGTGGCCAAAGCAAAGAGGGACATTTGACTCGTGAGAGGACTCACGTGAAGGTCAAAAGACAACTTAATGGAGCTGATTCTCTCCACCATGTGGGTTCTGGGCATCGAGCTCAGGTCTCCAGACAAGAACCTTTATAAATTAAGCTATTTTGGTTGTCCCCACAGACCACTGCCTTAGGAGGAGAGTAGTTTTTCCTGAAGTGGAAGTGGGGGCAGGTTTCCACGCCAGAGAAGCCTGTGTGATGAGGTCAAGGGATTCCCACAACAGTTTTACTGTGTACAAACCAACAAGTTTCATACAGCGACAACAATGAGGAAACCCTTTTTGTCCTACTGTAGAAGGACCCCCGAACATTCTGTCTTTGGACATGCCTCTCCTCCATGACTGGATTTCACCCAGAGGAAATACATGGAGGAGTAACGTACAAGGAGTGTCCCGGGGGACGAAAGTATCCAGCAAAGGGCAGTGGACCTAGATCAACAGACCAGCCTCTGCATGCCTTGGAGCCTTGTGGGTGCAGTGTGCTCGTGCATCTTGCTGTTTCCAGAGTCCAGTGGACTACAGAATCTCAGGGTTCTATTAGAAGGGGGATTAGAAACTAGAAATTAGAGGCACATGTGTCCAGAGTTGGAGACACACATTTCTCATCCTAGCTCACACCCTCATCTCAGGCTCATGAGAACAATTTCTAAAACTGACACATCAAACTGTAGCTTTATGGATTGTGGGAGATTTTATGTATACATGGTATAATCACACCAGGGCAAGCATGTCATTTGCCTCGAAATCCATCATTTTTTTGTGGTGAAAACATTCAAACCCCGTTTTCTAGCTTTTGTGAAATGTATAGCATATTATTGCTGTCAGCAGTCACGCTGCCGCACAATATAACACCAGACCTCATTTCTCCTGTCTATCTGGGACTTGGTACCCGCTGAACTATCTTCTTCAGTAACCTCCAGTAACCACCAGGCTATTCTTAACTTCTATGAGCTCATCTATTCTAGATGCTGTGTATGAGTGAGATCATGTGGTACTTGACTGTCTGGGTCTGGCTTCTTTCACTTAGCATAATGCCCTTCAGTTCCACCCATATGCTGAAAATGACATTCCATGACCCTTTATGACTCAAATTCATGTTTGAAAGGGATTCTTGTAAGATGGCACCTTGGCAAGTACCCATCTGGAGCCGTGTGTCATGAATGGGTTATGGTTTTCCTGGGACATATACATAAGACCAGTTTATAATTGCTTTAAAATGAGCATCCAGGGAAGCCCCTCTGCTAATGACTTTGCATGTCCAGAGATAAACATGCCACTCTGGTGGGGGGCATCAATTGTAGATTTGTAGATGGAGAAGTTTAATATCTCCACCACATGATGAGAAGTGGGAAAAGTTAGAGGATGTGTCATGGCCTGGGTCTTGCACTCTGCCATTCATCCAGGTTTGACATCCCTACTTAAGCATCCATCCATTCTGGCCTTCTATTCTGGGGTGCAGAATGGAAGATGTCCAGGGAAAGACCTTGACCCTACTGTGCATGGAGTTGAAGAAAGCAGCATCATCCCCAGGCTCCCACTTCTCACTTGCCTTGGCTGGCAGCCATGTTCGGTTTCGCACAGGCTTTCCAGGTGGGACTCTTTAGGTTGTCCGAGGGAGTCAGGTTCACAGCCTACCCTCTCTTCAACGCTTCCCCCCAGCTGCATGGATGATGTCTGGGAATGTTTGCCTTCTGAAGCCAGACACACATTTTTCTTTGGCTGCAACAAACACACAGTCCATGAGGATCATATGCAAAAAAAGGGCGAGACAGTGCTTACAAAAATATACAAAAGTCGTTTGGAAGTCACATAAATCCCTGTATAAGTAGCATAAGCTGGGCTTCTAGCCCAACAAGGCAAGCGTCATGTATATAAATGACAAAGAACATTTATACAATAAATCCTGCTCTTACAGTAAAGTTCTTTTTAAGCAGTCTGTGCTTTGCAATTGTTACTCCCCAAACCTGTCTAGTCATTAAATACTGGCATCCTGGTTTGGAAAAGAGGGACCCAGAGAAGCTTTTGTCTCTCTGGAGTCTGTCTTCTTCTCAGCGTTCCCCCTTGCTTTGGCCATACAGCCTCCTCTGTGCCTCTCTTTGTATCACTCTCAGAACTAACTCCTGTACCCCAGCACGGCCATTTTGCGAACATTTCCTAGCTACTGTGTCTTAGTACCTTTACATCTGATTTTTTTTTTTTTTTTTTTTTTTTTTTTTTGTATCTTAGTATCTGATCCTCCCCAAAGTCCTCTTGAACCTACTTTTCTGTGCACATTATTACTGGTGGGTTTGTAGATTTTGGCTCAGAGGTCACTAAATGAAAGCAGAGCTGCCCTTCCTCGGGATTGTGCTTAGGAAAGGCCATAAGCAGCTCTATTGCAAAGGGAGCCAGTGCACTCAGCCATCAGAGTACTTTGTGATTTGGTAGGAAATATGCAAATAGTAAGAAGAAAAAATCCAGGTGTTTAAAAGCCAAAAAAGAATACATTTCTTTAAAAATCGCATTATTAAGTTAAAAATTATATGTTGGAAATAAAAATCTTACCACATGCTGGGTCAGAGTTCCTCTTGGGTCTATTATATGGATCCTAGAAAGGCACAAGAATATTCTTTTTCTGCCACAGTTTGGCTTTTTGAGGTTTTAGCTATCTATGGCTTAAGAGCAGTTTGGAAACAATAAATGGAAAATTCCAGAAATTTGTAAGTTTTGAATTACACACCATTTTGAATGATAGGACAAAATTTTGAGCCACTGCTCTGCTGCCCAGGATGTAAATAATTTCTTTGCCCACAGTATCTACATGGTATATGCTACCTGCCGTGTGGATATCAGATTCACTGCCTCAATGTTATGGTGCTTCTGTTTGAGTAACTTTTATTTGACCTCATAATGACCCAAAGGCACAAAAGCAGTAATGCAGCAGTTCACATCATGCCCACGCTCTCTCTGAGTGAAAATGTGGAACATTTTGACTTACTAAGAAAAAAAAAAAAACCTGCATGCTAAAGTCACCAATTTCTATGGTGAGTTGTCATTTATTTCTTTTTATACCTAGCTGTCTGTTCAGCTTTATTATAGGTAGGCTCACATAGGAAAAGCCTGGTGTGAATTGGGTTTGGTATTCTGCAGTTTTAGATCATGGACTGTGAACCTAGAGGAAACAGTGCTACTGTCACGGGACACCTGCTGCTGACTCTGTGGTGGCAGGTGCATCCAAGGAGGTGTGAACATGGCCTTCCTCACTTGTAAATGAACTTGAATGTGCAGAGACTTTTTTTTTCTAGCATGAATATTTAGTGATTTGCCTACAATGCTTCACTCTTTTTGGAGACTGTCTAGGGAGGCTCTCTGTAGAGACAGACAGGAAAAGAGGTGTTACTGGAGCAATCATTAGCTCCCTGTTTGTGTTTTTCTCATGGTCCTCATTTTGCCCATCCTTGAGATCTGCCATCCCATCAGCTTCAGCCTTGTGGGTGAGTGTTTTGTACTGGCCTCGCTGTGGGGAAATACTTCTGGGTAAGGATACATGGTTAAGAAGGAACTTGTGTAAGAGGTCTAGTGAATTTTACTGACATTGTTCAGTTAGCATTTACTAAATAACCAGCTGCTGTGCACCCACTATGTGCAAAATATGTGGGCGCATACCTCCTCATGTGTTCTGTAGCTCTAAAAGCCCTACATCTGTGCACCCACTATGTGCTAAGTGTGTGGGCGCATACCTCCTCATGTGTTCTGTAGCTCTAAAAGCCCTACATCAGACACTGAGGAGCTGCGGGTCTCCCTCTTGTGTTTGCCCCTTCTCTTAGCATCACACACCTGTGCTACACAGCTTGCAAGCAGCGCCTGCCCTTCAAAAGCATCCCATCCTTCCTTGGAAATCTGACACCACAGGGTTACAAAGCAGTGTCCTAAGGAACAGAACCACCAGGCCCCAGAACTCTGGCTTCATCCACCTTGAACTTTGAAGTGCGCGGTTTTCTCCTAGGAAAATAAGGGAGCGAGTTAATTTTCTTCTCCTCTGTGGGTGAGTAAGTTCTGGTTATAGACTGTTGTTCTGGTCCAACAGTTTCACAACGCAGTGACCTCATCTGCATGAACTCAGATGCTGTGGTCTCAGAGAAGGCACAGAAGATTAATTAGAGGGTCACTTGGAACCATGGACACTACTTTGTCTTAGCTGAGATGTGGCTGGTTCTTAACTCGTTGACTTAAAGTTGTTTGTTTCCCGACTGATGGCTTAAAAATGATTCTTGAGTGTGTTTCAGCAGAGCATATTTTTCAATTTGAAAAGTCAAATATTTTAATTACAAGAAAAAACAGAAAGCCATAAAGGGGAAAAGAAAGAAATGGAATTTCAAAATGAAATGCTGATGGCATCTCAGCTCCTTGGCTTAGATTAAGCACAAAAATAAAACGCGCACATGGACCCATGTTGGGTCGTTTTGAGATGTCTGCACCGTGGTCCCCTCAGGAGCATCTCCAAGCGCCACCTCGGTGTCCGAGCATCCACACTGTTTAGACAGCAAGGCTGTTTCCAACTTTTCCCTTTTACAAACATTGCACACTGGAGCATTTAAACGTGAGTATCTTTAGCTCCGATTCCTTTGGGACAAAGGCTTAAAAGGGAATTGCTATGTCCAAATTTATTCGTATCTGCAAAGGGATGACGGTTTTCCAAACATGCTGTCACCCCAAAACATTTTACCTCTTACGAAGAATATATGCTCCTGTTTACCCATCTTTTTCCTCATAAAAAAAAAAAAAAAACTAATAAAAATTTAAACAAGCGCGGTGCCGCCTGGTTTTGGGAGCTTCTCTGTGGTTGTTTGTGTTTATGCTGCTTTCCACTTGGGTGTTGTGCATTAGGAGCTACTGAGTTACAGCTTGTGCTCCTCGTCTGTCTGAGTGCAATTCCCTAAGCAGTTATTTTGGATGTTGCTGGGGTTGAACCTAGGACCTTGTGTGTTCTGAGCAATACTCTCCCACTGAGCTATGTCCTCAGCTCTTCCCAAGTGATTTTGGCATGTAACTACAAGCGATGGTGTATATTACACAATAGATTCCCTCCTGGTACAATTTAAAGAAGTTTTCTTTAAAGTTTTAAATTAAATTATTTATTTGGTGTGTGCGCATTTATTTACTTATTGTATGTATGTGCTCTAACATATGTGTGGAGGTTAGAGAACAATTTGCAGCAGACAGTTCTGTCCTTCCACGTTTTGAGTCCTGGGGATCCAGCTCAGGCCACCAGGCTTGGCGGCAAGTGCCTATAACAGCTATCTCTTCAGTTCTGAAGTTGCCTTTTGTAAATGAAACACAGGTTTTTTCAATCTTATGCAGCTAAAGCCATAAGTGTTCTCGTCTTTCTCCTGTGCCTAGCCGTTAGTGTATGTGCATATGTAATTTTAAATTCTGTGAAGACAGTGCACATATTCTCCTTATGAAGAATCCCGATGGAAGAACCCACATGTAATAGGACACCAACGCTGTCTCTGCTGCTCCTCTCCATTCCCCACTCAAGGGGTAGCTACTGCTAACAGTCTGGGTAATTCTTCAGCCTTTAGAACAAGTGTAATTAATTGGTCTTTGACCCTGGAGGGACTGTTGTCTGTCAGCTGTGAACACTGTGGATATGTGAAGAGCTGGTAGTCACAGCTCATGCTCCCATTTCATAGGCCATCAGCCTGTTACCTGCACTGCACTTCCCTGCAAGCTCCAGGAGAGGCATGGTCAAGCGCACGCATGTCATGGCTAATCATCAGCAGCACTCCTGCCCTGGGTCCGTGAGGGGAGCCAGGGAAGCTGGTCTGGAATGGGAATTACAGAGCCTGGTGGTCCAGCTTTCTCTCCCTCCAGCACAGTCTGGCCTCCGCTGTTCGTATGCAGATTGGACTCTGTGAACCCACCATGCCTAGACTCAGGTGGATTGTGTCAGGGGAGTGAGAACCACCCTTGCCCTTCATGACTGGCACACAAGCCTTGGGGTCCTGGCTGCACCAGAGACCAAACTCTCCTTTTGCCTGATGCCGTTAGGTACACGATAGCCACAGATCTGTCTTTGAAGGAAATGAGTGCCTTGGGAAGTTCCAATGCACCTTTCCACAGAATTAAAGTAAACTAGCACTTCCCCACACTGCACTGAAAAATAAAATACCCATCTTGATGCTTCCAGAGTGTTCCCTCCAGCACCCTGGGGTGGGGAGGCAGGATGATTGTCCTCCACACCTTCCTCACCTTTTTTTTTCCCCTTCTTCAAATTTTGACATAGCCCTGAGTGAACACTGGTTTCATTTGCAGAATGTGTTGTGTCTGATTCTTGCTTCTTTCAGTAGGTTTTAGAAAACATACAGGTTCAGCTC
Organism: Peromyscus eremicus; assembly: GCF_949786415.1. NCBI lineage: Eukaryota > Metazoa > Chordata > Mammalia > Rodentia > Cricetidae > Peromyscus > Peromyscus eremicus. The sequence continues at coordinate 16,272,253 of NC_081423.1, forward strand.
AGGGTCAAGTTGGTCCATTTTTTCTTTTCTGGAAAAAAACCACTTTGGTTTGTTCCACTCTCTTCAGTAACAAAATTAATGTTTGGGCCTGGCTGAGGGTTCAGCAAGCGGGTGTGGGCTGTTTTGGTCACAGAGGGACAGTGGAAGTCCTTGATGGGGACTGAATTTCTTCTGTTCCAAGGGAGGGTTGCTGGTCTGTTGGGAAACGCCTTCCCGGCTCCTGAGAGCTGCCACCACGTTCCCTGGAGTGTTGCCTGAGCTCCTGGCCAGGTGGTCAATGGTCCTCTGTGTGGAGGGGTGGAGCTGGTACAGCAGAGGGGACCAGGAGGTGTGCTCAAGAGGCATGTCCGTCAACTTGCACAGCAGAAAAGCCAAGAGGCTGAGGCAGGCCCCTGTCCTGAAGCCTGCTGCAGGGGAAGAGTCTGGAAGGTGCCCAGAGAACAGAACCAGCAGCCCTGGATCCAAAGTGACTGAGACAAAACCCATTATCTATACCACCTCCAGGGCTCAAGGAGTAAGGGATGGGAAGAACGGAAAAGTGGGGGGCTGGGGAGGCATGCTGGAAAAAGACATCTGCTGGACATGATATAGCTATTGTGTTTATGAGCCCAGCAAAGCTGAGGTTCCCTGCACAAGATTGGGCTCATTAACGTCTCATCACGAAAGGGTGAAGGACTCAGGAGGCCCCATCCCTCCCTGAGGGACAGTTATTAGTGGCTGTCATTTTATTTGGTGGTGTAACTACTGATGAGTTGACTATGCCATAGTAAACACATCCCCACCACCACCACATATATCCTCGTGCAAGAACTGTAAGTAAACTCAGTGAGTCCCAGGCACAAAAGGCATGAAAGTGGGTGGGGCGTTGATGGGAAGAAGAAGGAAAAGGGTGGGGTGGGAGAAGTAATGGGGGAGGAAAAGACTGAAATTCAATATACACATGCATATACATATATACATTATATACATTTAATATACATTATGTGTGTGTGTGTGTGTGTGTGTGTGTGTGAAGCTGTCCAAAAATAAGTTAATAAACAAAACAAAATAAGATCCAGGCATTAGAGAAAGTCATGAAGAATACATCACAGAAAAGTGCAGAGAACTGAAGACTTTCTGTATACCCCACCTCAGCCTTTTTACCCCTTTTATCAACTGAGCCTGGAAGAACACAGTCATTCATAACCTTCAGCCTACTAAACAATAGACCTCTTGAGGGCACAAGCCTGTGTACACGTATTCACTACAGAATTCCCAACAGCTGGCTCTATGCCAGGCAGAATTGTTGCTTTAGAAAGTATCTTTTGAATGAATAATTTTTTTTTTTACCTTCACATACCACAAGCAACAAACAACCTTTCATTGTAAAGACATCTTGTCCTGACAACTTTCTGGTGACCTTTGCCAATGACTCGCTTTCTTTAGGCTTCTGTTTCTTCATCTTTAAACGGGGATGCTGAGTGAATAGCCATCTTTCTCCAGTGGGCAGATGGAGGACCGTACAGCAGCCACACCTGACAGTTGAGGAGGGCTTGGATCATAGTGAAGAGCTGAGCTGGGGGCCTTGTACATGCACTGACCTTGACCTGAATGTGTTAAGCTGTCAAAGAGCCTTCAGGTGGCACAGATGAGCAAAGGTCCCAGATGTAAGGGAGAAGGGTGGCTTTCTAGATGAGAGAGCGGGCCTTGGAAGAGGAGGCTGGGGGAAGGCTCAAACCTGCATCCCTCGCTAGGAGCCTGGGCCGAGAGCTGTGCATCGCTCTCCCTCCCTCCAGACACAGTCCATTGACCCAGACGTGCTAGGTGACTGCTTGTTCTGTCGTCCTTTGGCCGGGCCCTGACTTCTCACTGTGGGAACTTTGCAAATGATTTGTTTTTAGGTTTCTTGGAGAGAGAGAGAGAGAGAGAGAGAGAGAGAGAGAGAGAGAGAGAGAGAGAGAGAGAGAGAGAGAGAGAGAATTTGTGTGTGCAGTTGGAAGGCAGCTTATAGGAGTCGGTTCTCTCCTTCCGCCGTGTGGGTCGGGGGACTCAAAGTCAGGCTGCCGGACTTGGCAGCAAACGCCTTTACAAACAGAGCCATCCTGCCAGCCCTCTATATGGTTTGTTCCTCGTAGGTCACTCCTGAGTAGACAGAAGCAGCCATGCCCACCTGGGGTGTGGACAAAGCTCACAGTCCTGTGTGCTCTTCGGCCCTCAGAGAGGATAGGCCTCTGCAGGGGAAGCACCTCCTTTCTCGCCAACCCCAGGTAGATGCTTATGTACTGGCAGCAAGAAAAGTGTGCAGTTCTGCCTGCCTGAGCCAGAGCAGCAGAATGCAGGCAGCCATTGTGCCATCCTGGCTCATGTGCTATGGGCTGAGTCCTTTGAGGTCTGAAAAGTTGCCTGGAAAGTTCCAGGTCACTGGACCATGGTCACTGACCTGGTGACCACCAAACATTCCAGAGGTGGTGTGTGGCAAGACAAAGGCCACCTTGAGGAGGGGATGACCTATGGGTACTGCGCATAGTGGTCAGAGTCCAGGCTCAGAGTGGCGATGTGGCCAAGCGGTGTGTGCCACCTGTGTTGATTTCCTCTTAGACAGGGCCTAACTTAATTCCTTCCTTTCGGGTGACTCCCATGGTGAGCACTGGGGGGCCAGTTCATACTCTGCTTAGAGGCCTCTGGAGGGAAGATGGAAGCTGTGGCCTGGGTTGTATGTGGGACCTTTTGAGGGATGGAGAGGATGTGGGATGAAGGAGAGTCTGTAGCCCCTCTGTCCTGTGTTCTCTACCCCTTAGATTACCTGTTGGCACATGGTGGCTTAGCTTAGATGCTGAAGGTAAGGACCTTCTGTGCAGGTGATGTGGGGAAGTGCCAGAGAGAAAAGAGTGAAGGATGGGACAGGACAGGGAAGAGGTCAACCAAGGCTTTCATAGATGAAGTACCATGAAGGTTCCCCTCCCAGTCTGGTCCTGCAGGTGACTCTGGAGTATCAGATGCTCCTGTGAGTTGGTGCAGGGCTGAGTTTTCCTGAATTATGTGATCTGTGGGCTAAGGACCACTCTGGAGGAGGAGAGGGAGATTTCTGCACACTTCTTACTAGTTCAGACTGTCCAGAAGCCCGGATATGGGGGGTGGCCATCAAGACAGCAAACAGCCTGTGTGTGGAAAGAGGACACTGATTTCTGCTCACAAAACATCAGCATGTGTGTCTGTCTGAGCCTATATCCTGGCCAGTTGTTTTGTTCCATTGGGTCTGCCTGGATCCTGTGGTCCAGTCTCACCTTGGACCCCACACGTTGTACAGGGCCCCGGATGATGGCCTCTTTGTCTCCAGAGTTCCCTGTTTGTGTTACATGGCTTGCATTAATAGACTTCCTGGGACCCTTCAGCCCTTAGGTGCCACCCAGCAGTCCAGCCAAGTCCCTGCATCATCCACTCCAGAGCCAACACTGCAGGCATCATCCACCCCAGGGCCAACACTGCAGGCATCATCCACCCCAGGGCCAACACTGCAGGCATCATCCACCCCAGGGCCAACACTGCAGGCATCACCCACCCCAGGGCCAACACTGCAGGCATCACCCACCCCAGTACCAACACTGCAGGCATCATCCACCCCAGTACCAACACTGCAGGCATCATCCACCCCAGGGCCAACACTGCAGGCATCATCCACCCCAGGGCCAACACTGCAGGCATCATCCACCCCAGGGCCAACACTGCAGGCATCATCCACCCCAGGGCCAACACTGCAGGCATCATCCACCCCAGGGCCAACACTGCAGGCATCATCCACCCCAGGGCCAACACTGCAGGCCACCAACACTGCTAAAGACAAACCTTCAGAACAACACCTACAATTCAAATCCACCCGAACACGGATCAGACCACAGGAATAGAGGGCAGGGTATAAAGAGATCCAAGTAGTTGCCATAGAAAGGTGAAACAAGAAGTCTACAGGATTTAGAACAAAACAAGCCACAGAGCAGGCTTCCTTGTGCCATAGCCACAACATCCCAGATCCGTGTGGCTTGACAACTAGGGAACTGTGGTCAGCTAAATTCAGAAATGGCCTCTAGAGACACATACATGAGCAAATTAAGGGCTCTGAGAAAGTCTGCACTAATGCTGTTCATTTCCCTATTTGGACCATCCCCTTCCAAACCATTTAACCCCTTTCACTCTGGAGCGTCTGTTAGCATCTCATGAGAGTGATGCGCACTAGTACATCAGATAATACCAGAGAGTACCCAAGGCCGTGGCTGCTTCTTTGACTCTAGGACCAACTCACTGGTGCTCAAACCCTGTTCTAGCAGCATTTCCTTGAGCAAGCTAGTGGGCACGTGGCTTTGGTACCCCCCACTGTAAATGGGGTAACAGCAGTGCCAATAGCATATACACAGTAGGGTGGTTTTGAACAGGAAGCCAGAGCAAGTGCGGATTGTGATGATGAAGAACACCCAGGGCCTCACCTTAGAGCTGGGCAGGGCAGCTCCCCTCTTGACCTCACCTTTGGTGGCTGTCTGGGGTGGTGGGGGGCTCCTCAGGGCTGGATTGTTTGTGCTGGTCCCTGAGTGAGGAAGAACTAAGCCAGACTCAAATATGCTTTCTAGTTTTTTTATTATTATTATTATTATTTCTGAGTCCTCTAGGTGATTTATAGCCACAGGGCACAGCTCTCAGGGGGCAGGAGTTGGAAGATCTGTGTTCCTGCCTCTCCAGATCCCAACTCAGAGGAAGAGGGGCCAGGCAGAAGAGAGTTCTAGAGAGGTATGGGGATGGGGTTGCTCTAAGTAGCACTGATGTGGCCTGGGCATGGGGTGTAAGTTGCTAGGAGAGTACTCAAATCACCCATCATTGAAGTGGGTCATTGGTGGCTTTCCGATGTTCACTCTTCCCTTTCAGGGGACATTTGTGCACAGCTGGACAAGCCTACGTGCTCCAGTCTCTTTTGCAGCAAGGGAGGCTGACTCAAGCCTGATGGATGAGGTGTGAGAAGCACTGTGTGGTCGATACAGGAAAGGTCTTTCAGAAGATGCTTGGAATGCAGACATGATGGCTGGGCTTGAGCAGCCATCTTGGACAGTGAGATGATATGCCAAGGTTGGTAAATTACAAAAACAGAAGACAGCACTGTGGAACCCCTGCATCAGTCCTGGGCTGTCTCACTCTGGTGCTTTTTTATGTAAAAGAGAAATACGTTTGTCTAGTTTAAGCCACAGTTATTTTTGAAGGGGCTGACAGAGTTCCACCAATGAAATGGCCACAATCATGATTTCACCCTTTTCTTGGAGGAATGGGGTCTTTAAGAGAAGAATTCCTAGGCCAGAGTAGAAGCGTCCAAGACCTCAGGGGGCGACACACTTTCCTGGCTAAGGCTGTTTGTGCCTGGTCAAGCTCCTCCTTCTTGTTCAAAGTGGTGAGAGCAACACACAGGGTGTTGGGGAGAGGAAGTGGCGGCCAACTGTCTCATTCTGTAAGAGAGCCAGTTTTACATGGACAAGATGGAAGGACCGCTTGTTCCCTTTGGAAAGTTCTGTTGAATGACCAACCCAGACACACTCTCGTACTAATGGGAAATTCCTCCTGTTGTTTATAAAATTATTTCAGAGTTGAGAGAGAGAGAGAGAGAGAGAGAGAGAGAGAGAGAGAGAGAGAGAGAGAGAGAAGAAGAAGGAGGAGGAGGAGGAGGGGGAGGGGGACAGAGACGGGAGAAAGACTGTTTGCTAACTAGACAAATCCCAGACGATTATTTATGGACACATCTGAGCAGCCAGTTTTAATGTGGAGCAGCCGTCTGGAGACTGCTCCTTGACACCGGTGAGCGCTCCTGTTCTAAGAATAAGTTTATAAATGTCTTTTACAAGAGTCAACAAACTCAACAACCCCACAGACAGTCTCTCACATCCCAAACCAGAACAGAGACACTCGTTTTGGTCTTTCATTGTGGGAGGGCCGGGCAGGCCAGGTGGCTGATCCAGATGATGTGATTCTCTGGCTAGGGCGGAGGTGACAGGCTATACTGGTGTATTTCCATCCCTCCGTGGGATAGCTAACTGTCTCATTCTGTCTCATTCCCCAGGGAACATCTATTCTATTGATAATAGACCACCAGGAAGGCCCTTGGCTGTTAAACCAGAGACCACTCAGGTCTAGACCAGAGTGACTGGCACTGACTCCTGGGTCTATGCCCCATGTGTGGAGAGGGCCCTGTCCCTTGACCTCTTCAGGGATCCTGGATCACTTCCAGGCCAGTGACTTTGAAGATGGTTTGAACTCTGTGACTATGCTTAGGCCAGCTGTCTTGATGTCTCATTTGTGGGTGCCCCCTTGCCTGCAGTGACACACAGGTTTGATTGAAAATGAACACACAGAACTTAGAAGCAAAAAAAAAAAAAAAGGTTGAAAACTTCTAACACATCCTTGATGGGGAATGTAATTCTGCTGAGGGAGCGATGCTCACCTTAGAGAGTCCTTATCTTGCCGGGCGGTGGTGGCTCCCAGCATTCGGGAGGCAGAGCCAGGTGGATCTCTGTGAGTTCCAGTGAGTTCCAGAAAAGGCGCAAAGCTACACAGAGAAACCCTGTCTCGAAAAACCAAAAAAAAAAAAAAAAAAAAAAAAAAAGAGAGAGAGAGAGAGAGAGAGTCCTTATCTTACCTTATCAGGGCTGCTTCTGAAGCATGGTGGACAGCTCCTGGTGCCTGTGCAGTGTGCTCTGCTGTCCCATGGCTGCCCCAGGTCCCTGACTTCTTATGTGTGTCCTGGTCTGCTAGTGGCCAACCAGAGCTCAGTGACAGCCCATGTCTCTTGTGATGTGGTTGTGTTGGATTGCCACTTGGCAACCCATTCTCTGTAGGCTTCCCAGGTCCGGTGGTCCTCACCGCTGTCTCCCAGAGAGACTTTTGGATCTCCCTCACACAGCTGGCTAGGAGCACTGGTCTGCTTGGCTCCTTGTTCTCACCCTATCGTATGGCTGCTCTGTCTTGCTCCGCCTCTGCATTGCTAGGCCCATTCCACAGGATTCCCCATCCACTTGCTGGGAAGGCCAGAGAAAAACACCACAGACCAAGAGCCAAGCAGCAGATCCTCCACATCCACGTCTGGAGGCTTGAAGCCCAAAGCCAAGGTGCCAGCAGGATCTTGCTTTGGGTAGCCACGGATCCCTGGATACCTTCCAGCTGCTTTTCCATGCTCGTGACCCTGGCATCTCTCCCTCGTCTCTTTTTATAACAATTTTGGGGCTAGGGGCCACACTCTGGGCCTTGCACATGCTAACCATGTGCTCTCCCACCCAGTCAGCCAGCAGGCCTCCAATTTCTTTTGTAATGATGTCAGATGTGAATCAGGATCACCTAACAGCCTCATTTATACTTCCTGACTTCTTTGAAGACTTCATATCTGAACACAGCTCCATTTGAGCTTGGAAGATGAGACTGACAATATATACAAATATATATATATATATATATATATATATATATATATGTAGACACATACACACATATATACATATATGCACACTTTTGGAGGGACATAATTTTTTTACACTGTATCTGTTGAGAGGCTCTCTTTGCTGTACCTCTCTCTGACCCACCCAACCAGGCTCAGGATAGGTGGACTGGCCAGCATCACTCCACCTAAGGGCTCTTCTGAGTCTCTGACTTCCTGCACAAGTCTGCAGGCCACAGGGCTGGCCTTCCTTCCTCCAGACGGGAGCTGCCCTTCCAGCAAGGTCAGTTTTTTCTGTAGACGGTGCGGCTGTTCAGACCCACCAGCCATTGTTCTCTCAAGGGAAGGAACCTGGAATCAGAATTGCCGCTCTGGAGCCAGCCTGACTCGGAACTTGTCCTGCTGCTGTCCTGACACACCTCCTAGGTGCTCGCCGGTCACCAGTGCTGCCTTCTGAAGTGGATGAACGGGAGCTCGGGCCCTACCTTTGCAAGAAACATGGCAGGACACGTTCAGAGTCACGGTTAAGCGATCATTTGATTGATGCATGGTAGAAATCATAAAGCTGGAAATTCTTTTTCTAGTTCATTGATTTTAGTTTCTTTCTTTTCATCATAAAAAACCCAATATGTTTATTTTAGGAAATCTGGGAAAGGGTTGAAAGAGAAAACTCGTACTTAGACGTGACATTCCCAAGACAGGCACACCATCGTAACTCCAGGCATTTCTTTCTCATCTTTCGTCTATAAATAATGTTGAGGTTTCTTTGTACATTCATAGATAGTTTTTAAAGCTGGTAATAGTTTAAAGTGGTTTTTTATTTTATTTTATTTTATTTTTCAAGACAAGGTTTCTCCATGTAGTTTTGGTGCCTGTCCTGGATCTCACTCTGTAGACCCGGCTGGCCTCAAACTCAGAGAAATCTGCCTGTCTCTGCCTCCTGAGTGCTGGGATTAAAGGCGTGCACCACCACTGCCTGGCTTAAAGTGGTTTTAAAAGACCAGCATTCTGAGGTGCAGAGGGGTGCTGAGTCTCCCCTTCCTGTGTCCACACTCTTCTCTCCAGCCTTGTGGATCGTCACTGGCGTAACCTGTTCGTGTGCCATCCCTTCAGAGTTCCCTGAACACATCCTCTTCTTTCTTGTGGAACACATCACCAGGATTCCTTGCTGCACACACAAGACCTTTCTCCATCCACCTGCAGACCTCGAACCCTGGACTCTCTGCTCCCCTCTCCATCTCTGAGGCCGGTCTGGGTCACACTTCAGCTATAATAAGCATCTTTGAACTGAGGGATCTGAGGTCTTTCCATTTTCTTGTCTCTCCAGGTTAGAGCTTCATCCAGGGTAAGTGATACTGGCACCTCACACAGGGGACCCCAAAAGGTACCCTCTCTGGGTTATGGACATCATAGAAACGTGATTCATGATTTTTAGGAAGGGACATGAACAGCCCCAGGGCCCTTCCAGCCAGGTCTTCCATTTTTCAGAGTAGTACATTTCCAGCACGTTCTACACAAACTCTTAAGAATTATGTATAAGGAAGAAGGGAGAGCTGAGTCTGTCCTGGTCCATTCAGTGAATTTGTTCTCTAGTCACATGATTCTAAATGGCCAAGACTTTCTTTCCAGCATGGCCAGGTGAGCTTGCCTCCTGCCTCTGGGCTTGCTGTACAGTCACGATATGAACTTGGTTGTTTTTCCTACCACGTGGAGCACCGTCCCCATTGTCAGGAAAGAAGTGGTCAGAAGTCATAGAAGTGGGGATGAAAAGCCACTGAGACTCTCTGAGCTCCTGGGTTTGGTCCTGCTGAGACCCGCATTCCTGTGTCATGGGAGTCTGTCGCAGTGTGGATTTAAACTTTCAGCCGTCAGGGAGGCCAGAGGCCAGGTGGTGGATAGGCGTTCTGGAGGGAGCAGCAGGTGATTGCAAGTTCTGGGGCTAGCCTGGCTGGGCCACATCCTAACTTCTTCTCCTAGGCTATCACCTTTCCTTGCCCATTTTTGCATCACTGAGTGACATGCCATGACTGAACAAGTTGGCGAGGAAGGAATGAAGCCTAGCACCTGTGTGACAGCAAACTGTTCACACACTGTCACATTTGACAGGTGGCATTGCCAATCTTGTCAGCTCCATCTTCATCCCACCTGATCCCTTCCTCCCATCACTAGCTCTGGACTGTTGAACATTTATGTGAACAGTCAGCATCAAGATGGAAGGTGTTTCAGTGAGGGGTCCTATTATTGTGGAGAGACACCATGACACAGCAACTCTGATAAAGGAAAACATTCAACTGGGTCTGGCTTACAGTTCAGAGGTTTAGTCCATTATTGTTGTGGTGAGAAGCATGGCAGTGTATAGGCAGACATGGGGTTGGAGAAGGAGCTCAGAGTTCTACATCTGGATCCACAGGCAGCAGAAGGAGACTGTGTGTCCCACACTGGGCATAGCTTGAGCGTATGAGACCTCATAGCCTAACCCCATGGTGACACACTTCTTCCAACAAGGCCATGCTTATTCCAACAAGGCCACACCTCCTAACAGTGCCACCCCTATGGGCCAAGCATTCAAACACATGATCTATGGGAGCCATTCCCTTTCAAACTACCACAGAAGAAAACAGCCATTGATGACTTTTGAGTCAGTGCATTGGAAAGTCCAAGGGCTGAGCACTTGTGAAGCTTGTGGTGAGAGGCAGAACCATCCTGGGGTGAGCTGAAAGCATCAGCCTCAGCATACAGGAGCCATCTTTGCTTCATTGAGAGTCTCTCACTGAGGAGGACCACCTGTCAAGACGGCCTCCCCAGTAGCAAAGGAGCAGCTGTTTGTTCTTTTCCTAATCTCTGTGGTAGCTTGTTGTGGGGTGGTGAGGACATCCAGGGAGATGAATCAAAAGTTTCTTTCCCCATACTCCTGGAGAGCAGTCAAGATCACAGTGTCTATGAGGTTTCAGCAAGACCTCTCTGCTCGGCTTGCAGATGGTTGCTCTCTGTGTTCACACGCTGCAGCTCTGTATGGGGCTATGACCGAACCCCTCACCCTGTAGGATCAGGGTCTACACTCAGGTCCTCGATGTCCCTCATCGAGGCCTTGAAGGTCCTCTCTCCAAATACACCTACACGCGGAGGACTCAGGTTAGAACTTCAACATGGAAATTGGGTGGTGGGGAGCACAACTGAACCCCTAACACTCTCTGAAGACAGCTTTTCACAGCTGTCCTGGACCTCCCGGCCCTCTCTCCTGCTAAGCACTGCCTCATTGTTCCCCAACCCCAGAAGACACACCACATAGAGTGGCAATTTGGTAGCAGCAATTGAAGGACATCCTGTGTCTCTGGACCCTGGCACAGGCGTAGAGCCTCCACTCCTCAGATGAGGTGTGTGGGGTGGGTGTGAGTGGGCACGTGTGTCTCATGATGCTTGCCCTTTATGCATCGAAGACTGGCCTCCTTTAAAAAAAAAAAACCTAGTTTTTATTGGAGCCTTGAAGAAAGTAAATGATTGCCGTGCATGAGAGTCTGTGTTGGGGTGAAAGCCAACAGGGCATTTGGTTACCAGACTGGTTGTAGACGATGTCAGGGGCCTCCTGGCTTTCTGTGTTCCCTTTCCTTTGCATGCTTCTGTTGCTTTTGTCTTTAGCTTAGAGCTGAAGGATGAACATTATTTTATTCCATTTTGTCATCACTCAGCAAAGACAGCTGAGTGGGATTGTGACCCTGGGAACAACTGATGAATAATGTCCTTTTGTGACTATTTTCTCTTATCCCCTGGCTGCTGGGATTGTAGCCTGCACACAATGATTATGTTGATGGGGCTGGCATTGAGTCTTCATGTGTTAACTTTCCCCAGCACCAACCCACAGCTTAGCCTTCCTTTTCCATAGCTATGATTTTACTCTCTATTTTTGATTAATAGTGTATATTTTTACAAGCTTTCTTCAAACCCATGTGTCCATCGATTCAAATGTATTTTGGGGAGATGTTCTCCTGTGTCTCAAGGTGGTGCAGGGAGCTTGAAGTCCTAACCTCATATTTGGAAGTTGAGCCTCATTAATATGTCATCCAGTTATACTCAAATGGTAACTCTTTTTAAATGGTGAACAATCTCTCTCTCTCTCTCTCTCTCTCTCTCTCTCTCTCTCTCTCTCTCTCTCTCTCTCTCCTCTGTGTGTGTGTGTGTGTGTGTGTGTGTGTGTGGTTTCTCTACCTGTTCATGTAACAATGGACACTTAGGAGATTATTCTGATGGAATAAGACAGGTGCAGAAAGAAAATTATTGTGCAATCTCAACTGGGAGTTTAAAAAGTCAAACAAAACAGAAACAGAGACGAGGATACCAGTGAAGGGCTGGGAGGGGTGGGGGAGCAGGTTAGAGGGCTGGTTTGCAGTTAGGTGGGATAAAGCATAGAGGTCTGATCACAGCACAGAAGCTGTGGAGAGTGAGACGGTAGCTTTTCCATGCTCTTAGCCCTTCCCACCCATTGTTTGTAGTGATGAGTTCATCACGTGTAGGTATATCAAAACATGCTGTAGACATTAAATGTATATGATAAAAATACAATGACAATACATAGCTCAGCTGTTTTCAACCTGTGCATCGTGACCCATTGGGAGTTGAATGATCATTTCACAGAGGTTGCCTAAGACCAATCGGAAAACACAGATATTTGCATTATGATTCATAACTGTAGCAAAATTACAGTTACAAAGAAGCAACGAAAATGATTTTATGGTTGGGGGTCACCACAGCGTGAGGGACTATATTAAAGGGTCGAGCATTAGGAAGATTGAGAACCACTGATTTAGCTAATATTTTGTAGGTTGAGATTAAAAATAAAAAGCAAAGTTTTGAAGGACAAGTGTATTTGGGTTTTGAAAGCACATCTTCAAGGACACACCTACAGCTTTGATACAGGTGCATATGTACTCACACAAGCATAAACATAATGCACACCTAAGTAGAATTCTATTACTTAGGGTTTTTATTGCTATGAAGAGACACCATGACCATTGCAACTCTTATAAGGAACATTTAATTGAGGGGGCTTGCTTACAGTTTCAGAGATTCAGTCCATTATCATCATGGTGTGGAGCATGGTGGCTTACAGGCAGATGTGGTGCTGGAGGAGTAGCTGAGAATCCTACATCTTGCAGGCAGCAGGAAGTTGACTGACACTGGGCAGTATCCTGAGCATAGGAAACCTCAAAGCCCACCCCCACAGTGACACACTTCCTCCAACAAGGCCATATCCACTCCAACAAGGCCACACCTCCTAGTAGTGCCACTCCCTATGAGATTATGGGGTCCAGTTACATTCAAACTCCCACAGGAAGGGTATTCAGATTAATCAAGTTTTATAATTAATAATGAACTTGTTTTTTTTTAATGTTGTCTGACAACCTACCAAATAAAATAATAATGCAAATTAAATATGCAACTCTAAAGTCAGAGTGAACTTAACTGGATCTTAAAAATTAGCACATATTAATTTTTAATAGATGCATATAAAATACACCAAACACTTATCCTCTCCTCTTTCCTCCCAGAATTCATTCTTTTTTACATTTATTTACATATGTAAGTAAATGTGTGTGTGTGTGTGTGTGTGTGTGTGTGTGTGTGTGTGTATACAAGTGTGTGGGCATATGTGTACCACGATACGTGTGTGGAGGTCAGAGGACAGCTTTTGGGGGTAAGTTTTCTTCTTCCACCACAGGGATTGTGGGAAATGAACTCAGGTTGTCAGACTTAGTGGCAAGTGCCTTTACTTGCCGAGCCATTTATTTCTTCTCAATGGTGGAGTAATGCTCCATGGTGTGTATATGCCACATCTCCTTAACTCATTCACCTGATGGGTAGCTAGGCTGATCTGACCATCTGGCTATTGTGGGTAGTGCAGTAACAGTCACTGTGGATGTGCAGGTGTCTCTACTGTATGCTGCCTCCATCCTCCAGAAATGAACCCAGGACTGGTCTAGCTAGTCAGAGGGTAACTCTGCTTATAGGTTTCCATAGTGGCTGCACTAGTTGACATCTCGACCAACAGCCTGTAAGGTGTCCCTTCCCCTAGATCCTCACCGTCATTTATTACCTTTGTTGTCTTGATGGACAACTGGAGTAATATGTAATCTCAGTGTAGTTCCAATCTGCATTTCCCTGGTGCTTAAAGATATGGAACTGTGTGTGTGTGTGTGTGTGTGTGTGTGTGTGTGTGTGTGTGTGTGTGATTGTTGGCTATTTGTCTTTTTTTCTTTCTAGAAGGCCTTGCCTACTTACTGATCAAATGAGTTTGGTCTTTGGGTATTAATTTTTGAGTCCTTTATATTGCTGCCTGGGGGACCAGCCTCCAGCAGCACAGGGCTCAAAAGGAATCCACGGCGTCAGCACCTACTAAGACTTTTCTATCTGAGGGGGTTAGGGAAAAGACACTCATGCTCTCTCTTGATGATTCCCTTCTTTATTCTCTATTCTTCTGTGTTCTTTCATTGTCAGTTGAAGACAACTGGCACTTCAAGATGAAATTTTAAGGCCTATGTGAAAGCAGGAAGGTTCAGACTCTTTGATGGACTGAATTGGACTGGACTGAACCCCGGACAGCCATACAATGACATATTTATTGATTGCTACACAAAGTATTTCCTCATACTAAGATCCCTAATCTTAATTTATGTCTTACTGAAGGAAAGCATCACATGGCTCTATGACTCTTTTTTATGTATTATATGCTATACACAATAATACAAGAGCCTCAGGTGTGCCTAAGCCATCTTGTGACCAAAGTCATGGGATGGTTACAATGCCCCTTCAGCAAAACAATTTTACAGATCACAGGAAACAATCACTGTTTTCCACAAGGATTCTTCAAGGTCAAGTAATTCTAAAAAACAGCTGTTCATTGTAATAATCTACCCCATACAGTCTTAAAGGAATCACAAACCTAAACTTTTATACATAAAAATCTGCCAGCTGTACTTTAGATCTTTATCATTAGTTTTTTAAAATCAATTTATCAATAGTTTTTTTAATATCAGGAGATTGAGGTCAGGAATGGGTACAAGGAATTAATCATCACCTTTGATCATCAACCAAACCTAGTAAGAGAATACATCAGCTAGTAACAGTTGGGCTGCTTTGTATTTTTGACTTTGGCTATGTGTCCTTGTGAACTTCAGATTGTTTTCTGGGGTCGTTCATCTTAAGGCTATTATCAAAACATCTGATCTAACCTGAAGATATTATAAGGCCTTGTTTCAGCTAATGATGAACACTGAAACCTGAAACTATGCCTTTCAACGTTCAGATGAGAGGAATTTGAGTCAGCCTGGCTGCTGGGACTCAACAGTTGCTCCTTCTCATCAACTTGAGCTACAATCCATGCAGCTCCCTAAGGGAAACTCATAGGTCCCAGCTGGGCAGCACCTCCCTGTATCCACCTTCACTCATCAAAACTCTGCATAAGCCAACACCACCACTGTCAATCAGATGGGCCAGCTTAGGGAGGGAGCCATCCCCACAATAACAACCCACAGGTCAAAAGATGGTCTGGAGTCTCTGTCCTGGGGCTCTGGCCAACTGAGATTTGGGGGGTCACCTCTTGGTAGGCTGGCACCCCGAGCCACAACTGCCACCTGCTGCTCCTCTGATATGGCCACTGGCACCTTCATGTATTCTGAATATTAACCACCTGGTGAAGAGTAACCAGCAGAGCTTCCCTCTTATGCCGCAGGCTGACTCTTCACTCTGGTCACTGTTTCTGTCCTGCTTGAGCTTGTTGCTTTGATGCAACCCCATGGGCTAATTCATCTCTCTGCTCCAGTCCTGTTCCGGAAGTTGCTGCCTATGCCTGCAGCTTGAAGTGTGTGTCCAGTGTCTGCCTGCACTAGTTTTCAAGCTCCAGGTCTTGTTCTAAGGTCTTAGATCCATTTCAAGTTAGCTTTTATTCAGCATGAGCTGTGTGGATCTGGTCTTGAACATCTGTACAGGGGAACCCAGTTTCCCCAGCATTATTTGTCTTCTCCAGCATATGTTATTGGCCCCTTTTCTGGGAATGAGATGTTTGTGGATGTGCAGGTTCATTTCCAGGCATCCTGCTCTATCCATGGTCTACATCTCTGTTTGGATGCCAACACTGTGCTGTCTTGTCCCCATGGTTCTGGGGGATGGTGATGCCTCCAGTATTGCTCTGTTTGCTTGGGGTTGCTTTGGTTAGTTGGGATCTTTTGTGTTTTCAAATGAATTTTAGGATTGCTTCTTCCAGTCCTATGAAAAATTCCATTGGTATTTTTATGGAAAACGCAATGAATCTGTAGATTGCTTTTGGTAATATGGCGGTGTTTTAATGCTATTACTTCTGCTGATTTATGAGTGTGGAAGGTTTCTCCATCTTCTAGTGTTTTACAGTTTTCATTGTAAAAGTCTTTCACTGCCTTAGTCAGGATTATTTCTAGGTTTAGGGAGGGTATTGTTCCATCTTTTTAATAGTTAAAGAAAACTTATTTATTTTCACACACAAGTGAGTATGTGGAGGTCAAAGGACAGCCTCTGGAATTGCCCTAATGCTCACACCTTGCTTGAGGCAGGATCTCTCTTGTCTGCTGCTGGACCTTATACTGCAGGCTAGCTGGCCCTGAAGTCCCTGTCTCTCCTTCCTGCTAACCATGGGGCTCTGGGATTCCGTGTGCATGCCACCAGGTCCAGCTTTTCACAGGTTCCAGGGGTCCAAACTCAGCTTGTCAGGCTTGCACAGCAAGCGATCTTGAGCACTGAGCACTGAGCACCCACTGAGCACTGAGCACCCACTGAGCACTGAGCACTGAGCACCCACTGAGCACTGAGCACTGAGCACCCACTGAGCACTGAGCACCCACTGAGCACCCACTGAGCACTGAGCACCCACTGAGCACTGAGCACTGAGCACCTACTGAGCACTGAGCACCCACTGAGCACTGAGCACTGAGGACCCACTGAGCAGTCTCCCCAACCCTCAATCCTTCTTTTTAATTTAGTAATCCATCTTGCAAGTATTACATCCATAGCTATGTCAATGAACCAGAGATAAAGTAGCTAATTTTGAATTTTCTGTTGCATTAGGACACATCCACACACACACCCCCACACACGTATGCACGCACATGCACACACTCACACCCGTGATTGGCAATATTGTTTATGGGCTATGCTTTAGATAGAAGACAAAGCATTGGAAACTTTTTTTTATCAGGTGCAGTTTTTTTTTAGTTATGGGAATTCACAGGAAAACACTTAGATTTCATGTTTCTCTTAAGAAATCACTGGACCAGGACTCAGACACTGTGTGGGTCTCTCTGATCTGTTTGGTTCTTATTTGCAATTCCCAAAACATATCTCATAGGTTTTAATAAACAAAACTTTTTATGAGCAATAATCATAAATCTTTAATAATAGTTAAATAATTTACACAATCATTGTTTTGCTTGTATTTGTTGCCTATTTTTCAGAATCAGTTTAAAATCTTTGATGCCTTTTGTAGTCCTTCCCAACATTACACCCACCTGCGTGATGGGCAGTTAGAATTCCTAGGTAGGAAACAGTGCCTTCTACATTCAAGGTGCCCTGACTTCCTTGAATTTTTTTTTTAATTTTTGAGATTATTTATTTATTTATTTATTTATTTATTTATTTATTTATTTATTTTCTTTGTGTATATATGTATATAATTTACTTTTATTTTATGTGCATTGGTATTTTGCCGGCATGTATGTCTGTGTGCGAGTGTCAGAAGCCCTGGAACTGGAGTTACAGACAGATATGAGCTGCCATGTGGTGCTGGGAATTGGACCCGGATCCTCTGGAAAAGCAGCCAGTGCTCTTAGCTGATGAGCCATCTCTCCAGCCCTTGAGATTATAATTTCATTACAACATTTCTCTCTCCCCTTTCTTCTCTCCAAACTGTTCTATATACCCATTCCAGCTCTCCTTCAAATTCATCCTCTTTTGTCAGTAATTATTTTTGTATATATATTACATATTCCTAAATATAACCTTCGCAGTCTGTATAATGTTACTCATATGTATGTTTTCAGGGCTGTGCTTTTTCCTGAGGAAGACCACCTCTCCAGCTCCCAGCTTCCCTCAGCTACCTGTAGTTCTTTGTGTAGGGTTGAGGCCTCATGGAGTTTTCTCCATCCGGTCTGGCGTGTCCATTGGTGTTGTCCTTGTTCAGCTCACGTTTAGGCAGTCATGTTGGTGAGATTTTATGGTTATAGCTTCTGACATTGCCAGTAGACACAGTCTCACAGCAAACTCCCTGGTCCTCTGGCTCTTACAGTCTCTCTGCCCCCTCTTCAGCAATGTCCTCTGAGCCTGTGGTGTGGGAGTATTTTGTAGATGTAGCCATTGGGACTGGGCTCCACAATTCTGCATTTTGTCTGTTTGTTGCTTTCTGTGTGTTCCCCAACTGTTGCAAAGAGAAGCTTTTTTGATGAGGGGTAAAGACTATATTTATCTGTGGGTGTAAGGACAAATGTTTGTAGATTGTTGTTAAGGATTGTGTGGTTTAGTGAAATGGTGGTTGTAGGTTCTTCTCCAATAACCAGACTGCACCAGCACCAAGCAGTTATCTAGGTTTCCAGTACCAGGCATGGTATCCCTCTTGTTGACTGAGTCTATGTCTACTTAGAGAGCATTTGTTACTACCAAAGTATGTGTACCACTGCTGTACCTATAGACATGCTGGTTACTGAGACACGCTGGTTGTTGAAATAGTTCATAGGTGTCATAGCTGGGAAGGACTACCTTGACTTCCGGTACCATGAACGCTACTCCTCAAGGAAGAACACTCAGGTCAGTTCCAGCTCACGTCCTCTGAGCCCCGTTTCTAAAGTGCATGGTGACTTCAGCAACAGGTGTTAATATTCTGATCCGCCCCTTGAAATCCCACCCCTTGGCGCCCGTCCTGACATAAAAGTCTCTTTTTAAAGAAAAACTCCACCCCTCTCCACCCCTCTCCTCTCCTCTCCTCTCCTTTCCTCTCCCCTCCCCTTCCCTCTCTCTCTCTCTCTCTCTCTCTCTCTCTCTCTCTCTCTCTCTCTCTTCCTCCCACGAGGTGTGCACCCCTCAAACTCCCTTCCTCCCTCCCTCCCTCTCTCTCTTTCTCTGTCTCTCTCTTTCCTATCTTTCTCTTCACCTCCCTATTATAATAAACTCTCCCCGTGGATGTAGCATCTGGGTTGTGAAGTACTGGCCGTTGCCACCGCCGCCGCCACCGCCGCCATGCCTACATGGTGTGCATCTGCCCAGCATGCCAGCATGGTTCCCTGCATGAGTAGGATACCCTGGCCTAGCCAGCTGGGGGTTTCCCATGTGTGTGTAATTCATAACAACAGGGATTTATCTTCCACCCTGGAGTGTAACAAAGGCCAATAGCAATAGGCTGTATGTTTTGGGAGTCTCCTGAACAATGCTGGACAACTCAAAGGAAGGCTTCTCATGTCTGGCACTGGAGTTTTTGTTAGGTAGTCTCTGGCTCTTGGGGGGAGCACTGTCATCCCAGATAAGAAAAATTTGTTAAAACTGTATATGTATATTTATACACAGAAGTATGTGCATTATAGGATTTTTTGTTTGTTTGTTTTTAGGTAAACAGTTAATAGTATGATTCCTTGTGGCACTTTCAGACATCCTTGCTATTTTACCCACCTCCCTCCACCCATGTTTCTCTCCCTTCCTTCCCCAAGGAGCCTCCCCTCCCCATTTCCCCATCAGATCACTTAGGAAGCCGTCTGGAGCCTTGTTACCTATGAGTTCACAAAACTTCTTCTGGGATTATATCAATACCTAATTTTTCCAAAATGAAAACGTGTTTATTCTTTTTCTGATGATACAAAAATAAAAGTTTAACAAGTCTAGAAGTGTATAAAAAGAAGGGAAAGTGTCCCCAAATATCTCCATGCAAGGAAAACCACTGTTTTGATGAAGTCATTTCAAAATGTCTCCCAAAGAATATGGGAAGATGTTCACAGCCACATAAGTGTGCATGAGGGAAATGATAGTAACAGGCCCCCAGACCTTAGCACAAGTGACTCCATGATGGAAGTACCATTTGGGTTGTAAAACTCACCATGTAGACATCACCACCAGCCAAAACGAAAACAAAGACCTAATCCATCAAAGTCCACAGTTCTGGGAAAGTCTCTAAATGTACTAACTGTGCTTTTTGGCTTCTGTAGTTCCGCTTCTGGCTAACTGTTCTTGTTAAGTGAAGTATGTCAACCCAGGACATAGTTTTTGTGGTTAAAAGCTCTCCCTGAGAAAGACTTGGTGCTACATTCGGTTCCCTAACACCCAGTGTAGCCACAGGCCCAGCTAATAAAGACTTTCTAGTGGCTTAAACCCATGTCCGAGCAGTCTTCTTTGGGGGAATACCCCACAACAAGTAGAAAGGCTTATGTCTACCGCAGAAACTTTCCATACCCACACACAGATGCACACAATCATTTAGAGACATGGCATTCTATATTGTGTGTACAGATATTGCCGATCAGCTATCCATGCTTAGCCATTTAGGTTAAATATTAGTTAATTTTCTCATTTCTAAATATCAGACCAGAGCAACTGAAGAGAGGAAGGCTTTTTTCTAGTTCACAGTTTGAGGGGATACAGTTTGTCATGGCCAGGAAGTTAGGGCAGCAGGAATGAGGGGCTATTATCACATTGTGTCTGCTTCCTGTGGCGCTATTAGTCACAGTGTGTCTGCTTCCTGTGGGACCATTATTAGTCACAGTGTGTCTGCTTCCTATGGGACCATTATTAGTCACACTGTGTCTGCAGCAGGGAGATGAATGTGAGCGTCAATGCCCAGCTTGCCTTCTCCTTTTCTATCTAGCACAATATGAATTTAGACTATGTGACTGCAGCCGTGCTGAACTGAAATCTCCAGGACTGTCCCTACAACCCTGGGATTTTTTTTTCCAGTGACTAGTTTCCCAGCAGCCCATTTGCAGGCTAAACAACCCAGATTCCCCACCTGAAGCTTTGTTGCTGGACTGCGGATCTGGCGCAGGGCCTGCCTCTCTGATTCTGTCTTAAGATAAAGCAGGCAGATTCTAGCCAGGAATTTTTGTTCCAACACGTGTTTATTCTGCCCTTTTCTGACCCAAATTGTGGGGCTGTGACTCAACTTGCTGACATCTGGGCTCATGGTCTTGACAGTGAATCCTGCCATACCTTTGGGCTGGTCCTTACTCACCAGGCCTGGGATGCTGTGATGGAGATGTGAAGATGAATGAAGCATGATCCAGGCCCTTCTTGAGCTCAGCTGCTGCTGTAGGGGCTCACTCGTGTGCTCCCTGCTCACAATTCCTTGTAGTACATGTGTAGTCCTGAGCTGTCACACAAGTGAGTCCAAAGGCAGAGTGGATAATTGTGTCTGGAAAAAGTCTGAAGAGGTCCCGTCACTCTTGCTGGACCTGAAGGATGAAGGGGACTCTACCAAGCAGAGATGGAGGCAAAAATCCTACTGCTCAGGGGTTCGGATGATGAGCTGTGTGTCTCAGCATGGCTGGACCTTAGCAATGAGACTAAGCATTAAGACTCCTTTTCCTAATAGTCTGCGCTCAGGCAGCCATTTCACTCATTTCGTAGGAATAGGGGTTTAAACAGGTGCTGAGAAATGCCAGTGTTTCAATTGAGTCCCACATATGAGGTGTGTCATAATAAACGCTATGGCAATGATCTGTCCTCACTTTTAGCTATTTACTTTCTGAGCAGAAGTCAGTGACTCTGCTGTGTCCCCCAACTGAGTCTGTCTGGAGCTCCTAAGACTCCTAGGTCCGTAAGTGCAGGGACAGAGCAAAGAGGCCCAAACTCTCTAGCTTTAATATCTTCGCTCTGAAATTTGTTTCTGTGCTTCAGACTCTTGGCCACCAAGCTGGGCTTCTAATTTGAAAATGTGGGAAAGCTGGAGGATCTAAAATATTTTCCATGAAGTGCCGTAAATTTCTGGACAGGGTAGTGCATCTCAGGTGACGGAGTGGAAAAAGCCACTGGTGTGGGAGATTCTGCTCTGGCCCAACCACAGTGAGGCCTTTGCTTCATGTGACACCAGTGACAATGGTGCCGTAGACAAGAGTGATGGACACCGACCACCGTGGGGTGTATGCCCTTCCATAACATACATCCTCCGCTCTCCATCCTACCAGCTCTGAGCTCAGTGGTCAGATGAGCAAAGCGTGTTCCCCAGGCAATCCCAAAGTTCAAACCCAAGCTCCCCACCCCTGTCTTTTTGCTTCTGGGAGAGTGGAAAGATTTGGTGCGGGACTCTCAAAAGGTGCCCTGACTGCCGTGTCCCCACAACTTTTCCCAGGTCACCCCCTCATGTAACTTAGAATCTCATCAAAAACATATTCTCGCCTACCTGGTGGGCAGGACCAGTCTGTGTGCATGGAGAGTGGAAAGCTGGAGTCACAGGCATCTGTGTTTATTCTGTTCAAGAACAAGAAGGATGGAGTGGACCGTGAGTGTCCCGTTCCTGGATGCCAGGTGGGATTAAACTCATCATTTGATTTGGGAGGTCTGTCCCTTCAGATCACAGCCACACCTTCCGAGCCCTGCATAGACCGAAGGCTGGAGTGGCTTTGGAGGCACCTTGGGCCAGTCAGATACGGGGAGCACTCTGGCCCCTTGTCCTCAGGATGTTATTCAAGCTGCCCAGCCGACCAGCCACAGAGAGGTCAGGAGCCACATCCCTGTGAGGCAGGGTGCGACTGTGTTCCTCAGCTCACCGAGTGCATTGCTGGGTAGGGAGTCTATTCTTGGCTCAGGATACACAGAGCTGTGTGAAGCTAGGGTCTTCTGCTCAGCCCAGCAAAGAACCCTGGGTGGGCAAGTACCTCCCATCTGGGACAGGGTTTCCAAAACTTCAGAATGGTAGCGGGCCTGAATGTAATCCCCTCATTTCTTAAGTTGAGGTATAACATGCATACACAGTATTCTTTTTAAAACCACAGACTGTATAACAGAAACTATATAAAAACCTATTATTGATTATTTTAGCCATTTGTAAACACAAGTTCAGTGACATTTCATACAACCAGTGTTGTTTAGCCATTGTTCCCGTCTATGCCCTAAACCTTACACCATACTGTCAACTGTTACATACCCAACAGGAGTTCTCTACCCAGTAAGACCTCCCCTTCCTTCTCTCCCCTCCGCTCTCCTTCTTGTCCCTGCCTCATAGCTACTATAGTATTTCCTGTCTCCATGAATTTGCTTAGAGTCTAGGAACCCCATAAAGATGAAACAATGTAACTTGACTATTTGCGCCTGGCACTCATATTTGCAAGAGCATCTGTATTGCAGCACATCTGATCCAAAGTTTGATCCTTTATATGGCTGAATAATATTCCACTGTGGGTGTGTGCCACATTTTGCTTGCCCACTTATCTGTGGATAAACATGTTCTGGTTACTTTCATCCTTGGCTGCTGTGAAATGTTGTAGATGGTGCACAGAGGTGGCTTTGATGTGCCTGCTTCAGTTCTTTTCTGTGTGTACGCAGAGGTGAATTTTTGGGTAAAGTATCAATAGTAGGTATTCATTCAGCTCCATGAATCTGTCCCTATGTTTGCACCCATGGGAGCCACTTTTGGAATCAAAAGGGCCATCTCTCCAGCCCTTTGTTTGGTCTTCTGGAATTATTTTTATGGACAGTGGTTCTTGACTCCTAAACTTTACTTTTCCTTCTTCTTTAAAAACAATTATATTTATCTATTGTGTGTGTGCACCATGGTGTGTGAGTGGAATTCAGAGGACAACTTGCAGGGTTTTCTTCATTCAGGGATTGAACTCAGGTCACCTGGCTTGGCAGGGGACACCTTTACCTGTGGAACCATCTCCCACGCCCAGCTTTGCTTCTTTTTTTTTTTTTTCCTCGTTTTTCGAGACAGGGTTTCTCTGTGTAGCTTTGCGCCTTTCCTGGGACTCACTTAGTAGCCCAGGCTGGCCTCAAACTCACAGAGATCACCTCTGCCTCCCGCGTGCTGGGATTAAAGGCGTGCGCCACCACTGCCCGGCCGAGCTTTGCTTCTTAAACTTTACATTGCTATTGCATTTTTCCTCTAAGGAAGCTTTAGTTTGAGACAGGAGGGGCAGACTTGCCTGTCTGAGAAAGTGAGCTTGCCAGTTTCTGAATTCCTGGACCTGAAACTGTAAATGCCAAGGAATGAGCTGCTGAGCCTGAGGTGCAGGGCCTGCAAAGGACAAAGCCCTGACCAGAGTCTCCTACAAGAAGAGGGTCAGCTCTGGCTGAGTGGCAGATGGGGTGGTGAGGGGAGGCTACTGGAGAGCTGTCCTGAGCCTCAAGCTTGGTGACAAATCCATTTAGGAAAGGGCAGGCTCTCAGGAACCCAGCAGAGGCCTCGGAGCTGGTAGGAGGCTGGTGCTCCTTACCTCCCACAATCTCCGCTTCCCCCTGAGGCCTCTCCTTCTCCCCCTCACACTACAGGGGTCCTAGGATCTTCTCTTGTCTGCTGAGGCCTCCTGTGGTTTGGATTCCCCATGAGTCCCCTCACGGACCTTTCTGGCTCAACCCCCACTGGTTGCTACCCCAGGCACCCGGGCAGGCACCAGGAAGGGTAGGTGCCAGGAGACAGCGAATGTATGTTAGCATCCAGTGGGATGCATCTCTACTGAGGACATTCAGGGATGTGAAGCGGAAGTAGACCTCAGTCCCTGGTCCACTGAGCTTTCCGCTGAACAAGGTCAGGACCCCTTTTGAACTCAAGGTCCAGCCGGAGCAACCCTCCAATTCTGGGGGTAGCTTCTGTGTGTAGCCAGCTCTGTCTTGCCCTGGGAAGCCCAGTCCGGGAACCAGCCTTGAGTATCCCCAGTGACGATCATTGCTCCATGTTCCTTCCTTTTCCTTCCT
The DNA here is from genome assembly GCF_949786415.1 of Peromyscus eremicus. Lineage (NCBI taxonomy): Eukaryota > Metazoa > Chordata > Mammalia > Rodentia > Cricetidae > Peromyscus > Peromyscus eremicus. The sequence goes on from NC_081423.1 coordinate 16,296,584, forward strand.
GGCAGTGCAGTCACTCCCTGTGACCTCTCACACACACCAGCTTGTTTCCCATTATCTCCGCAAGCATCGGAGTCCACGCCAGGAGAGCCTACCCGAGCCTCTGAGGGCCCTCTTGACCAGCAGTCCCTCACCTGCCTGGCCCCTTGTAGAGGCCTTGCTCCTGGAGCCCTCTTCCATCACTCTCTTGAAACTTTTGAGCACATGCTCTCTCTCTCTCTCTCTCTCTCTCTCTCTCTCTCTCTCTCTCTCTCTCTCTCCTGGGAGGCTGATGGCAGCTTTGGGAGATCAGCTCCAGGAAAGCAGCGAGGTAGGAAGACTGAAGAGAGCGAATATCAGAGAATGAGAGAGTTGTGGCAGCCGTGACAGGTGAGTCGATTCTGTGGGGAGGGAGGCGTGCGGGCATACAAGAGTGAGGAGGGGAGAGCAGGGCGGGGGTGGGGGGTGGGGGGTGGGGTGGGGGGAGTGGAAGGCAGAAGGCAAGGAGCCACCAGGTGAGAGTGAGAGGGCCAGTCTGGGAGAATGGTGTCTGGTTGCTTGACAGAGCCGAAGGATCTTCTTGGGGCTTTGGTGGCCTGCCTTGCATGAGAGGATGTGGCAGGCCACGTTCCCCAGCCCTGCTCAGTGTCTTAGAGCAGGAGCAGTTGGGAAAAGACGGACTTTATTAGGACTGGGTTTTTACTGGTGGGAGTAAGGAAGTAAACACAGGTGTTGTGGTCAAGGGTGTTTGAAAGGGACTGGTGGGCTGTGGAGGAGGGAAGTCCCCTGGTGACTGGGTCCGTGGTCAGGTGCGTTGATGGGCTCTAATTATTGTTAGAGTTGAGCCAATGCTGAGAAGGAGGTGGAGTTTGAAATCGAGATTATGGAGAGCCCAGTGCAGTGGAAACAGGCTGCCAGAACACTTGGCAGGCAGCATAAACAGCAGACCTTCAAGTCTCAGGTCATGGTATCAGCAGGGCAGGTTTTGTTTTGAGGCCTCTTCTCTCTTCTCTTGACTTGTATATGTGGAGAGAGACAGAGACAGAGACAGAGAGAGACAACAACAGACAGAGAGTTGTGTATTTTCCTAAATAATGGCATTAATCTCATCATATAGCCTGCACTCTTGTGATTTTATATAATCCTGTCTACCTAACTCTGAATGCCATCACACTAGATGTGAACATCTGAACCTATGATACTGGGAGAGACCCAGACATTTAGTCTATAATGTGCAGCTGTCACCAATGAGGAGGTCCAAGCATCTGGTGAGGGGAGTAGGGTGGAGAGCAGCATGATGGGAGGCAGGAAGACGAGGGAGGAGAGGAGGGACATTGGGTGAAGTGGATTCAGGGAAATTGAGCCTCTAAGCATGAGTGGTTCAAAGAAGCAGGGACAGTCGGGCAGGGGCCAACACTTCCAAGCATGTAGGCAGGTGGAGGACCCTGTCATCCCTGAGGGGCAGTGGTGGCTAAGTGGCTGGACTCCTGTGTCAACTCCATCAGTTGAAATCTTTAAAAGGACTAACTATTTTAATGGACAAAACTGTATGTCTTCATTAGCATAATCCGGTATTTTGAAAATGTGTACATTGCGGGCATGGCTGAGCTAATTAGTGCCTGCGTTACCTCACATGCGTGTGCTGAGATGAGAACACAACCCTCCCTGGGGTGAATTTCAAGAATACAATACCTTGTGATTAACTGTAATCACATACGGTGCCCCGCGTCTCTCGAAGCTGAAATTGCGTACCCTGTGACCAACGTCTCGCTCCCTCTTCCCCCAGCCTCTAACCACCGTTCTCCTTGCTGCTCCTGTGCTCGGCCATCTCAGGTTCCACATTTGAGTGAGCTCATACTGCACGTGTCTGTGTGCGGCCACATTTGATGGGCTTGCTTATCAGCTCCCCCACCCTCAGGTTGCTCCCCCGTCTTGACTGTTGTGGAAGGTGCTACAGTGGGATGGAGTGCAGATGTCGCTTTGACATAGCTGGACTTTCAGTTTTGTCTGAGAAGTCCTCAGCCAAGAATGTCACCTGTGTGTGTGTGTCTCCATGTCCTAACTTGTGAAGAGAGGGTGATCATCACACCTACATCGTGGACTTGAGATTTCTAAATGAGCTGTGATGTCAAGTGTTTTAAAACTGCTGCTGGCACCGCTGGAACATTCTACCAAGTCACTGTCTTGGTGACAAAGAACGTCAGGGGTCCAGTCTGTGGCATCAAATCTCAGGAGCCTTTTTAAGGAAACAGAGGTGACAGAAACTTGAATGTGGATCGTCTGGGATAGAAGGGGCTATGTACTCTCCTGGCAGGCTTGACTGGAGCCCACCCAGCTGAGGGTGACCAGCAACAGTTTGAACATCTGGCCGGAGGATGCCCGTGAAGAGCTGTGATGTCACCTCCTGGTCATGAGAGGACAGCAGCAGCAGCCTGTGTTTTCAGAGAAGACTCCTGGGGGTGGGGCTCTCTGCCTGGTGGTGGGGGTGGGAGTGGGGGATGGAGTGGGGGTGGGAGGGAGTGGTGTGCTCCTTTTCAGCTTGCTTGATCCTTGCCAGGTACCCCAAGTCTGTTGTTTTATGAGATCTAAATTAGCAAAGTTCTCTACGGCATAGCCACATAGTGCCAAATTCCTCAAGAGTTTGCTTCCAGCCTCCTTCAGTGTGAGGTTAAGAGGGTCTTTAAGGCCGGGTGGCGATGGTACACACCTTTAATCCCAGCACTCGGGAGGCGGAGGCAGGCGGATCTCTGTGAGTTCGAGGCCAGCCTGGTCTACAGAGCGAGATCCAGGACAGGCACCAAAACTACACAGAGAAACCCTGTCTTGAAAAACAAACAAACAAAAAGAAATAAGGAGAGTCTAAGTTGAGCAGAAGCCAGCTCTTGGCCACTTTCACCAGTGTGACCTTCTGAGAAATAGAGCTTTTACCTCATGACCTCTTCCAATAAGACCCCTCCTCCACCAGCTGAGAAGACACAGTACCCAACTTAGATCACCCTAAGTGTTTTCCACATAATCATTTGGTTGATCCTCAGGTTCACCCTGAGGTGTTTGTTGTTACCCGGTTGCTTTAATTTTTTTTTACTAATGATGAAAGAATGTGTATTTAGACTTAGCCAGCAGGACTCAGTTTAGCGGACCCCAATTTTTGTTGGCTATGGCATTCAAAACACTATCATCAAGAGCCAAAGGAATGTGTGCCTTCTCCTCTAGCCAGGCCTCTTCCATGTGAGTCGAGGAGCCCCCCATCCCCCAGGTTGGATCTGATGCTTGTCTGTCCTCATCAGAACGTGATGTCTTCTGTCTCATCTGAGTAGTCAGGGGGAACACACTGAGGCTTAGTGGTAACTGGCTTCTCCTAGGAGTGTTCCTGGGTATTTCGGCTGCCTGCAGAGCCATGGTGTCTTGGGACACTGGAAGGTGGATAACATTCAGATCTTCTCTCTGTGGCTGTGGCCACATTCCATCCCTGTCTTGGTTTTCAAATCTTTCACATTGGCTTTAGATTTGGGAGGGGTAGGACTGTCCTTCTCTTTCAGTGTCATCTTGGTGGAAGGGGGCTTTTGCAGCCCCACTTTACAGCTGTGTAAACTGAGGCTCCACTCTTGTTGAAGACCATGTACCTACAAAGTCATTGGACTGGGGTTTAAAACCTGGCTATTGAGATTCAGAGTCCATGCTTTTAGGACAGGCTCTGCTCAGCTGCCTTCTAGGAGAGGAGCCACAGAAACAATGACATGTTTTTTAAAAACATCTTAACTTGTGTTTCCATTGTACGCATATAACAGAAAAATTGGAAAATCAAAAAAAGAAGAAAAGAATTACGTATGCTTTGAACCACAACCTCTAGAGCCTTGCTTTCTGTGTGTGTGTGTGTGTGTGTGTGTGTGTGTGTGTGTGTGTGTGTGTGTGTTTCCTGTCTGTGTGAATGTGAGTTGTATCCTGGTTTCTCACTTAACATACAGGGTCCCAACGTCATCACCTAGCTCTCACAGCCACTGTTTAAATGCTGACACAGTGCAAGTTCTGGGGAAACATGTAGACAAGAATTTCCTAAGAAGGAGATCAATAAGAGCCATCGAGTCAAGGCAAGGGTGCAGATAAAGGTGCCCGTGGGACTCTGGATTCAATGACAGCCAGGGCCCTTCCCTGACACAACATGTCAATGGCACTGAGCTGGAGGTGGCAGTTGGGACTCTAGAGCAACATCAGGGACTAAAAATAGAACTGTAAAGAGGCAGTGTGTGGTGAAGAATTAGTGAGGAGAAGCAGGGGCTTGGTACATGCCAGTACTGTTTAGTCCTGCGCTAGAGACTTAGTACATGCCAGTACTGTTTAGTCCTGCACTAGAGACTTAGTACATGTCAGTACTGAATAGTTCTGAGCTAAAGACTTAGTATATGCCGGTACTGTTTAGTCCTGCGCTAGAGACTTAGTACATGTCAGTACTGAATAGTTCTGAGCTAAAGACTTAGTACATGCCAGTACTGTTTAATCCTGAGCTAGAGACTTAGTACATGCCAGTACTGTTTAGTCCTGTGCTAGAGACAGTACATGTCAGTACCTTATACCCCTGAAGTATGTAGCGTTAGTTAGAGATGCTTTGGGCTGCAAGTCTCAGCAAGCTGGATTTATGGAGGACCAGGCAAACAATGAAGACTTCTGATTAGCTCATGCCACAGGAATGTGGAGGTGAATAGTCTAAGGCTAGCCAAAGTTCAACGGCACTGCCAATAAACGTGCACCGTCGCTAAGGTGTTGGCTGCAGGCCTTGCTTTTGAGTAGTTACTTCAAGGACTGATTCCGTGCTGGAGTGTGAAGTACAGCTCTTCCTTGTAACAATTAGTTTATGGGGGGCTGGGTGATGGCTCAGTTGGTCAAGACTTGCTGCACAAGTGTGAGGACTTGAGTTTGGTTCTGTTAAAAGGATGTGTGCACGCGGCGTGAACAACATACTGTGTGTAACCCAGCGCTGGGGCACTGAGCCAGGAGGACCCCTGCAGCTCACTGACTGGCCAGCCTAGGTGAAGAGATGAGCTACAGGTTCAGTGAGAGACCCTGGCTTGAAAGTAAAGGTGGACAATGATGAGGAACTAGGTCTGATATTGGCCTCTGGCTTCCTCATGTACGCACGCATACACGCACCCTCATATCAGCATGCTCCCCAGCATGCATGTGCACCCACTAACGGGAACATACCCACCCCCCACTCCCAGAAGTTTAAAGGCAAAGGTTTTGTTCTGTCTGAAGGGTAAGAAAGTCTGTTTCCCTCAAGACTTCTCAGAAGGTTGTGGAAACCCCACTGTGAGGATGCTGCGGGTGATTCTCTTGTGTGTGTCTGGAAACACTCCCAGCACCATCCGCCCTGTCTCCATCACTTGGTGAGAACACGCACAGGGTGCTGTCAAGGGCTGTAGACTCCTGTCCGGGGTGGGCCTTCTTCACAGAAGATGGAAGCAGAAGCTCTGTGTCTTTATATCACTGGTCAGATTGATATTCAGTTGTGTGGGTATTCCATCACTGTTGGGCTTTCTCCCCAGCCTGCAAGTTCTGCAAAGTCAGACACTGGGTCTAGTTTGTCCATTATTCACCCCAGGACCTGCCTACAGCAGGGGTTCAGATGTATCTGATGAGTGAATCACGGTCTTCCACAGTGTAAGCACGAATGAGCGGCCACCGCTGAAGCCACATTTCCCAGGTCAGCGACCTGTTCTCCCCGACCCGTGAGGACACTTGATGCCTGTGTGTGTTCACAGGCTCTGCAGCAGAGACCATAGGCGCAGCTGCTGCTGGCACAGGTGCTGTGGTGCATAAACTGCTGGTGATTGCTAGATATTCCCCCTACCCCACTGCCGCCAAGCTAGGCCACCCGGAGTTGCCCTGGCGGCCACTGTGAGCAGGTTCTAGCATTGGGCCACATCTCCACTCTAGCCACCTGAGGGTTTCTCTGGAGATGCAGCGGCTGGGCCTTGTGTGAGGCTAGGTAGATTCTGAAGAAACCCTGGTGGGGAGGATTCCCGAAGCATTTACATTCTATTCCAATAAATGTTATCCAGAGACAGTTAAAGCACCCTGGTGAGTGTCTAGGGTGTGCACACACGACACTATTTTCTCTTGGAGACTTGGCATTTATGGCTTTTGCTACTCTTGGGAGGGGGGTGGTCCTGGGCTGACCCTGTGGTTGCTGAGGAAGGACCATTTCTGTATTCTGTGGACATCTGCCTCACACAGTTCAGAAATGGATTTGGGGTTTTCAGCTTAAAAGAGTTGAAGCGGGCACCCATCAAGTCTTTTGAGACTGCTGGGGTAGAATGGATGTATCTGTATATGAAAAAGATACATTTTAAAGGGCTGGTGTGTAACGAGATGGACTGAACATTTGCATCCTCCCTAAACTCTCTCAGAAGGCCCACCCCTCAGTGTGGTGGCGTTTCAAGGTGATCAGATTTAGACGAAGCTGTGAGTGTCCTCCCAGATGTCTTTATAAGAACAAGGAGAATCCAGCTCCCTTCCCTGTCTCCCTCCCTCCCCCTCCTCCTTCCTGCCTACCTCCCCCCTCCTCCTTCCTGCCTACCTCCCTCTTCCTCCTTCCTGCCTACCTCCCCCTCCCCCTTCCTGCCTACCTCCCCCCTCCTCCTTCCTGCCTACCTCCCCCCTCCTCCTTCCCCAGTACTGACTCTATTGACACCTTGATCTCCCCCTAACCCCAGCAGTGCTGTCAAGGAGCCTCTGAAATGAACGTGTGGTCATTGTGAGTTATCCCTAATAGTTTATCACAGTAAAGCAAAGCCAACTAACAAGAGATTAGATCATCAAACACAGAGCAGCTTCCTGTTTGCATTCTACCTCCCCATCTCCCCTCCCTCCCTCCCTCCCTCTCAGTCCCTTTTTCTCTCCTCTGTCTCCACTCCCCCCTACACACACACACACACACACACACACACACACACACACACACACACACACTTCTTCCTTCTCTCTCTTTTGCTGAGGTGAACGCTGAGGCCACACTGTGGGGACTGAGGTGGAAGCTGAGGCCACACTGTGGGGACTGAGGTGGAAGCTGAGGCCACACTGTGGGGACTGAGGTGGAAGCTGAGGCCACACTGTGGGGTCTGAGGTGGAAGCTGAGGCCACACTGTGGGGACTGAGGTGGAAGCTGAGGCCACACTGTGGGGACTGAGGTGGAAGCTGAGGCCACACTGTGGGGTCTGAGGTGGAAGCTGAGGCCACACTGTGTGCACTCAGACAGTACCTCAAAGAGGTTGCTGAGCTGCGGAGCTGAGCTTCTGCCAACACCTCCAAGTGAGCCCCCTCAGAACTGGATCTTTCAGCATCTGCCAAACCTTCAGGTGGCTGATGCCCATGCAGAGACCCTAAGTCTAAAGCAACCTGCTAAGAGCCCCCTGAACTTCTGACTTACAGACACTGTAAGATCATTAAGGTTTGTGGCTTTAAACTTTGGGAATGGGGCTGGAGAAATGGCTCAGTGGTTAAGGATACTTGCTGCTCTTCCAGAGGACCCAGGTTCAATCCTCAACATTGACATCATGGTTCACAAATGTCTGTGTCTTCACTTCCAGAGGATCTGACATTTTCTTCTAGCCCTTGTATATTGGGCACACATGTGGTGTACAGACATACGTTCAGGGAAAATACCCATACACTTAAAAGTTTAAAAAAAAATGGGAAAGGTTGCCACAAGCAGTAGATCACACACACACACACACACACACACACACACACACACACACACACACACTTATATGTATATATATGCTTGGTTCCTTCCAAGGTTGTGGCAGAAAAGGCCATGAGTTTCTGCCAATCCCTCACCTTGAATCTGGGCCAAGCCCAGATTCCTCTCAGTAACTGGTTGATAATCCTGAAGCCACAGAAAAACTTCATGGTTTGTACCTAATCTTGGTAGTCTTACTCTGGGAGAACTGAGCTACCATTAAAACCTTTGAGGCCCCATGACTGCCATCCTGGGGAAACTGTGTGGATGTGATGGCTGGCTGAGGAGCCCTGCCAAAGTCAGTGAGCCAGCCTCTGACCACAGCCAGTAAGAGATCCCCAGCAAGGAGGGTGCAGCGGATCCATCCCCAAGTTTCCATGCCCTGAAGTTGTAAGCAGAATAAGGCTCACTGGTTCTCTCATGTCCACAGGGTCCAAGGTCCCCATGGCTGTCTGGGACTGAGACCCTATCACAACCTACAGAGTGTCATTTTCTATTTCTGTCTACTGTAAGGTTTAACTTATATGTAAGTACTCTGAGAATTAACAATAGCTGATATTAAAACAGAATGATCAATTGGAAATGTAAACTTCTCTTCTGTTCTAGTTAGTTTTCTTGTCAGTGTGACTCAAGCCAGGGTCGTCTGGGAAGAGGGAGCCTCAACTGAGAAAATGCCTCCATCAGCTCAGACTGTAGGTAAGCCTGTGAGCATGACTGACGTGGGAGGGCCCAGCCCACTGTGGTGCCACCCTGGACAAGTGGCTGTATAAGAAAGCAGCCTGAGCAAGCCAGTGAGCAGCATTCCTTCACGGCCTCTGTTTCAGTTCCTGCCTCCAGGTTCCTGCCCTGACTTCCCCCTCAAGAATCAACTGTCAGCTTTCCTCCTCAAGTGGCTTTTGGCCATGGTGTGTATTAAAGCAATGGAAAGCAAATTAAGACACCTTTCCAACTGTTCACCAAAGTTTGTTTTAAGAATTTATGTGTTTCTTCTATTTGGTGAATAGTTAACTTGATTTGAAGAAAAACCGTAGGGATGTGTGTGCCTCTGCATGTGTGCACATGTGCATGCGTGTATGTGGCTGCATGCATGTGTGCATGTGTGTATGTGGCTGCATGCGTTTGTGCATGTGTGTATGTGCCTGAATTTGTGTATGCGTGCATGTGCATGTGTGTGTGCACAAGCTTGTGCATGCAGGCCTGTGTGTGTGTGCGTGTGCCTGCGTGCTTGAATACACTGTTGTTATGTTTGTCACACAGCAATGTCAAATCCAACAGTCATATTTTGGAGATTAGACTCACATGCAGTCATTGCTCACCACTTAGAAGAAAAATCCACACCAAAGCTGAAAGTGTAGGTTCATAACACTTACAAAACACTTAAAAAGTAGAAACTATAATCTGAATACCCAGAAGCATGAAAGACTGACGATGGTCATGTTCTCTCTTAGACATGTGTTCTGTCTGGCAGCCGCTGAAGAGGGAGCATACCTCTTGTTTCACACATGGAGATACGTGGTTCTGACATACAGCACATGCCCAGTGCTTTCACTGAGCAGTAGATCCTAGCAATAATGCAGGACATTTGCGTCTTCAGCTGAGTTTTTGTTTAAAGCATTTCTCTGCTACCATAAATTTGCTCCCATTGAGAAAGCTCTCATCTATGGAGAGGTGGGAGTGGAAGGTGAGTCTCCCCTTCCTCCAGTAGTGTGGAGGGTTGGGTTGTGACCCCTCTGTCTTGCATGTCGAGGTTCAGTCCTAAATTCTATTCAGTAACAGAGCTAATACAGGCAGAATACTGAGGCCATGGTGGCCACTTCCGACCCATTTGACTGATGTCCTCGTCAGCTGGGGATTCTGGACAGAGATACACACGGAAGGAAGATGATGTGGAGAGAGATATAAAGAAGACATCTGTTGACAAAACAAGGGACAGACCTGGAAGGAGTCCTTCTCTTGTCATCCTCGGAAGCGGGGGACCCTGCCGACACCTTGGCTCAGAGGTCTAGCCTCCAGAATATGAGTGTAAACCTCTGAGCTCTAAGCCATTCCTTCTGAAGTATTTTGTTATTCTACATGCTATAGTTTGGATGTTAAATGTCCCCCAAGTCTATGTCCTAAAGGCTCAGTCACCAGCCAGTGGCACTCCTGGGAGTCAGTGGAACATTTCAAAGGTGGACACTGGAGTGTGGGAACTCTGTCATTGAAGGGGCTCTGGGGACCCTGGCTCTGTCCTCTCATTTCCTTTACTTCTCTGTCACCAGGAGGTGAAGCCTTTCCTCCTGGGTGCTTCTACCTTGATGTGCTCTCTTGCCACAGGCCCTAAGCAACAAATCAATCATGGACTGAAACCTTCAAACCCATGAGCCTAAATAAACATTTCTTCTCTTTAAGTTTACCACCTCAAGTCTTTTCTTATAGTAAGGGAAAGCTGACTAATGTGACCTCCCTCATGTGTCCCTCTTTCTTAAAGGTCTGCGTATGTGTGGATAATTGTTCCTTACACAAAGGAGGGCTTAATAATAATTTTCTATACCAGAATTTATTACCTTCTGAATTTATTATTTGAATATTTTTGTAGTAGCCTATTGTATTAGTTATTTTTATGTTGCTGCGATAAGACATTCTGACCAAAAGCAATTTAAGAAACAAATATTTATTTTTGACTTGTGGCTCCAGAGGGCTATCCACAATGGTGGGAACATGGTGGTAAGGTTGCTGGAGCCTGAAGCTAGCTGACCACATCTTTGTTTACCCACAGGAAGCAGACAGGACAAACTGACAGTGGGGCTAGGCTGTAATTGCTCCAAGCTCTCCCCCAGTGATGCCCTTCCTTCAGCAAGGCTGCACCTCCTAGAGGTTCCATACCCTCCCCAAACAGTGTCACCAACTGGAGACCAAGTGGTCAAACACCTGAACCTGTGGGGGACATTTCTCACTCAAACTGTCACGGCTACGCAGTTCTGTTCTCCCTCTCACAGCTACACAATGTGCCGGGGCTGGGAGAAAGCCCACTTTACATAACCGCTCTCCTCTGATAGACAGGCTGTACATGTCAGTCATCCCCAGAGCCCCTCATACACCTGAGCCTTCAGCTTCAATAAGACAGAGTCAGCAAACCATCCAAACACAGCCAATGCCCAAGCCGCACAAGCAGACCGAGGTGCGGCATTCACGGATGATTCCTTTATTTGCTACTTGGTTAACGCCTCTGGTGACTCACCCTTTGGCGCTCAGCTGAGTGTCCCTCTCAGGAGCCCTTGAAGCACCTGCTCTTCTCATCCCTGCCCTTAGCACACTTGTGGTTTCCACCCTGGCCAGAGTTAGTTTTGAGTCACGTCTATTTCCCTCATGAGACACTCTGGCCCTGATATTGGTGAGATCCCCAGCACTACACACATCATCTTGTTTGGTCAGAGGGTACTCTAAAGAACTCCCCTTTCAGAAAGGGGACCTTTGTAATGGAAACAACCAGATGATGGAACGGACACACAGGTAAAACCACTCCCCCAGGACGTGGGAACAGCACCACACCAGAGCATGTGACCTTCCCTGAGGTCAAAGGATTTGCAAGATCCTGCCCTCTGAACACTTACTTCTTCCCTGCTTATCATCTGCCATTGGCCTTTTGCTGCCTTTGACTGCTCAGAATTTGTAGTAACAGCCCGCCATAGGCTCCCATAGCTGGGAGCCAGTCAATCCGTGCCATTGAATGAAGGAGTACCATTGAGGCAATGGACTCAAAGTACTGATGGCCTGACTTCAGTCTTCAGGAGCCACATGGTGGAAGGAGAGAACTGACTTCTTCAAGTTGTCCTCTGACCTCCATACATATGCCGTGGCCTGTATCTCATGGAAAGAGAGCTCCTTCCCCCCAGTAGTTGCTGGGATAGCCCAGGGTTGCCTCTTTGGGTCCAGCCTGGGTCATGTATCCATTACTGAACTACTCACTGTGGCCAGGGGAATGGAAGATCCTCTGTGACTAGGACCACAAGCCCATGCCTAGAGCTCCAGAGCAAAGAGCCTTCCTGAGCCATAGGGACTGACAGCGAGGTGGGGTGGGGACTCTGGAGAGGAAAGTCTGGGGCCGTCGCCAGAGGAAGAGAGGAAGGGTTAGCAAAGCCAGCATTCAAAGAGAAGCAGCGATGGACATCCAGGATTCTGAGTTGTTTTTTTCCTCACTCTCTCCCATTTTGGAAAGTGTTGTAAGGGTCACTGCTGGAGTAGACACTTTCTCCTCTGACCGGCCACAGCTTGGTTTGAAGCAATAGGGAGCCAATGGTCAGAACACTGTTAGTGGTTCTTGTACAGTAGCAGCTCTGTTTCGGGTTTTGTTGCGCACAGAATAATTACCGACATTCAGTCCTTGCTCACAGGGCTGGGGTTGACTGACTTGTCGCTTGGGTTTGGCAGTGCTTGGCTTCAAATCTCTTTGGACAAGATTCTGTCTGTGGTATGCTTCCGTCATACGGGTCACAGTAGTGCAAAGGGTCAACACATCTAAGGCACTCTCCAGTCTTTGAAGAGTATCTGTTCATGTGGTCACATCTTTTGGGTCCCTAGGCCAAGGCCAGTGCCGGTGAATTCTGGGTAGCGGCCATTCTGCACACTCTGCCCTGCAAGGCCATATGGAAGAGGAAGAGAGAAGAAGTATAGCCCAACCCCACTCAGGGTTCCTTCCTGAGATTCTCCAGTGTCCAGCTCCCTGAGCAGAATTAGCTTTCTACCTCTGAGAGTAACAGAGAGAGAGACGTCTTTGCAAAAACTTGAGCTCAAAATCAAAGTTAAGCTATTGTCTTATTTCATTTTTCCATCACTGTAACAAAATATATGAGATTGGATATTTCCTAAAGAAAATAAAAGACTTATTTATCTCCCATTCTGCAGGTTCAAGAACATGGCCTTGGCATCTGCTCAGTGCTACTGAGGGCCCGTGGCAGATCCATCACAAGGTCAGGGCATGTGCAAGAGGTGTCAGTGGGTGCAGGAGAGGGGTCCCTTGTTTTTTAACTAAGCATACACAATAATGAGTTTCATTATGACACCTTCATACATTTATATATATAATTGTACTCTGCTCATGTTCAACCCCACAAGTTCCTCCCCCTTCTCCTCCCACAGGTCAGTCTTCTGCTTTCCCCGAAAAAGCCTTTCCCCCCTGCTTTCATGCCATGCTTGCGTATATACCTTATAAATATGTATATATGCAAATTCAGGTTATACATAGGAGACAAAACACACAATAATTTTTTTCTTTCTTGCCCTATTGCCCTCTCTGTTCCCTTTCTCTTCCCTCATAGTCATATGTATATGATTTTAATATGTCTATATATATATAAAATTTCAGGTTCATCATTCTAATGTGTAATATTTGGCTGGAATGCTTTGCTTAATATAATAATCTATTGTTCTATCCGGTTTCTTGCAAATGACTCGGTTTGATTTTTCTTTCTGGCTGAGTAACACTCCACTGTGTGTGTGTATGGCATTTTCTTTATCCATTCGGCTGTTGATGGGCAGCAGGATGGTTCCAACCTTGGCTCCTATGAACACTGCAGCCGTAGACAAGGCTGTGCACGTGTCTCTGTAGTCTGAGCATTTAGATACTGTCATGCAAACAACAGCAACAGCAATACATTTTTTTTAAAAAGGCATTGTGATTCATTTTCTCTTTCAGTTCCTGGAGACAGCATGCATTCTGCAAATGCACAGTTACTGCTGAACTACGCCATCCACTCTGAACTTGACACTTATCATGAGCTTCAGTATCTGGAGATTGCTTAGATACAGGTGAGTCACATAGGCGGAAAGTACCTTTGAAGTGCAATAATAATAATAATAATAATAATAATAATAATAATAATAGACACTTATGGCTGCCTCTGTGTGAAGAGCTGTTTTGCTTGGTTTTATTAAACACCAGAAGCCTGGTAGTGGGCAGCTGGGAGAGCCTGTGGAAGGAAGGAAGGTGAGCAGGGCTCTAGACAAAGAGCGAGCTTCTACTGGAGGGAACTCATAGAGAATGTGTTTGCAGGGGGTCGGGACTCTGCTTTTTGACTGAGCATGAGTGAAAGAATGTGAAAAGCCTGTACTGCCTTGAAAACCTGGAATATACCTGGCAGAGGACGGGAGAAAAAAACAGCTCATTTTTGTAGTTAATATGAGGTACTTGTCTGGTGCCACGCACCCGGTTGAGGTTGGCTTAGACTTTACATGCTTTAACTCTTCAAAATCACACAATACCACAGGTACTGTTATTCTTGTTTTACAGACAAGGGAACTGAGGAGGAGGAAGTTGGCTAAATACCCTGCCTGAGGTGATGCAGGTAATGAAGCAGGCCTTCCTGGCACTCTGGCTTTGTCTAGTACTCGGCATGAGTTGACCACAAAGGCTCAGGTCGGGCTGAGCAAGTGTTTATGGCAGCCAGCAGGGAGTGGCCACCTTGCATGTTAGCACCCCACACGCTGGGGTTACAGGTGTGCACCACCACACCTGGAGAGAGGAGGACTCTTGGCACTCTGAAGGTCTGTCACTGGCTGCGTGCACTAGATATCACAGACTCAGAGGAAATAAGGCAATTGGTGTCAAGCTCTGGCCCAGACTCTGCAGTCAGAAGTCCCCCAGGCGTGCTTTTGTGTGTGCTGATCTTTGCCCAGACTGGGTAGACACAGAGCTAATCTTATGGAGAGCTGACCTGATGCCCTTGTCACTTTCTGATGCTTCCAGCCACCTTGCAGGGTCCTGGGTGTCCTGGGTGTCAACAGGCTCCTGGGTGAAAGTCAATCTCATGGGCAGGTCAGGTGGCCCGCGCTCCACTGCCTCCGCAGAAGGGGGACTGTCACCTTCCCAGGATTACCATTTGCCCTGTTTGCAAGTGTGGGTTTGAGGAAGGCATGGCAGTGATGGGGCAAGCTTATGACCTTACCTGCCAGGCCCGGGTCCAGCTTCCTCAGACACAAGAGCGGCAGTGGCTCCCGGAACTGGGGGGCCAGAGGCTTTGTGGACGGCCTTGGGGTGAGACTGAGGGACCTCCTCTCCGTAATGCTGCTCGAAGTCCCACGGGCACCCTTGTAGACTGGCGGTTTTCATCTTCACCACTGCCCCTTTCTTGAGCGCTCATCTTTAATTTTCTTCCTTCTAAATGATCAGCACATGTTTCCATGCTGTCTGAGCCTAGATCATAACATTTGTTAGGCCTTTCTTTTCTAAAGACTTTGTGCCTCTGCCCTTCTTCGTGTCCATTTCCATCGTTGGCAGACTCCCTGCTGCTCAAGGACACATCTGGGAACCATGGCACTCACTGACGCGTCTCCTTGCTTAACTAGAGTTTAGACTAAAAGCCTGGGTCAAATGCTGCTGCCTCCCCGAGGGCTGCTCTAAATCACGGCCTCCCCCCCCCCATTTAAATCCCCACAGCACTGACTCTTTGTAATCATCACTTTTTCTTTAAAATATGATACTTTCTCATGTTTTGCTCATCATAAAAGTAACATATAGTCATCAGAGAAGTGTGAAAAATACAGAAAAAAAAACACAAAGAAAATAAGAATTGCCTACTGTCTTAGTTTACTTTCTGACACTTTAACAAAATACCCAGGGCTGAATAATTTATAAATGAAAGAGGTTTGGTTTGGCTCACTGTTCTGGAAACTAGGACATTCAAGAGTATCTATTTATAAGCAAGAGTGAGATGATGTGCCAAGCTCTCTTTTTAACGGCCCACCTTGCCGTAGCCAACCCAGTCCCCAAAGAGTTAGAGGAGTTTTGCTGGCACCAAACCTCAGCATGAGTTTGGTGGGGCTCCGTCTTATTCAGACCTTAGCTTCTAGTTAACTAATGCTTGGTCAGTGGTCTGTGAAGATCCTGGTGTGTGGCAGGTGTTGCTAGGAAACATCCGCTGTTGCTGCTCCCTGTAGGAGCTTCTGGAACTAATTAACTTGAAACCCCAAGCTGTGCATGATGGGAAATGCTCCCATCACCATAACGTGCTGGTTGGTGTGTGTGCTACAGAACAGGTGGAAGTCACTGCAACGCCTTGCACTGATGCACGGCCATTTTTGTTTGTTACAGTTTATTTTTCTGTTCTGTCAATCTACCCGGCAGTGCCAAGGCCTTTTAGGACAATCCTGTGCTCCAGCACCTGCTGAGTGGCCAGAAGTCCTGACAGCTCTGTGTCAAGCCACTCATTTCCACTCTACCTGTAGGTGAGAGGTCAACAGGTAGATGACTCCCATGAACAGAAATAGCATAAAAGCCAGGGTACCCTCATGGTTTTTGGGCCCAGCAGCTGGAAGGTGTACCAAAGCTGTCTGACTTCATTTCTTGGGGGCAAACATAAGTTCACCCTTACACAGACTGGAAATGGGGAATTGTCATCTACCCAGGGCTCCCAACAATGCCCCATTATGCGTGATGACTCAGGGATGGGCCCCTGTCCATGGAACAGAACGTGTCTGTAGTGAGCACAGCATCTTGCTGTGGGTCTGAACTAACTTCATGGGCTGTCTCCATAAGTATGTCATTTGCTTCCTTTTCTAATGGCTTCTGGAAGCTTGCAGGGCTAGGGAAAGACCAAGAAAGGACTCCGATTCTTTCCATGGCAGCTAAGCACAGCTGGCAATAATGCCCAGGGAGGACATTAGACTGAAGTCTTGGGCATTCGGGGGAAAAGCATTTGTTTTTCATGGCAAGGAAAACTCTCAGATCATGGGTGTTGCTGTGTTAATGTCAGGGGTGATCTCTAACAAAGAAGGAAGAATTCCAAGTATTGACACAGCACGCTGACAACCGGCAGGACCAAGATGGCACTCCCCTATGGTGTGCACGGCAGTTGATTCACCTTCAAATGGTTTCATGAGTGTGGGCGCCTTTTCAGGGAGAGAGAACTCCAGAAACACAGATTTGATTTTTGACAGTCTTCAAACTGCTGGCATATCCCAATCCCGAGACGCCCTACCCTTTTTTTTTTTTTTTAATTGCCTTTTCTTCCTGCCTGGCACAGATGACTCTGTGGGCTTCAGACATTTTGAAGGGCCTCACAAGCCAGGGTGGGCTATGAGCCAGCCTCTCTGGTGCCATTTTATACCTCATCATGGTTGCAAATCCTGAGAGTACTTGTGTTGTTGTGAATGGCTCCCAGTTGCAGCTGGGCCCTTGAGCTGATCATACACAGCCAATAGAGACTTCAGTTTTTCCAGATCTTCCTGGCCACCCATTCCTTAGAGCTGCCTTTGGCCCCTGGACAGGCCTCTGGTTTCATCTTGATGTGAAATTAGACTTATAGTAAGCCTTGTTATCACCGCCCAGTTTCAAACCTTCTCCTGTCTATACAGTAGACCACTGCAACAGGTCAACACCCTCCTCTACAGTCATCTATCTATACAGTAGACCACTGCAGCAGGTCAACACCCTCCTCTACAGTCATCTATCTATACAGTAGACCACTGCAGCAGGTCAACACCCTCCCTACAGTCATCTATCTATACAGTAGACCACTGCAGCAGGTCAACACCCTCCTCTATAGTCATCTATCTATACAGTAGACCACTACAGCAGGTCAACACCCTCCTCTACAGTCATCTATCTATACAGTAGACCACTGCAGCAGGTCAACACCCTCCCTACAGTCATCTATCTATACAGTAGACCACTGCAGCAGGTTAACACCCTCCTCTACAGTCATCTATCTATACAGTAGACCACTTCAGCAGGTCAACACCCTCCCTACAGTCATCTATCTATACAGTAGACCACTACAGCAGGTCAACACCCTCCCTACAGTCTCTATCTATACAGTAGACCACTGCAGCAGGTCAACACCTTCTATACAGTCATCTATCTATACAGTAGACCACTGCAGTAGGCCAACAACTTCCCCTACTGTTTGTGCTTTGCCATTTTCTTCTTTCTTTTTTCCTTCTTCTTTTCTTCCTTTCTTCTTTCCTGTGACCAATCCACTTGCTGTTACATCACTCAAAGTCAGAAGCTGACCAGGCCTGTGCCATCTCTACTCCATCTTTATAGTCTACTGCTAACCCAACACCTAATGTTTCCATCCCATTCTCCCCTTTGCCTCAATTATCCCCATTCCTTTGGATGTCCTCCCCTCTCCTTCCTGTCTAGCAACTTAATAATCATCACAAGTCTCACCCTGTTTACCAACTCTTCTTTTCTACTCATGCTAGCATATTAGTACGCAGAGTGCTATCCGGGTACCATAACTGTTTTCCAGCACCCACATGGTGACTCACAACTGTCTTTAACTCCAGTTACACCCTCTTCCAGCCTCTATGGGCACCAGGTATGTGCCTATAACACAAGTTAATGAGGCCCAGAACAAAACAGTGTTTTCTTGACATGGCAAGGCTCACTCACCAACTCAGCAGTTGTGTGTAGTTGCTTACACAAGACCTTTGTAAGAGTGAGCCAGTCAACAGTCCAACATGGAGTGGTGAGGAGTTCATGAGAGCCTCCCAGCCCTGACTGAGGAGCTATTGGCGGTTGATGGATTCTGGAGAAGCGTCATTTTTCTTCAATGGTGTGGCCCCTGGTAGATCACAGCCTCATTGGAGGAGGTGTGCCACTGGAGGAGAAGTTTGAGGTTTCAATGGCCCACACCATTTCCCATTAGCCCACACCCACAAGTACAGAGGAAGCACAAACTGGACTCCATGGATTTATTTTTAAGATGACACAAAGTTGGGATGACATAGAGTGTTGACAGGGGATCTGGGAAGAGTTACAGGGAGGAGCGGGGAATGAATATGATCAAAATACACTATTCTGTAGCTTTTTAAAAACTCTTTTCTCTTTGGAGGCCTTGCCACTCAGCTCCCAAATAATCACATGAAGTCTTATTCTTTCTTATGAATGCCTGGCCTTAGCTTGGCTTGTTTCTAGCTAGTTTTTTTTTTAAATTATCCTGTCTACCTTTTGCCTCTGGGCGTTTATCTTTCTCTATTCTATATACCTTTCTTTCCTTCTTACTCCGTTGCTGGGTGTGTAGCTGGGTGGCTGGCCCCTGATGTCATCTCCTTTTCTTTTTCTCACTCTTCTATCTCCTCTCTTTTTCTCCTTCTGTTTATTTTCTCTGCCTGGCAGCCCTGCCTATCCCTCGCCTGCCTAGCTATTGGCCACTCAGCTCTTTATTAGACCAATCAGATGTTTTAGGCAGGCACAGCAACACATCTTTGAATCATTAAACAAATATTACACACATAAAAGAATGTAAGACATCTTTAAGTAATATTCTGCCACACTATACGCATGTAAGAAATTCTCAAAGAATTAACAAAAGTATTGTATTTTAAAATCACATCTATTATCACTCATCAGTGCCTCTTTGTTGGTGGGTTTACAGTATTACACCTGAGGAAATAAGCTAGACGTGCTCTGGTTTTTATACAAGTGGAGGTGTAAATGTGTGTATAGAGCAGAGTGAGTGAGAAAGAGCTGCGGCACAAGGTAGGCTTCAAAAGGCTTCCTGGGCTAAGGATGGCCTTGAGGAGAAGGGAGGGCTAAGGTCACATTTTCCTGTTAGCTCTGGAACCAAGCCAAGTGGCTCAGACTTACAGAGTTCCTATGTGTCCCACTGAGATCCTAGCTCTTGTTTCTGTCTTCTTTTTGTTTTGTTTTGTTTTTGAGGCGGGGTTTCTCTGTGTAGCTTTGGAGGTTTCTGGCTTCTTAAGCCAGAGATGTCTTAGTTAGTTTTCTATTGGTGTAAAGAGACACCTGACCAAGGCAACTTACAGAAGAATTTATTGGAGGTTTGCTTACATTTTCAGAGGGTGAATCTATGACCATTCTGGCAGAGAGTATGGAAGCAGGCAGGTAGGCATGGCACTGGGGCAGTAGCTGAGAGGTCACATCTTTATCCCAAGCACTAGGCAGAGACAGCTAACAGGAAATGGTGTGGGCCTTTGAAACCTCAAAGCTCTCCTCCAGTGGCACACCTCCTCCAGTGAGGCCACACCTCCTAATCCTTCCCAAACAGTTCCACCAACTGGGGACCCAGTATTCAAATATAGGAGTCTATGGGGACCATTCTCATTCAAACCACCACAGGTGGCAATTCATGAAGTCACCCTTCTCTCATTCAACCAAATCACACCAACCACCTTTAAAGTAGCAGGATACAGCAGCAAGACAGACAATGCCTCTCCCTCAAGCAGCTCTTAAGTAAGCTGGACAAAGGTAGACACTAAACACATAGACCCACTCTGATGCCAGATGATGCTCACTTCCCTGAAAAGGAGTGTGACTGGAAAGGGCAGTGGAGAGAGATGGGAAGGTTGGTTAGATGGTGTGCAAGGGTAGGGCATTTGAGGAGGGGAAAGGGGACTATGGAATAGAGGAAAGGGCTCTGATATCTAGGATGTCATTTTTTGGGCACAAAGAGATGGAGTTCAAGTCCGGCTTCAACACACTCACAGAGATCAGCATTGGAAAAAGATATTCTCTGTGGAAGTACTGTCTCCTGCCATGTTAATGACATTTTGATTAAGGACAGACCCAATCCATGACAACAGTCTTGTAATATTATATAGCTGGTGGAGAAATCCCACCACTGAGTGCTGTGGTGGCCATGGCATCTTTGCTCTATTTTAGAGTGTGTTCTAAAAAAAAATTTAAGAATTACTTAAGAAGAAGTTTGACTGTAAGACAGTGTTACTCTGGAGCGGGGTTGTTTGTGGCTCTCATGTTTATCATGTCTTTTACTCCTATCATTTTATCTTATACTCAATTTAATCTTGTGTGGTTTTGTGCATCATGGCCCCAGGAGCTATAGTTATACTTTGTAGATACCACAGAGCTGAGATGTGCAGTGGCCAGATGCGCAGTACCACGTAGGAATGAGTGAGCGCACTCTCATGATTGCAGGATGAAGTCACCTAAGAGCACATTCTCCAGAGTGTGTCCTGGTTGACAGCCACAGGATGAAGTCACCTAAGAGCACATTCTCCAGAGTGTGTCCTGGTTGACAGCCACAAGGTTGTGATCCTTTCATCTGAGCTGAACATGGATCCTGGCAGATAAACATGCCTGGAATTTGTAGCTCCTAGTTCATCATGCCGCTTCTCCCACTGTCTCAGGATGCTCCTTCTTTGAGTGAGGGAAGCAGTGTGAACTGTCTCTCAGGCTGTGGTGGCGCTGGTGTGTGAGACAGCAGTACCTGTGACTCCAGGAGCATTCTGCCAATGCTATCTGCCCACCTCTGAGTGCTGAATTCCACAAATGGTGGTTGTTGCCCAGTACCTGAGGAGCCTATTGTTTCTTGGGGAGCTATTGGGCACGTTTCGTTGTGCCCTGAGCCTACTCACTGAGCCTGCGCAGGACTCCCCTTTGCCTGTAGGACCAATAGTCTAGAGAGTGAGAGAGGCTGACATGCTCTACCTGTTTTCAGGGGGTCTACAAAACGCCGTGGAATGACCAGCACTGTTTAGATCAGTTGCTGTTTACGCTATACAGATTTTAACAGTTCTGATGCTTAGCCCAGTCATAATATGAATTCAAGAGCTGGGGAGCTCAAGTACAAATCCCAGATCTGCCATTTGTATGTGAGGCATCTTGGGTAAGTTGTTCTATCTACTGTTACCACGTGTGTTTGGAAATGGACGTTTCACAGCACTAACTTGCAGGGCTGCTGGGAGAAGACACTCAGTCTGACACTCAGCTTTTGTAAGGTTTTCTGTCCTCTGCTCCCATGCCTCCTTTGCTGACTTTGTGACTTCTGTGGAAAAGATCTCCATTCATCTCTTAGTTTCCCATAGCTGTCAGACTGGGCAGTGCGTAGGTGTCCCACGAATATGAGTTGGATGAAGCTAGATTTCTTGTTAAACTCTGAGGGTGATGATGGAGAATCTGGTGGAGGGACAGACAGACAGACAGTTTGGTAAAGGCATGGAGCAGGACACAACCTTTTCTTCTTCTCAACTGTAATAACTGAGAAGTGAAGGCTGGGAGAGGAGCTGTCCCATCTGGGTTCCCCAGGTAACCATGACCACCCATGGACCAGTACAGGCTTCCTATGGCACCTCCCACATCTCCCCCATCACAGCCACCAGGAGGCAGGGACTTAGTTCCATCTTACAGATGAGGAAGCTTGAGGTTTGGAGAGGTGATTTTCTTACATCACACACAGGACTGTTAATCCAGAACTATCACTCAAGCTTTCGTGGCACATTATTACAGCTCTCTGACGGTGAAGAACACATTCTCTGGAAACTCTCCTTTCACCTAAGATGACACCTTGGGCCCTGGCAGGCAGATGTGCCACCCAGTGAGCCAGGCATTCATGTCTATAGCAGTTTCTTCTCTGGAAAATTCTATAGTCTTGTCAGTGAGGTTCGCCTCAGTTCCCTGAGTTCACATGCAAGGAGAGAGCTGTAATCTAGCAATGGAAGCCCTGCATTTGGAAATAGAACCATGGAGTTTTGAAAGAAGGGGGAGATGTCTTAGAGCGGGGGGGGGGGGGGACTGAGGTGTTTACTGACTGCATACTTTCTCACCAGCTTCAACTCAACTCTGTGAAGAACACTTTACTGCCTCCATTTTGCAGGGAGGGTGACAGGAAGATGGTCCCAGCTGAGATGCCTCTGACCCAGATGAGGGGGCACCGAACCTCCCCTAAGGTATCAGGCTAGAGGTTAAGAATGCACTCCATGTGTCCCCCTTTAATGGTGGTGGCTGTCAGGCACCCCAGTTTGGATGCTTGAGGCATGTCTATGAAATCTTTATTCCTGTGTCTAGCCATAGTGGCAGCTTCCCTGAGCAGGGAGGAAGGCTGGATTGGGAGCTGCTGCTGCTGTTGTCTCCATAGTTCCCCAAACTTTGAATGATACTGCTGCTCTCCCCATGGGGCAGCAGCAACAGCAACCTCAGCCACAGCCTTCTCATGGAAGCATGGGAGCTGTCAATCAGGCGTCTGCCTCCTTGGTGGGTGATCCGGCTGCCATCATGACAGTGGTTGCTGTCTTAGAAACTGCTCTACTCAGAGAGGCTCCACCCCAGTCCTGAACACTCAGAGAGATTTTGTTCCAGTCGTGAGAGACATTAAAACTGTCCTGGATGCTGCTCCATCCAGAGCACTGCTTCAGGAGACGTTATTTCAGTCATGGTCACTCCAGATATCAGTTGGTGGCTTGAAGTGACCCTACCTACGGTTGCTCCAGATGATCCTGCACACAGTTGCTCAGGGCCTGCTGACAGTACTTGTCGTTCTGACTGTAGCCCTCACTCATGTGCACCTACCTGCCTGTTTACTGACTACATTCTTTCTTGCCAGCTTCAAGCTGTACAAACAGTGCTTTTCTCTTTGGCTTAGAGTTGGTTGGGGAGCTCTCCCTACAGCCCGCTGGACTTTGAACAGCCAATACTGTGGGAGGTGAGAAGCACTGGGAGCTGAAGGCCACAAACTCTAACTGCAGGAAGAGTCCAGAAAGGCCCGGGGTAACTGGCTCCTGCTGTTGAGTGGTTGTAACGTTGAGAGTTCAATGTCTTGACGCTGTGAACACAGAGCTGTTAAAGTTCAGAGAGCCACACTTTGCCTGGCTGTGATTTCCATTGACACAGAGGACAACCTTCAGCCACTGGTGACATTTTGACTTGAGGGTTTTCAACTGGATGATCTGGATTTGGAGTGCGGTTCTTTCTCGGGCTACTCTTTACTATCTAGTACTGGGAAGGGCTGTGCTTGCAGTTCCCAGTCAGCCCTGGGGTGATGAGGGCAAAGACCCACTCTGCAGTGAGCTGTGTTGCTACGTTGTGATGCTCAGTGACCTCGGTGAATTAAATGTATTTTCAACTTCTATCGTATGGTGCTTGGGACACAGTGCCACTGTGAGTTGAAGACCATCTGTCTATATTGGTTCTCTGGTTTGCATGAGCTGGGCAGCCAATAAGGACTGGAAACTGGGTCTTTTGGGCTTTGAGTCCCACACTTTGAAACAGTTTCCTTTGTTGGGACCCACAGTGTAACTATGAGTAAGAATTCACAATGGCTGTGTCCTTGAGCCAATTGACATCTAAAGGATTTGGTCTTTCAGGGCAATTATCCTACCTAAGAAATGATCCAGTCGTAAGTATTCAAAAGAATTGGAAGTGGGGACTCTGAAAGATACTTGTATAAACTCATTTACAGCAGCCTTTTGGACAGTTAAGGGTGGAATCAGCTCACTGGTCCATGAGCTGCAAAACAGAATGTGGTCCATCCACACAACAGGCTTAAGTCACCCTTCCCAAGGAAGAATGTTCTCCTGTGTGCTGCACCGCAGACCCAACTTTGAAGACAATGGGAACCAGAACCACCCAGATAAAAGACGGAGCTCCATACAGATCTGCCTACATGAGGTAGCTGGGAGCATGGAATTCACAGAGGCAGAAAGCAGAATGGGGATTCTAGGCACTGGGAGAGAGGGTGCCCAGGACACAGGCTTTCAGTGGCACAAGATCAAGGGTTCTGTGAGTGGCTGCAATGCCCTTGAGAAGTGTACTTAGCCTTGTGCATGAGAGAGAGAGAGAGAGAGAGAGAGAGAGAGAGAGAGAGAGAGAGAGAGAGAGAGAGAGAGAAGACCAGAGGAAGGCTTTGCCAGTTCCCTGAGCCTGACCCTGGAACGTCTTTGCCAAGCCCTCTGTGTGTGCGGAATTGGAGTGCTTGTCAGTCATACACCTCACTCAGGGCTTTCTCTGCTCCCCACACGGACACATTTGAATTTGGCTCTAAGTAACTTCAACTTTCAAGCATTGAAGTTGCTTGTGAGAAGGGGGGCAGGTATGGTTCTCCTGGGCTATACAAGAACAGGCAGTGCTTTCGCAGCTCACGGTTCCTAGAAAGCCTTTGAGCTGAGACTCCCACTTTCCCTCCCTTCCTTCCCTCCTTCCTTCCCTTCCTCCCTCCCTCCCTCCCTCCTTCCTTCTTTCCTTCCTTCCTTCCTTCCTTCCTTCCTTCCTTCCTTCCCCTCCCTCCCTCCCTCTCTCCTTCCCTCTCACCTTTCTTCCTTCTTCTTCTTCTTCTTCTTTTTTTTTTTGCTGCTTAATTACCAAACACCTACCTACCTTCCATCTTCCAGATACTAGCCATGACACGCAGTCTCTCCCACTGGCTGTGTTTTGTCTGATTGGGGTATTCTCACTGGCTCAGGTTGCTTTTGTTTCCTGGGGCAGTTTTTCCCCAACAGAAGGAAGCCCTAGCTCCTGGTTCAGTTTCTGATGCTCACAGAGACAGATCTGGACTGCACAGCACAAGCCTGGGAGCTCAGGTGACAACACTGTCTGGGCCTCCAAGAAGAACAAGTGGCAAATGATCCCTGGAATCGCCACTGTGGGCCTTGGGGCCTGAGGGTTCAGAAAGACAGAGATTCTTCTTTTCCCTAAAATAGCGTGCATTTGTTTGGAACCTTCACACTCCCGGGAGGCTGGAATTTGCTCCTGTGTTTATTTTCACGTCTGGGTGGTGCTTGTCACCACTGGATGACTTTTAAGGAACCATTTCACTGCTGGCTTTGAAAGCTATCTAGATGGGCAGGGCAGGCACGGGGGAGGGGGGGCGGGCATGTTATAGGACTATCTTGGCCTTCAGCAGCTGCTGGGGGCTGACCTTGGGAAGAGAAAATCCTGGAAAACCTGCTCCCATAAGATTAGCACCCTGGGGCTCTCCTGGAGAGAGGGGTCAAGGCTAGGAATGAAGTCTTTAACTGGTCAAGACATCCTCTGTGGATTCCCTTGGGCAGCCCCAGGCAGGCAGACAGTGATCAGAAACTGTGCACCTCCACGACCCTAGAGACATTCCTAGGCTCGGCACCAAGCCTGGAGCACTGCCTTCAAATGTCTGGGGCTGACAACTTCCAGACTGAGCTTGTTGACTCCTCGTGCTCCTGCCTGAGCACAGGGGTCTGTGAAGACAGAGAGAGATGTTCTCATTGCTGCGCATCCATCCACCTGAGAGAGTTGAATGGAAAGCCAGGTAATGGAACCTGGGCAGCAGAAACCAGGCTGCCAACAGGCCAACACTGCTTCCTACCACCTTTCAACGTGTATGCACCATTTGAACACTTTCTAAACAGTTATTTTAAAAACATGGTTATCTTTGTTATTGTTCTGTTGCTGTGATAAAAACACCATGACCAAGGTAACTTATAGAAGAAAGAGTATCTCTGGGCTTACAGGTCCAGAGGGGTTAGAGTCCATCACTGTGTGCAAGAATGGCACTGAGCGGCAGGTGGAGAGGCTGGAGTGGTCACCTCTCCAAACACAAGGACAAAGCAGAGAGAGTGAGCTGGAAGTGGGGTGAGGCTCACCCCAGTGATGGACCCCCTCCAGCAAGGAGGTGCCACCCAAACAGCGTCACCAACTGGGAGCAAGCATTCAAACACCCGAGCTTGTGGGCACATTTCTCATTCCAACCACCACAGCGAAGCTCGGGCCCTAAAGGGAATGTGTTGGTGGTGTTTTACTAAATGGACACATCGTCAGACTAACTGCTTTCTACCTAGGACGTCTGTCCCCTCAGCTCTGTGCGGCCCTCAGCCCCGATGAGACCCTGCTCTCTGCAGAGAGTGACAGTTAACGCAGAAACCTGTCACCGGCAAAAGTGCTGAGTAACTAGTGAGTCCTCAGTCCCAAGCAGGGTGTCTGGGAGACCCTTGTCAAGGCCCAGGGAACATGGAGGAAGAGGGAGCGGAAACATTTCAAGAGGCAGAGGATGAGGAGTGTTGTGATGTGACATGGCCACAGCACTTGAGAATACACCGCAGCTGTCACTCCCTCAGTGAGACCCGTACAAAACAAAGAGCTGAGGGTAGAAGGGGGGTTCGCTGGAGGAGGAAGGGGTCCCTGGGGTGGGGGGAGGAGTGAGGGTTAGAGCAGGTGGTTACTGTCATAAAGCATTGTACTCATGCATGAAACAGACAAACACGGCGTCATTTGTTTGGGCTTCTGCTTTTGTTTCTTTATTTTTGAGATCGGCTCACTCCATGTAGCCCTGGCTGTCCTAGAACTCACTGTGTAGACCACGCTGGCCTCAAACTCACAGAGATCTGCCTGCCTCTGCCTCCTGAGTGCTGGGATTAAAGGCGTGCACCACCACCGCCTGGCAAAAGATTTTTTTTTTAAAGAAAGAAAAGGTGATTACCACAAAAGAATTTTTACTGAATAGAAAAAGATATATATTATAATATCAGAAGGCAATACAAACTAAATGACTCCACCTGAAGAAAGGCTCTATCCCCCTATAATGAAGTCGAAACATTTCAGAAAACGTGTTGGGCAGTGGGCTGGAAGAGCGGAAGGAGATGTCTGACCTTCAGGGCTTGTTTTCTGTTCAGGGATTTCTTAGGGGAATCACATTCTATGGTTGTTAGTGGTGCACTTCTCAGAGAGAGAGGAAGTGCCCAAATCTGAGAGCCAAGTGAGTTTAGAGAGTAACAAAGGTGAGGGGCTGCATCACAGAGTCAGGAGTGAGCGGGGGAGACACCCCTTTTCTGACTGTATTAGACTATTGTCATTTTGTGCCAGATAGGGAAACTGAGGCTCCAAGCTGTTAGGAGACCTATCAGCAGAATGCTTTACACAAGCTGTGGTTCGCAGCAGCATCTGCTCAGAGACTGAGCGATGGAGGTTAGGAACAGGTGTGTGCAGAAACAGGTGTGTACTGGAGCAGGTGTGTACTGGAGCAGGTGTGTATTGGAGTAGGTGTCTACTGGAGCAGGTATGGGCAGGAACAGGTATGTGCAGAAACAGATGTGTGCAGGAGCAGGTGTGTAATGGAGCAGGTGTGTGCAGGAGCAGGTGTGTGCAGGAGCAGGTATGTACTGGAGCAGGTATGTGCAGGAGCAGGCATGTGCAAGAGCAGGCTTGTACAGGAACAGGTGTGTACTGGAGCAGGTGTGTGCTGGAGCAGGTATGTGCAGGAACAGGTGTGTACTGGAGCAGGTGTGTGCTGGAGCAGGTATGTGCAGGAACAGGCATGTGCAGGAACAGGTGTGTGCAGGAGAAGATGTATACTGGAGCAGGTGTGTGCAGGAACAGGTGTGTGCAGGAGAAGATGTGTACTGGAGCAGGTGTGTGCAGGAGCAGATGTGTACTGGAGCAGATGTGTGCAGGAACAGGGAACAGGTGTGTGCAGGAGCAGATGTGTACTAGAGCAGGTGTGTGCAGGAGCAGATGTGTGCAGGAACAGGTGTGGGCAGGAACAGGTGTGGGCAGGAACAGGTTGTGCAGAGCCCATGGGGATGGGATGAGTGCAAGGTTAAATTGGCTGGGAGTATACAGATGACAGTACGTTCTTCAGGGCCTGGGCACATGTGGTCTGAAGGAGGGAGCATCGCTTTCGCTGTCAGTAGAGCTGAGCTCTGTCTTCTATGAGCTGCATGACTTCAAGAAATTCAAACACACACACACACACACACACACACACACACACACACACACACACACAAAGGCTAGGACAGATATTTGTATAGAGGAAAAGTGCCAACAGGAGGTTGGGGAATGTGTGAACATGTGTGAACATGGTCAGACCACATGATACATCCCTGTGAAAAGATAACGAAACCCATCACTGTGTGAAAGGAGTGTATGCTTTAAAACTCTTTGGGGAAAAATAGTGGGTTTTTCTTTTGTTGTTTTTTGTTTTTTAATGCTTGCTATGTACCCAATGAGGGTCACCCACACAGCAGCTGGACCTTTCCAAGACACTGCTGTTGTTCTCCATCTTGCTTTATTAAAGAGGCGAGAGCACAGAGGAAGGAAACCTGCTCATGGCCACAGCTAAGGGACACGGGTGCTTAGATTCTGGGGCCCACTTTCTTAACTCCCATACTACCAGCGATAATGTGGGCAGTCAGGCCTTCCTCACCGATTCTGTCAGGACTGTCAGACAAAGATTTATCTCCAGAGACAAACCAGCCCAAGATCCTGACATGGAGATTATAATTAGACGGTGAGCAGCTTTGGGCCACAAGGTATTGGCTTTAGAGATTTTTTTTCCCCCTTTGGATTGTCAACACTCTAAAATTAAAATGCATGCATATACATAACATCTTTCCCTAGCATACCTTAAACTCTATCTGAAAGTCTGGCTAATGCATACCCCTAGGTGGGCAGGAGCAATTGTCTGGTAGCAGTTCCCGGTAGGCTCCACTCACCCTTGGCCTCTTTCCACCATCTCTTATGGCTTGCACGGTGGCATTTCTGAGCCTGGGTTTGCACTCAATGTTTGCCTGACTCCTGTGGGCATGCTGGTTTGTAGACAGAGCACAGCCAAATAGCTCAAGGGTGTGTTTGTATCATTTCCTGAAGGGTCATCTTCTGTCTATGAGCTTCAAAGGTCAGAGTGTTCTGGAGAGAGTAAAGGCACATACCTGCGTAGGATCTTCTGAAGGCTGCTCCTTGCCAGCATGGCCTCAGCAGCAGCTCTGCAGTGGATGGTGTTTGGATGAGCTCTGGGGCTGGGAGGTAGCCATCCACGCTTGCTTCTTTTCTTTTTGTCGTTTTGGGCACATACCTAAGTGGAACTGTGGTTTCTTCAAGTCCTAGAGATGCCTCTCCTCTGGCTACGTACCTTTCGTATCCCATTGTCCAAGATTCAGATTCAAAGATGGGAGACAGAACATTAGTGGACCGTTTCTCCAACAAAGGAACATCCAAGAATGTTCACCCATGTATCATTATATACTGTCTGTGTATCAAGTCTATGTTATACAGAAGTCATCAACTAGGAGGAAACTAAACTGAAACAGGTGTTTTAAAAATAATTGCAAGAGAAATCATGAGTAAATGCTATTAAGTGAAAGTGGCTATCTAAGTCCACAGTGTTGATGATACAAATGAGTGGCATTTGAGGAAGGATACATGGAGCCTACGCTGCATCCTCTAAAGAGGGTCAGGAGATGGAGTCCCCCTTTTATTCTTTGCTTCCCCTAGAGCCTTTCCTTCCCCTGAATTTTGGGAACCTTGATCAGAATGTGATGTGCTGGAGGGGTGGGAACTTGTTTCTCTTCGTTCCATTTTGCTGTCCTTACAAGTCCCTTTCTGGCTTTGAGGGAATAAGGCTCTCAGAGCTCAAGGCAGGAAAAGAGTGCAGTGTGGATTTGGAGAACAGGATGCAGACATGAGTAGGGTGGCCATTACAGATGACAGGAGAGAGCAGGGACAGAAGGAGCCAGTGAGGTAAACCCTCAAGGGTGGAGGCTTTGCAGGAGTAAACCAGAACGCGCTACGTGGAAACCAGTCACATTGCAGATGGTGGGGGGCAGTGCTCTGAAAATGCAGTGCTAGGCAGCTTCGCCCTGTGTACACTGCACTCGCACAGACACGGGGTGGCTATCATCACTGCATGTAGCCTCTTGATGGACTCAAGAGATACAGTAAACCCAAGATGGCCAATGCATTGCCAGAATGACACATCACAGCATGCCGCACCAACCCTTTTAAAGTCATTCTTGTATTGATTGAATTCGCGCTTTGACAATTCCATGCATGTATATAACACATTCTGATTATTCCTGTGCCTCTTTTATCTCCCTCCTACCCACCTCCTCCCTCCTCCCTACAAGTTCCTTTTTGTGTCCTTATGTCTTGTTTTGTGACTCGCTGGTGTTAACTGGGGCCATCTGCATGCTCTAGGTTTGGAACTGGCCATTGGAGCATGGTGGCATCACAGCTGGATACACAACGGAAGACAATGACTGTCACCCCCCTGGAATCTACCAGTCACCAATAGTTCGGCAGGGTGGGGCACGGTGACCCCTGACTGACGGTTGACAGGCCCATTCTTGTGAAGGTCCCATGCTGGCAGCCAGAGCTGCTGTGAGGTCATGTTTTCAGTGGCGTGCCCTGAAGATGACATTTCACAGTCCTTCTCCCTGTCTTCTGGCTCTCGTAGTATTTTTGCTTCCTCTTCCATGGCATTCGCTGAGTTTTGGAGGGATTGATAAAAACGTGCTGCTTAGGGCTGAACCCTCAGCTGTCACTCTCAGTCCTTTGAACAGCCATGAGTCACTGTATTCACTGATGTTCACTGTGCAGGACCACGATACAGTTTCTAATAATCAGAAGTACATCCCAAAATAACTATTGCAGGTATAGGACCAAGACGTCATTGGTTGTCACCATCAAGTGCTCTGTTGTGTTTGAAGTTGAATGTGCTATGCTTGCCTGTGATTGGCAGTGAACTAGGTCTGTCTGCAGGAGCATTGCCACAAACAAGTGAGAGACACATCACATGTTAAGTGACTGTGATGCCACCAGGTCATACAAGTCTTTAGCTGCTTTATAATCTAGTGGGACCCATTATCGCACATTCGGTCTGTCGTCAGCTGAACCCCCACCCAAGAACACGAGGACTTAGGGTGAATAGAATAAATGAGTTTGGCCAAATTGCTCCATTTCTGAAGTGTTTTGTCATCTGTATGATGTAAATAAAACTAAAGCTTAACTTGAAAATTGTTGCAAAGAATAAGAGACACTGTATATTAATTGTCATGTTTTTAGTACTTAGGAGATGGTAGTCCAGGTGGTGGTGGAAGGGGAGGAGGAAGAAGAAGAGGGAGAGGAGAAGGACAAGAAGAGGAAGAGGAGGAGGGGGAGAAGGAGGAGGATGAAGAAGAGGAGGAAGAGGAAGAAGGAGGAAGAAGAGGAAGCTGGAGAGGAAAAGGAAGAGGATTGAATCCTATTAGACAGGGTCTTTCTTTGGAACTGATCCTGAGTTGGGGAAAAGAGCTGTCATGTCACAGAGTTTTGTGCTGGGATTTTTTTCTGTGAGAATATCTTGACAGGGTGCATGGATTGCTGGCTTCATAACAGCCATGCCCTAAGGCCACCATCTTCTTTGCCTTTATTTGGTCTGTGGGTACAGGGAACATTCTGTTCTGTTGGTCATAAGTCAAGACTGTGGGAGTAGGGAGCAGCTCTGGGCACTTGGCTGCTTGCTGGGTTGGGTACCAGCCAGTGAAGAGCAGCCACAGCCCATCAGTTCACGGGCAGCAGGAGCCCTCTCCCACTTGGCTCCATGCATGAATGCACCATGAGAATTTGCCCAGGCTCGGCCCAGGGTGCGGTGGAGGGAGGGAAGGAGCATGGGTGCTCACTACCTTGAATGGAGACCATCAGAATCCTTGTCATAAAATATTGGCACAAAGGACAGAAAGGGAGAGAAGAAACTAGCATGGCTTCTCCCAGACAGAACTCCCCATTGGAGATGGAGTCTTCTCTTTGTGGGTTTTGATTTAGCTCACAGCTATTTTTATTGACTTTTGTAATAACCATTTTTTCCAGCTTCTATATTTGATTCACTGACATCTGTGGTCTTGCTAAGGAGGTGAGTCAGGATAAAAAGGAGGGAAAATCTTGGGAGCCCAAGAAGAGAAAAAGCCCTCCTTCTGGAGTCCAGTTGACACCTCTTGCCAGCAGGGAGCAAGATCAGAGCACAGTTAGGAACTACACACACACACACACACACACACACACACACACACACACACACATACACACACACACACACACACACACACACACACACATACACACACACCGCCAACCTCCCTTCCCAGATGAAAACTTGCAATTTTCTAGGAATCTCACCAGAAACCCCATTTACAGGGCAAGGACATATATTAGACTCTTGTGCAGCCCTGGTGGCTTCCGGTCCAGTCCTGGTGGCTCCTGGTGTAGCCCTCGTGGCTCCTGGCTTTATTTCACCAGATTATAAATCTATCCAAGGCATCTCACTTATCAAAAGAAAACAGGAGTGTGGTGATATTGTGTTCCCCAATATATTGTGCACCCTAATAAACTTATCTGGGGTCAGAAAACAGAACAGCCACTAGATATAGAGGCCAGAAAATGGTGGCACTCACACCTTTAATCCTAGTATTCCGAAGGCAGAGATCCATCCGGATCTCTATGAGTTCAAAGCCACACTGGAAACAGCCAGGCATGGTGGCACACGCCTTTAATCCCAGGAAGTGATGGCAGAAAGCAGAAAGGTATATAAGACATGAGGACCAGGAACTAGAGCTGGTTAAGCTTTTAGGCTTTTGAGCAGCAGTTCAGCCGAGATCCATTCAGGTAAGAACACAGAGGCTTCCAGTTTGAGGAAATGAGATCAGCTGAGGAATTGGCGAGGTGAGGTGGCTGTGGCTGGTTCTGTTTCTCTGATCTTTCAGCATTCACCCAATACCTGGCTCCAGGTTTGTTTTTATTAATAGGACCTTTTAAGATTCGTGCCACGCAGGAGGGGTCGTTAGCAACTTTGGAGCTGTAGCTTGAGAGCCACCAACGTGATCCATGTGCCTGGACTGCCAGCTGGGCTTCCTCCTGAGGAGCCTTATCCACCCTGGGTATGCCTTATTCTCTGCAACTCTCTTTTGAGAAACCCACACCCACACTCTTGGGTGTACCTTACTTCCTTCTGAGTGTCCCTGTCTCTTAACCCTCATGCTCAAGACTATTTTAAAGCATTTTTTAATAAAGTCAGTCATGGCAGACCACTATGGACAAGCCGTCCACTCAGAGCTGCTAAAATAATCCCACTAGACATTCCTAGACCGATTTTCTTGCCTTGCCCCATTTGTGTTAAAAATACAGTTTTTAAAAAAAACGCACCGTTTCCTCTCTGTTCCTCCTCTAGTCTGAACCCAACAGGCCCACCAGGGCATGCTGCCTACGTCCAGGAAACTTTGAGTAAAGACGTATTCTTTCCTGACAACCATTTGCATGTGTATCTCATTACCTGATCAAAAGAAGTGCCAGCAATATTTATAATGAATTGACTGATGGTGTTGTCTGGACAGTGAACACACCAATAAATACGACCCAGGGATTAACATTAAACTGAACAGTCTCACAGTCCCCCTGGAAACAGCACATTTATACAGTGGTGACATTTTCTCTCTTAAGACTCAGATGAGCAGGTCCAAAGCCAGCTTGAGTGTTGCCAGTAGGAGGCCTGAGATCCCTCTTTACATCCTCTTATCCCAAAGGCCCCTGCGGCGTTTGTGATGAGGGAAGGCTGTTCAACTTGGGATTGGCAGGCTCAGACCACAGGGACTTGGCCACAGACCAGTTCAGGTCAGCATAGGCTGGGCTCTGGGGCTAGGTCAGGACGAGGGTGGACTTGTGACGGGTGAATCAGGTAGAGAGAGAGAGAGATACATCAAGATTAGTATAAAATGGGACATTGAGATCAAGATGAACACAGAATGGGGTACTGGAATGGTAAAGTGTGGTGATATACTGTGTACCCTAATAAACTTGCCTGAGGATCAGATGACAGAGCCAGACACTAGATTAGACATAGAGGCCAAGCAGCAGTGGCGACACACACCTTTAATCCTAGCACTAGGGAGGCAGAGGTCCGTCTGGATCTCTGTGAGTTCAAAGCCACCCTGGACTACATGAGATTGACTCAGTCTAGGAGAGAAACAGAGCCAGGCAGTGGTGGCACACACTTGAGATCTCATGCCTTTGCTTGGGAAGCACACATGCCTTTAATTATAGGAAGTGATGGCCGGGCAGAGAAAAATATATAAGGCGTGAGGAGACAGGAACTAGAGGGTTTTTCAGGCTGAGGAGTTGGTAAGGTAAGAGGTGGTGGCTGTGGCTTGTTCCTTTGTCTCTCTGATCTTTCAGCATTTACCCCAATATCTAGCTCTGTTTTTTTTTTATTATAAGACCATTTAAGATTCGTGTTACAGTAAAGTGGTTTGAAATTAAAGTATAAAAGAAGCCAGCTGCCAGAAAGACCAGTCATTCCTTCCATCAAAGCTTCATGTCACAGAACAGAGCACATGTGATAAGGTGTGTGTGTATGTGTGTGTGTGTGTGTGTGTGCATGTGTAAATGCTGGAAAGGTTGGTGTCATGTAAATAACCTTTAAAGGGTCATGACCCTGGGAGGAGGGTTTAGGGTCCTTGTCCTGTCGCAGCTCTATAGCTCACCCCCACTCTCTCTTTCCTAATGAACTGTCCATTCCTATCACAATTCATGTGTCCCTGGCCCAAGTCTGTGCTAGAACATGCAGACCTAGAATGTCATTGGGAGCCCTCTCTGCTCAGATCCATACACATGACAGACTTACTTCAGGTTCACTGGGCCTATAAGTGACTTTTTATTCTTCCTAATGTTCGCTTTGAACATATTTATTTGAAAATAATTAGAGATTGTTGATGCAAGAACACAGTTTTCACCTCAGAGAGGGGAAAGAGATCATTTGTTCTGGAGCCAAATATGAGTAACCATGGCCCAGGAACACAGATCAGGTTGCCCCAAATTCCATTTCCTTTTTCTTTTTTTTTGTTTTTTTGTTTTTTGTTTGTTTGTTTGTTTGTTTGTTTGTTTTTCGAGACAGGGTTTCTCTGTGTAGCTTTGCGCCTTTCCTGGATCTTGCTCTGTAGACCAGGCTGGCCTTGAACTCACAAAGATCCACCTGCCTCTGCCTCCCGAGTGCTGAGATTAAAGGAGTGCACCACCACTGCCTGGCTTTTTTTTTCTTTTCTTTTTTTAAAGATTTATTTATTTATTTATTTATTTATTTATTTATTTATTTATTTATTTATTTATTTATTTATTTATTATGTATACAATGTTTTCGTCTCTTGGGTTAAAATCTTTTTTTTTTTAAGTAGTTTTGTTTTGTCCTTTTTTTAAAAGATTTATTTATTTATTATGTATACAGCAGGTATGCCTGCAGGCCAGAAGAGGGCGCCCGATCTCATTACAGATGGTTGTGAGCCACCATGTGGTTGCTGGGAATTGAACTCAGGACCTCTCGAAGAGCAGCCCCTGCTCTTAACCTCTGAGCCATCTCTCCAGCCCCCAAATTCCACTCCCAATGGTGAGTTTCATGAAGCTTCAGAACAAAGAAGATCCAAGTGAAGACACTTTTCAAATACGTCAGTGGAAACACCAGGCAGGCGCCTTCAGAAACGCAGGGACCAGCCGTGGGCCTCAGACGCTGTCTGACCACAACTCTCTGACCACACTTTTGGATGGTAGAAACTAGGAGTCAATTAGAACATAAGGAAGGATTTACCCAATAGTCACAAAGGCGCTAAGTCACATACAGAGCTGGGTAATGGCCATTAGGGGGGTCAAGATAGCCCGAGACAATTTGAACTAGATCCTGGACTTGCAACTACCTCTCCACAATCATTGAAGTTCTAATCAGCCTGTGCTCTAGCCTCTTTCCAGGAATTTTCCTCCACAGCTTCCTCTGTTGACCAAGCATGATATTCTGTGCATGGGGAGGTTACATTATTTTATTAAATATTATTTAATGTCCCTCACTGCTAGGAAGCCTCATTCCTAGGATCTGTAGATGAGGCTCCATAGTAGCAGGCGAGCACCTTCAGGAGAAGAATGGCCAATAAAGACATTAAGGAAGAAAGTCCTGGGTCATCTATTAAAATATACAAGACATTATGATCCAGGTCTGATTTTTTTTTTTTTTGGTTTTTGGTTTTTGGAGACAGGGTTTCTCTGTGTAGCTTTGCACCTTTCCTGGAACTCACTTGGTAGCCCAGGCCGGCCTCAAACTCATAGAGATCCACCTGGCTCTGCCTCCCGAGTGCTGGGATTAAAGGCGTGCGCCACCACCGCCCAGCCAGATCTGATTTTTAAAATCCTCTGTGTTGTACATAACATGGAATATAGCAAAAGTAATATGCCTAAAATTAAAATAATCAAGATCATTGTCTGTCCTAACTAAGTAAAGGTAGCAGATAAAGAAAATGGACATTTTAAATAATAAAATTTAAACATTAAAAAAACAGACTGAATATATGTTTCACTGTGTTTACAGCTATTTTTATTCTATGACCTATTGTATTTTCTATTTGGGGTATTTAAACAAATCTACTAACTTTTAAGTCTGGTTTTTCTTTTGGCCTCATGTGGGGTGGCTGCCTCTACTTCTTAGAAAAGGTTGGTCTTTAGCATCATTTTTATTTGTGAATATTAACTTGATCTAGTTTGTTATCTTGATATCATACCAGATTTAATTTGACGGTAAATGGAAAGTTACATTATAGAAGAAATTAGATAACAATATAGTATTTAAATTTTTCTTTTAACATAACTATCTCTTACTATGTATTAAATGCTATTAACAGTGATAGAAATAAGAATTCAGATTTGTTAGAAATCACAACTTTATAGGCCTTGTAGGCATAGCTGAATTTGTTTGTTTTTATCTTAACAGAAATGAAATGGGTCTCTAGTGGGAGTCACTGTGACATTGTTCAATTTATTTTTAAAAATCCCATATAGCTATAATACAGGACACCATTAGCTGTGAAGGCACAGAAGACCACAAATGTTATTAGAGAGAGGTGTGTCTTGTATGATTTGCATAGAGGAGTTTGCCCTAATCTCTGGTTAGAGTAAACGGAGTTAAAGTTATTTTAAGTTTGTCAGTCTTATGAGCACAGTGCAGGGCCTTTAGAGTACCTCAACATTTTTAGTATCATTAGAGTAATCCAGTTGGGTGGATAAAGTGAGAAATCCATGGAGTCTGTTTAAAAGGCAAAGAATTTAAGGGGAAAAACTCACTGTACAGAACAGAATTGACACAGGTCTGAACACTGTTCTGGCCACCTGGATCAATCCCCCATCCAAGTCTCACAAGGTCGTGAAGGAGTGATGCCTCCATGCATCTCAGGTCTTAAGGGTCACCGAGAGGCTGAGCCCCAGGGGCAGGTACTTCAAGGTTATAAGCAGGTGGAGTAGTTACCTGCTGCATCTCTAGGGGCGGTGCTTCAAGGTCATAGCTAGAACCGCTACCCATTACATCTCCCCCTTTTGTCTAAATAAGAAAGTTCTAAGCTAATATAAAACTATACACAATAGGAACAATTATCAAATGTCCTCCAGGAGAGGAGAAAGGTAATAACCTAAATAAAAATAGAAATATAACCACCAAGAAAAACATCAACCAAGAGACATATACTAAAATCCAGAGATGTCCAGAACATAGGTAAATGGCATGTTACAGAGATTACTCCAATAGCTAGCTGTCCTATCCTGAAGAATCTGAATCTAGTATTTAATATGTTCTAGCTAGGATATGAGAATGTTGTAATTGTAACTGTTAGTCTTCAATCCCATCAAAGACCTGAGAAGGAACACAATATTATCCGAGAAAATGGACAATGTAAGCAAGCAATTTCCAAAAATCTTTCGAGAATAGATAGAGACAGCTGGCAGCCTGGACAGTCATCTAAAGTTTCTCAGCACCACTAGGGCATTCAATTTGGCTACAGGCCTAGACTATCTGACACACTATTTTCAGAAGCAGAAGTTTTGAAAGACCATCTTACCCTGTCTTAGCAAGGTTCAGTAGTCACTTTTCCTTGTGTCCTGCTCATCCGGAAAGGACAGAGTTCATACTGTCAGCAGTCAAGGCAAAGGCAGTTCTTTGCCCAGCAGGCCATTTTGTGCCAAGAAGACAAACTTCCAAACAGAGTGTCTTAGAAGCCCAACGTTCTCTTGGGATCAGATCAGTGCTGCCAGGAGCAATCGTGTCTCACGTTAACAGAATTCCAAGTTATCAAAACATTTAAATGCCATGTTCTCTAGGTCTATGAAGTGTTTGAAGATTACCTATTCATCTGACCTATGTTTCTGTAAGTCTGAAGAACCTAACTAACATAACTATAGAGATGACAAGCATGGGTGACTATAAATCTGAAAGTCTTATCTACCTAGATAACCTGAGGACTAAGGCTTCACATTAACAAGGTAAACAGTCTGTAAACAGATGTACCATATAAGGACAATGACCTCAAAATTGTGACAATACACAAAATATCTTAAACAGAGGTAGAAATGTATAGTGCAATATGCAGTATGACAACAATATCCTTAATATGTATCAATATACAAAATATCCTAAACAGAGGTGGAAATACATATAGTATGATAAATATAATTTTACATTTGTATAAATATAAAAAACATTTCAAACAGGAGTAGGACTATGTATATAATATGACAATTATATTTTTGAATTTGTATCAATATACAAATTATCTTAAATATGAATATAAAAATGGTTTACATTTCTATCAATATATAAGAATCCATAATAGTGTAAATTATCTAAGGCTGATATTTTATTAAATTAGTATATATAATAATCTACCTTAGGTGGATACATTTAATATTATCCCCTTTTTAATAGGAAAATTTGTCTAAGAGTTTTGAGTTTAAGACATAAGTACCTGGGGGGTGGAGAGATGGCTCAGTGGTTAAGTACACTTAATGCTCTTGCAGGGGACCTGAGTTCAGTTCCCAGCACCGACATGGTGGCTCACAACTACCTGTAACTCTAGTTCTGGGGGATCTAATGCTCTCTTCTAGTCAGCTCAAGCAAAGACACACAGAAAGCACACACACACACACACACACACACATAAATAAATAAATAAAAATAAAAATAAGCCCCATTAGAAAGGGGGCCTCACTGAACACAGCTCATAGGAGAACCAGAAGGAGTTTGTAAAGACACAATGGTGGCATGCATCGTAAACACTTCATCTTCCTGCCATCAAAATCTAATCAGAAGAGATTTGGGCTGTTCAGGGTGAAACGGCCCTAGACAAACACTGCCTGTTTCTAAAGAGAAGCCTTTTTGGAAGATGTCTGAGTGTCACACAGAGGTGCTCATGCTGTTTTTAAACCTCCATGCCTGAGCATGTTGTGTCAAAGGGAAGCTAGATAGTGACGCCCAAATCACCTTTGTGTGTGACAGCCAGGAGGTGTGTGGCTGAAAAGGGTGGCGGCATAGTTTAGACCAGTGGAAGCCATGTGCAGCGATCCATGAGTGCTGCTGTAACCAAGTGTCATAGCCCAGGTTATTTACAAACAGAAGGCTAGTTCTCACAGTTCTGAGGGCTGGAGAGTCCAAGGTCTACGTCTGGTGTCTGGGAAGGGCTGCTGTCTACATCCAAGATGGCGCTTACAGGGTGTTCTCAGATGGCAAGTAGGAGGCTACTGTCCTGGGTTGTAAGATAATCTTTTCATACACTGTGAAGATGTGTCTCTGCCAAAGCACCTTCTGACAGGTTTAATCAAGAGCTGAATGGCCAATAGCTAGGCAGGAGAGAATAGGTGGGACTTCCTGGCAGAGATAAGAACTCTGGGAAGAAGAAAGGCAGAGTTCACCAGCGAGAAGAGGAAGGAGTCAGGCATACAGTATGGAGGAGAGGTAACCAGCCATGTGGCAGAACACAGATTAATATAAACAGATCAATTTAAGTTATAAGAACTAATTGGGAACAGGCCTACCTAAGCTAAGGCCAAGCTTTCACAATTAATAATAAATCTCCATGTCATTATTTG
Organism: Peromyscus eremicus; assembly: GCF_949786415.1. Lineage (NCBI taxonomy): Eukaryota > Metazoa > Chordata > Mammalia > Rodentia > Cricetidae > Peromyscus > Peromyscus eremicus. The sequence goes on from NC_081423.1 coordinate 16,336,630, forward strand.
GGAGCTGGCAGTCCAAAGAAAGTATGACTACTGTCCTGAGCCCCTTCGTCTCTGAGACACCAACCCATGCTGAGCATACGGTCTTCCTTTCTTAATTGCCTCCTAAAACACTGCAAACACGCAGAGGTGCATCCAAGCAATAGCAAACTAAACACAAGGACTCATGCAGAGTCTGCATATCCAGACCCCTTCCTTCAGGAATGGCTAGCATGGGGACTCAGAGGTGACCTTCCCATCAGCACAAGGGTAACCTAGGCAAAAGCAGGCAAAACAGGCCCATAGAAAAAGATAAAAGTCTTACTCAACAATTTTCAAACTTTGGCTTGTTGACCAGATTCCCATTGGCTTGCTTTGGGCCATGTGACCGTCCTTAAGCTGTGTCATGTGATCATCCTTAATCCCTGCAGGAAGACTGGATGCTGCCCGCACGGTGAGGTGCAGCCCCCCACCCCCAGCCCGGGCAGTCATAGAATGCCCACTGCAGTTGACAAACCATGAGGCCGCACTGAAGGCAACCCTTCGCTCAACTCTTCGTTCATTGGTTGCTTTCTGGTACACGCAAGGGACATGGATGCTGCTTCCATCGCTGTGGGTTACAGAACAGTAACTGTCCAGTCCATTAATTGTCCAGTCAGTGAGGGGTTTTTGGCAGGTCCTAAAAAGTGGAAAACAAATGGGGCCTCTTCAAGTGCATCTTTCCCAAATGATCATCAGGGACCAAATGAATGAAGAATGGTATTCACACTTACAAACACTCAGAAATTCCACCCACCAGGCAGCCCTCCTAATGCAAGCCTGGGAAAGTGCTGGGTTCCTGCTTACTCTGGGCTCGCCTGGTGCTTTTAATAATGAAGCAGTTCTGGCCGGTTCTTCTGGCCAGACTTCAATGATGCGTGCTGCATTCTGTCTCTCAAATTCCATTTCAATTTCCTGTGGAATTCCTTCTCCCCCTTTCCTTTTATCTTTTTTAATTTTTAAAATTCCTTCCTCCCGCCCCCACACCTAAATCTACTTCTTGGCTATTTATAAGATCTGTGAGCCACCCAGAGGTGGATGAGTGTTTCAGACAGACAAACAGCCTGGATTTGTCCTCAGTAGCTCTTCCTCACTTGAGTGTGGAATGAAATGCACCCAGATCCAGAGTTTAGCTCCAGGGCCCATCCTCTAGAGGATGGCAGTAGTCGTTAGAATGCTTTGCAACAAGCAAACAAACAGAAAATTCACCAACTCAAACCGGCTCAGCTGTTGCAGGAATTTGTTGGCTTGTGTAACTCAAATGTCTAGAGTCGATAAGGCTTCAGGCATGGTTTGATCAAACTTCAGCACTGTGTGGCTTCTCTCCATAGGGGCAGGGATTTTCATCTTCTCTACAGGATGTACTAGGTACTTGTACTAGCATCTAGAAAAAAGATTTTTGAATGAATACAATTATGTCTGCCCATCTCTGTGGGTTGATTTGGTCTCAAGCAGTACAGAGCTCCAATGGGCATCCACTGGCTTTACTATCCAGTTAAATCCTTACCAAGTTAGCCAAGACCAAAACCTCTGTAACTTTAAGAGATAAAGTTGGTGTTAGTGTCTGTCTTTAGATATCTTTAGATATCCTTCCACTGTCCCATACAGTGCTACCAGACACTTTGACGATTCCACAAACGAGCAGCTTCTTCCCGGCCAGCGGGACCATGGGCTAAAGTCAGCTGCTAGTCCTGCTGCTCTGTGGATTTTCAGACTGGAAGCAAAACCCTTTCAAACTGTAACTGCTACCAGTTGGTGACCAAGGAGCCCATGCCAGCCTGACCCTCTTCGTTAAGAGAGTCCTGTGTGCTGCTCTGTGGTTGAGGAACACCAAGGTCACCCCAGGTCAGCCTCCAGCCCCACTCCCATGCTGATGGGCTCTTCCAATGCCAGCTGTTTGAATTCCAGTCCTTTCTGTCCACAGAGCACCCCAAATTTCCACATCACCTTTTCATAGACAGCAAGATGTGCCCAATGAAGAACTAGTAGGGTATCTGGCTATTTATTTCAAATGTTTAATTTTTTTGTCCTTTTATTTTTTAAAAAAAATTGCATGTCTTTGGGATGAACCTCTCAGTGGAGAAACGGGTAGATTGAGGAAGAGGGGAACAGTCCCGAGGACTCTGCCAGGCCTGGACACACTCCTGAAGATTGACTGATGAATGAGCCCAAAGTTTGGAGGAAGCATGGGCAGAGTATGACAGGCTACAAAGTCAGAGGAAGCACAAAAAGCAATCCCCAGTTCCTCTGATGGGGTGCAATGGTAGCCAGGCCAGTGGCTGCAGAAGCCAGGCAAGTGCTGCTAAGGCGATTCATACCCACACCGTGTTTCCTGACTTTCTGTGAACCTGCCTAAGACAGACAACAGCAGTCACTGGATGCTTAGCTGGTCTCCTTGTACAGCCCCATAATCAGCCATATCCTTCCACTTAAGTGGGGAGCTGTGGTGGACAAGAGGTGGGGGGCAGATACCTATCAACCTTTTCTGTTTGTTTTGTGAGACAAGAACTCTGTAGCCTAGACTAGACCTGACTTTTTCTCCTTCCATAGCCTCCTGGGGCCTGAGTTTGTAGGCACATATCATCACACATGGCTTGAGGATCTTGGGGACCCATTGGCAGAAGTTGCCTGCTGGTGGGAGACAGGCAATGTCTCCATAAGACACACAAGGCGGGCTTAATGTTTGCCTGAGAAACCAAGCCAGGATAGAAACATTGTTCTGTAGAAGGCAAAGGATCTTGGAGTCAACCAAGCAGGAAACAGAGCAGTATCAGTCTCACATTCAGAACCATGAGTTTAATCTGTGAATTGCTCCACATGACTTCACCCCCCAAGATAGGTCTGCCTTTCCATGTTGCCAACTCTTAGCACCTTCCTTTCCTCGCATACCATTCCTGAAGATCTGCAGACCTTCCTCACACCCCTGCCCTCTCTAGCATGGCTTATGCAGCTGTATGAGGATGCTACATGCTCACCTGAGCTCTGTCCTCCACCACCATACCTTCCTGCTCTCTGAGACCCACCTGCAGACACAGTAGGAACTGTCGTCCCAAGCACCGCTAAGAGGTTATGAAACTCCATGGACGGGGCCAGGCCAGCTCTGCCCACAAAAAGGAGGTGGTTGTTGTGTGCTGCTAACTGACTTCCTGGGTGTCTCTGAAGTGTCTACGGCCCTGGTCCAGGACTGGCTGTAGCCAATCATCTGTTCACAGCCCAGAATGCCTAGCTCTACAGGGATCCCACCTCTCTGTCTCTCTGTCTCTGTCTCTCCCTCTCTGCCTTCTGTGAACATTGGATATGGAAGCAATTATATTAGGTTGCAGTAATTAGTTTTATGTAACTATAGCTGGGAACATGAGAATCAATGCCATACCCATTTCTAGAGTTCTCTCCCCCTCTCTCCCTCTCTTCCTCTCTCTCTCCCAACAGGACTAGAAAATGCTGAATCCTTGTGGGGGTGGGGGGGTCAGCACATTTTTTTTTAGAGCTGACAGCCACCCCTGAATGCTGCAGTGTAGAAGTAAGGAAGGCACAAGAGTAAGGAGACTTCTAATTGAATCCAGCACCGAACAAGCTGAGCTGAACACAGAGCACAACCAGCTGAAATCCCACGTGTTGGCTTCTAACCCTCCTGGACGGCCAGCACAACAAAATATTTCTGGGCTGTGTCTCAGGCAGCCTGTTCAATCCACGTGGCCAAAAGAGAACAAGAATGGCCTGTTTCCTGGGCAGAGGCAATGGGTTATCATGGATCCAAGATTGCCTTTGATAAAGCTGTTGTTGGGTTGACTAAAGGGCAGGCATAGGAAAAAAAAAAAAAAGAAAAAAGAAAAAAGAAATAACCCTGAGAGACAGAGGTGTTTGGGTGGGAGCTCTCGGCTTCAGTTCATGTCCATTACCAGTTTGTGTGTGTCAGCTCCGGTTGGCTGGAGGTGGGCAGCCCCTCCCCCATCGCTCCAGGCAAGCTCTATCAATCCCCTACTTGGTCTTGTACATCCCTCCATGCGCAGATTCCCATGTGAGGCAGAGGGGGAGCACATCTTCCTTTCAGAATTCCTGGTTGGTGATTCATAGCATGATTATCCAGCTGCTCTGTCTCTTGGGGCCATCCCTGGGGACAGCCACCCCACCCCCACTTCCCCACCGCCCCCATGTTTGGTCCTTGGTGCTGTACGACTTTTTCTGGCTGGGGATGGAAATTGCTGAGTGGCCCACAACAGATCTGAACCTGAGATGACCAAAGGAATCCTGGGTATGTGCACCACTGGGCCCCTTCAGCCAGCTGCTGCTGGAGCTGCTGAGCGCAGGCTGGCTTGACTCCGATCCCCTTGGGTCATTTCCACGGCATTTCACATGCCTTGCGCCTCCTGTGTCACCAAACAATGCTCTTTAGTGGTTAAGGGTCTCCTCCTGGCACGCCAAGACTGTGGACGCCTCCTCTCCAATCCCAGCTGCTGTGTCCACTTGTGGAGACCCCGGCAGGTTTGTGCAGTGACATTACCCTCATGCCCGATGCCTCTGGGCTCCTCTTGGTTAAAGGCATGCAGCCGCATTGCTGCTTAATGCGTGGGCAGTGCTCTGCCTCTACCCGTAGGAGGTGGTGGCATGGCTCAGAGAACGGGGCCACGTGTGCAGCCCAGCTCTGCCCCGAGCCGCCGCCTCGGAAGCCCGCACCAGAGCTGCAGGGAAGCCCCTGGGTGTCTGCAGAGCAGGTGGCCTCCATCTGAACACCCAGCCCTGTCAGCTGTTGAGAGCCCTAGTTGGAAGAAGCATTCCAGGGACATTCCTTCTGTCTGGAGCAGGGACTTGGCCTGAACCTTGAACCAAAAAAACCAGAACAAGCTGCACCAGTTTGCCCCACCTCAAAACAAATGCCTTTTTTTTTTTTTTTTTTTTTTTTTTTTAAAATATCGCTGAGAACAAAACCTGAGCTCTGGGGTTGTCATGCTTTGTTTTCCCACTGGGGAACAGTTAGGGAACAAGACTAAACTGGATCTTCTGACTGACTGAGTGGAGGAGGAGGGCCTCCCACGGGCCTTAGGTGTATTCAGTTACCTCCCATGCAGGCCGACACTAGCAGGCAGGACGGGGTCTGCAGAGACTGCGACTGCGTGAGGGTGTCTGCAGGCTGGAGAGGATGAGGGGACTGGGGAGGTCCTGGGGATGGTGTGGAGGGAGCCTGTGTGCAGGGAGAAATGGGTGGTGTTAGAAGCCTCCTGGCAGCCACAGGAGAGGGTGCGGAAGCTCCCAGATGAAACTAGCCCAGGACACACCCTTCTTTTTTAAGAAAAGTGGTCGCTTCTCCTGTGTCACATGACCTTTTCACCCTGATGTACACAATGGTACCAAAGAAAACACCTTCCCACAATGCCACTCCTGACTGCAGGGACTTTTACCACTCTGTGTATTCATCTCTTTCATGCCACTGGTGTTGTTTTTCTGTCTGCTTAGCAACCGCACCTGAATCGACTGATATTTTACCTACGTCTTCTCCCTGTGGCCCGAAGTCAGTACCCTGAGACCCAGACCACAGCCTGGCAGGATCTCTACCCTGCTGGTACCAGCTGCCAAGTGTTTTTTTAATCTAAGCTGTTCTGTTTACCAATAAAGACTTGGGAGTCAGATGTTGGGGTGAAAACCTGCTAGATCAGAGAAGCCGAGAAGCAACCAGCTGACCTTCATTTCTGGCCTGAGACCCAGCAAGAGAAGCGTCTCTCCACTTGTCCCAAACCAAAAAGACATGAATCTCTAAGTCCTTCCCTCTCCTTCCTGTGTCTGTTGCTGGGTCCTCCATACTCTCTATGGCTAACTATTGTCAACTAGTCACTGGCTCTGCCCCCTGATCCAGGGTTAATTTTTTTAACACAGACTCAGCGTTTCACTGTGTGATCAAATATCCCAAAACACACTGTGAAAAGAAACACCTGATAGAAGCGACTTACAGGAGGAATGACTTGTCTGAGCTCACAGTTTCAGAAGGATTTCAGTCCAGCAAGGCAGTTAGGCAGACTGGCAGGCTCAGCCCTGTCTTTGGTCAGGTGGGAGGAAGGAAGCTGTGGTATCAGCTTGTTCATGTGATATAGACCAGAAGCAGAGGCAGCAGGCCAGAGGCAGAGGTGAGCATGCATGTCAAAGGCTATCCCCTACTTCTACCAGCCAGGTCCCACCTTCTACAGGTCCCACAATTTCCACAACAGCACCACAAGCAGAGCATGCAAGGTACATTACTACTCTAAGAAGATGTCTCCCTAGAAATACTGTCAGATTCTTCTAGAAGCTTGAGTCTGGAGACCAACTGAATTTGCTTCCTGACCTCCTTCACTTCCTCTGGATTCCCCCAGGTAGCCTGGGATCTGAACCGGTCCATCCAATACACAATCAGAGCTGAGGCTGCCATGGGAATCTATGTTTGCTTACCATAACAGTGAACCCAAAGCCAGTCCACATCAAGGCCTTCCTGTCTCTGTTACCCTACACAGGTTGCTTAGCCTCTCTGAGTCCTGACACCCTTCTGTATTGAATGAAGTTAATACTCTCCTTCAGAAGGGTCATTGGGAATGAATGCGCCATGGTAACTCAAAACTCACGACCTTGCCTGGCACAGGGTCCCTTTCCTTCATCTGAAGACAGCAATTGCATGATGGGGGAGCTAGTGTCACAAGACACATTTGGCTGAGTTCAGCCAGGGTTCTGTAAAAAGGTTAAATTTAGTTCAGATGTAAATTTAGCGAATAAATGTGGTTTGGGGTCCTACCCCCGCCCCCTTTCTGTTTAATGGCTTGGTTCAGTCTCTGTCTCCCAAAGCAGTCATCCACACAGCACTAATTAAGACATCTATGGAGCTCCCCAAAGCGAAATTCCAAAACCCAGATGCCTGCCAAAGCATTCTGGAACTTATCACATGTTTTTTCATATGCTCGGTACCACCCAGTATAGTGCTGGCCCTTCATGGCAGTGGGCAGCCTGATCATGGAGTGCCCCACCAGTGGTATTCCCAGTGCCACGCCACTAACTCTGAGCCCCTCCCCAGTTTCTCGGTCCCTAAGGAGAAAAAGCCTAAGATTTAATCATTTTTTTACCGTGAGGAAAAGGCTTTGGAAAAATAAAGTTAAATAAAAAATAAACACACTTCCCAGGATGATGGCCACCCCTCTAACTGCCGAGGCTAAGCTGACGTGGACTGGGGTATGAAGGAGAAAAGAGACAGCAGATATGCACATGTGAAAAGTGATGGCTGAGGGAAATGGGGCAGTGCACACAAGCAGGAGATGTCTGCTGTTATGCTTCAAATCTGCGACATCCTCAGGCTCCCATCCGAGTGCTTTGCTCTCAGCTTCTCAAGACTGTGGAGTCTGGAGAAGGGGAGGCCTGGCTGACAGAGGTGTGTCAGTAGACGGTCGGTCTATGAAGGTCAGACCTGTGTCTCTGGTTTGCTAGCTCTGCTTCCTGGTTCACTGGCATGTCAGCAAGTCCCTGTCCCATGTGTCTGCCACCGGGGACAGAGTACCTCTGTTCTGCTGTCCCACCATAGTGGACAAAAAGCTTTCTGAAACTGTGAGCTCAGATACCTCTGTCCCCCCTTCAGTTGTTTCTGTTAGGTATTTTGTCACCTTGATGAAAGAAGGCTTCAAGGGATTCTGGAATGTTTTATAAAACCAATCTTCACAACAAAATGATATATGGTGCCTGTGTCATAAGAATCAGGTACTTGAGAGGTTGCCAGATATGTGTGTTTATAAGTTTGAAATATCTTATTGGAAAGCTCTATTTTGAAAGGACTTGGGGAAGAGAAAGAGGCTGAACTTAAAAAAAAAAAAAAAAAGATTGTGTCCTGTAAATCTTTGCTAGTACAGGGAGCTTATGCTACCGCATGGGAACATGGGTATTGAAATATGCCCTGGATTTGAGTGGCTGACTGAGTGAGTATACCACTGAGATAAAAGTTGAAATTGCTTTCCCCCACTTAAGGAGCTTACACATTTCACCCATGGACATCGTATTGCCACAGGTGAAACCCAGCTGCTTGCCAGAGCATTCTGGAACATGAAGTGTTAGACCCTGGTCAAGTTTTGGGACCCTTGCACTTCTTTGGGAGTGATAGTTTTTATTCACTCTCTCCAGCTTACTTTTCAAGATTGTCCCCAGGGGAGAAAAGTGTTTGTATAGTGTTGTGCATTGTCTTTCTGTGTGCTGTAAATATGTGTTACTCCCATTGACTAATAAATAATGCCTGCATAGGCCTATGGCAGGGAGCCAGGCAGGAAGATCCAAGAGAGATAGGAAAAGGAGAAAGGAGAGGCATGGAAGAGACACCAGCCTGCTACTGAATAACAACATGCCAGCAGACCATGGAACATGTGGCAAAACATAGATTAATAGAAATGGGCTAATTAAAGTTATAAGAGCTAGCTAGCAAGAAGCCTGAGCCATTAGGTCATAGAGTTTGTAAATAATACAAGCCTCTGTGTGTTTACTTGTTCAAGTGACTGCAGGACGGGTGGGACACAGGAAAACTTCTGACTACAGTGTACTTGCTGCCCACAGGCCGACTCTCTTTTGCAATCCATAGCCAACATAAAGCTCCCAGGTTCTAGAAGAACTCCATGTCACAAAAGTGGCCCTTCACACTTAGCCTTGTTTGTGAGGGTCATATGAGTGTTCTCAGACCCTGGTCCTCCATGGACTTCTGGTGATGGTCTGTGGGAACCAGGGTGGAGCAGGGTAGTGAGTTCATGTCCAGTGACATAGGTGAGCTCTAATTCATATCCAAGGTGGTCAAGGACTAGGGGAGCACTATTTATGGAGCCTTGAACCCCTTCATTATGAGACAGTGCCATTCAGATGTCTTTTTTGGGTATGTGTTGAGGTATGTAATTAGCTTGCCCTTGGCTTTGAGCTTTCAGAACACGGAGAGGCTCATGTATGAGGATCTCACACATCTAGCTGCCCTGTCTGATTATGGGAAAAGTGACAGGGTGACCTTAACTAGTCTTTCCAGACTTGTCCCAGACAAAACCAAGGGGTCCAAGTTCAGGTGACACTCAGAAGCCAGGGACATGCTCCTTTGGAAGGACTGTCTTTTTAGTCTTCTATGAATGGTAATGTGCCTGCTTCAAATGTTACTGAGTAAATGGAAGAGCTCTCTGTGGTTAAAGCTGCAATGGTCAGAACAACAAAACAAAGACAGTCCATGCTGTATGACTCAGGGTACAGAGTGAGTATCCACAAGTCCTCATGGATGTGAATAAATGATCAGTAAATTAATAAGTGGGAAGAAGAGGCCTAACTCCTAAAGAGAAAAATTCCAAGAATTCCTGTAGCTACCCACTTTAAAGGGGGTGAAACGTCACTCCCCTGTTCCTCAGATGTGAGTTATAGGGTTAGGTGACTTCATTGTGGTGTGAATGTCACATTGAATGTTTATAAACAACCTAGGTAGCCTAGCCTATAACAAACAACACACCTAGACTACACAGTATACACTCTTGTGCAGGTAGGTTGTTGACAGAATGCCATTGTGTGACATGTGACTCCATTCAATACAGACCTCTCCATTCAAACATTCGTTCTTGAATGAATTCACATCTTTCCTAAGAGGCTTCACACAGGTTCTGGGACGTCAACTTTCACAATCTCTTTGGGAGCTCTATGTGGGGAAGCTCCTGGCCGTGAGTCTTCTTTTGGTCAGGGTCACATGAAGTGCATGGTACCCAGGACCACAGGGTACTTAGGGCTATGCTGTCCCAAGTGGTGGCCCTGCGAAGCCACTGAGAACTTGGTGCTGAAAGTAGAAAAAACACAGCAGATGTTAGATACTTAGTGTTGCTCCTTACTAGTCCTTTTATGCTGATCATGTTGAATGGACAGTGTTGGAATATGCTGGATTAAATAAATATATTACTGAGCTTAAGTTGCCCTACTTATTTTTCTTGTTCTTTCTTCTCATCCTCTTCCTTCTCCTTACACTGTTTTTGGTTTATTGAGACAGGGTCTCTTGTAGCCCGGGATGGCCTCAAACTCATTATAAAACTGAGGACGACTTGAGTTCCTAAGCCAGTTTGCCTAGTTTATGTGGTGCTAGAAACCAACTCCAGGCTTTGAGGATGCTAGAGCATACATGTCTTTCTATTTTAAAATATGGCTAAGGGCTGGGGTCATAGCCCAGTGGTAGAATGACTGCCCAGTATGCCCGAAGCCCCAAGTTCAATTACAAGTACTACAAAAACAAAGCAAATGATGTGGGTGCAATGAAGGCAGAGCGAAAAAACCATTTTATAGCTACATTGAAACAATCAGAAAGATGTCAAATAAATCACTCAACAATGTACCTTGGAGTCTTGTAAAAATGTGAGCAAGCCAAAATAAAAGTCAGTGAGTGGAAAGAAACAATGCAGGGCAAGAATTAATGAAATGAAAACAAAAAAAAATGTAAAGAATCAATGAAACCAAGAGTTGGATCTTTGACACAATAAGCAAGATTGACAAAACTTTAGTGAAATGAGCCAAAAGAAAGAGAAGACGCAAATTAACAAAATTAGAGGCGAAAAATGAGCCATCACAACAGATATCAATGAAATTCAGAAAATCATTAGGATTACTTTGCAATTAAAACTAGATGAAGACACGAGAAAGAAATTATAGATCAATATCCTTGATGAGCACAGGTGCAAATTTTTTCAATAAAATACTTGTGTGGTGATATATTGTGTACCCTAATAAAATTTACCTGAAGATCAGAGCTACTAGATTAAACGTAGAGGTCAGGCAGTGATGGTACACAACTTTAATCCCAGCACTCAGGAGGCAGAGATCTGTCTGGATCTCTGTGAGTTCAAAGCTATCCTGGACTAGATTGACTCAGTCTAGGAGAAAAAGCAGAGCCAGGCAGTGGTGGCACATACCTTTAATCCCAGTACTGGGAAGCACACATGCCTTTAATCCCAGAAAGTGATGGCTGGGCGGAGAAATGTATATATGGCATGAGGAGACAGGAACTAAAGGCTTTTCAGCTGAGGAATCCCTTTCAGCTAGAGGCCTTTCAGCTAGAAAGCTTTTTCAGGCTGAGGAGTTGGTGAGGTAAGAGGTGGTGGCTGTGGCTTGCTCCTTTGTCTCTCTGATCTTCAGGTAAATTTTATTAGGGTACACAATATATTACCACATACTTGCAAGCCAAATTCAAGGACACATCAAAAAGTTCATTTACTGAATCAAGTTAGCTTCATTCTAGAGATGTAGGGATGCTTCAAATTATGCAAATCAGGAAATGGTATACATCACATAAACTAAGCCAAAGATAGAATCACGTGATTATTTCAGCAGCTGCCAAAAAGCTTTTGACAAAAATCCAACATCACTTATGATAAAAGCCCTGAAAAGACTAGGAATAGAAGGGACATTATCTCAACATAATAAAGTCTATATAGGACAAACCTGTAGCCAGTATCACACTAAATGGAAATACTCAAAGTATTTCCATTTAGGTCAAGAAGAAAATAAAGTGTCTGCTTCCTCCACTCTTCTTCACTATGGTATTTGCGATCTTAGCTAGAGTAATAAGGCAAGAGAAGGAAATAAAAGGAACACGAACAAGAAAGGAGGATACACGTGTGTGTGTGTGTGTGTGTGTGTGTGTGTGTGTGTGTGTGTGTGTGTGTTTGTATGTGGTGGACAGAGAACAGCCTTGAGCTGAGACAGAATCTTTCATTGGCCTAGAACTTACCTACCAACTAGGCTGGGCTGGTTGGCCAGCAAGTCCTAGGGATCTGCTTATCTCTACATCCCTAGCGCTGGAATCAAGGGTGTCACCATGCCCTCCCTGCCATTCTTTTTAACATGGATTCAGGAGATCAAACTCAAGTTCTCTTGCAAGACAAACATTTTATCAACTGATCTGTCTCTTTAGCCCATCCCAGAAAATTCTTAGATTTGATAAACACTTTGAGCAAAGTGTCAGGATACAAAATTAACACAAAACATCAGTAGATTTCTTACATATAAGAACAGACATGCTGAGAAAGAAATCAGGGAAACAACCTTATTCACAATTCCCTTAAAATTCCCTTAGAATAAACCCATGGAGAAAGTGAAAGATCTTTACAATGGACATGCTACAAGATCGAGGAAAGAAATAGAAGATCTTCAGTCGGAAGATGGGAAACCCCCACAGTCACAGACTGGATGAATTAATACTGTGAGAACATCCATCCTCCTGGAAGTGCTCTGCAGATTCACTCCCCACCCAAATCCCAATGCAGTTCATAAAAGAAGAGAAAGGATAAAAAAAGGAGAGCATAGGGTGTGGATGGGACAGTGTGAGCACACAGTGTATAACATAGAGTGTGGATGGGCGGTGTGAGCACACAGTGTATAACAGGGTGTGGATGGGCAGTGTGAGCACACAGTGTATAACAGGGTGTGGATGGGGCAGTGTGAGGACACAGTGTATAACAGGGTGTGGATGGGCAGTGTGAGCACACAGTGTATAACAGGGTGTGGATGGGACAGTGTGAGCACACAGTGTATAACAGGGTGTGGATGGGACAGTGTGAGCACACAGTGTATAATAGGGTATGGATGGGCAGTGTGAGCACACAGTATATAACATAGGGTGTGGATGGGACAGTGTGAGCACACAGTGTGTATACCATGTGAGAGCATCCTCTTGTAACTCAGTGCTAGGTCCAGTGAGTATAAACAATCAAAGAATTTTAAATAATATGGCTGTGGGAATTTGAGATTACAGTCATCTGTATCAGGATACCTAGAGGATTGGTCCCTAGAGGACCCCCAGCAGATAGTGAAATCCATGCTCACTTGAGTCCTTTATATAAAATGGCACTCTATGTAACTCCTACATACCTTCCTGTCTACTTTGCCATCTCTAGATTACACAGTGTCAAGTGATCTGTGAATGTAATTCCAATAGTTGCTATGTCTGTTGGGGAATAATGACCCAGAAGTCCATACACCCTTGGTATGTTTAAAAACTATTTTCCTTCTGAGCATGGTAGAGCCCACACATGTGGGATCTGTGAGGCAGAGGGGCAAACAAGGCTGCTCTCTGGGAAAGTGATGTGGGTGAACATACAGTTTGGGAAATGCTTCATAGTGACTCCTTCCCAGAAAGCAGCGAGACTCAGGAACACACTGGATATGAACTCTGAAGGACTGGAGTCTGTCTGTGCAAGCCCTGGATGTGACCTGGATAGGGAGGACGAACAGAGGTACTTCTCATCACTCAGTCCTGCCTGCTGTTTGGTGCCCTGGGCAACTGTTGCAATCCTCAGTGAGGCTTTCTCTCACCTAGCTCAGAGTCACCATGTGCCAGTTGATCTGGGTCACATCATGATGAAAGTCACAGCTGGTAGCCCCTCCATTCCACAAATCTCACACCCTGTAGATTCCACCAAGCTCAAATGGAAAATATTTCCTAAACATACCAAACGTGTATGAGCTTCCTCTTGGCTCTCTTCCTGCTTAAGCTCTGCTGTATAGCAGCCATCTCCACTGCGTCTGCGTGTTGTAGTTTTCTTTGTAGTGCCTTTTTTTTTTTCTGCCTGAAATTCATCTTGAGCATCTAGCTGGGTCCTGAGAGGAAACAGGGCACTGGAAATGTCTGCTTTGAGGGTTTTAATAAAGGTCTGCTTAAAAAGGGGGAACCAGCTACAATCCTCAGCCCCAGAGAGGCTAGGTAATAAGGAGAGCCCAAAAAGGAACGGGGACACATGTATTTCTCTGAGAAGGGGAAATAGAAGAGATCTACAGCGTAGACTGGGGGTCAGCGGGGATGGGAGCATGAGGGATTGGGTTGGGGGTGCTGGAGCGGGAGAGTTATGAAAGAGACGTCTTGACGCGGGGAGGGGCACATTTTGGGGTCAGATAAAAACCTGGTCCAAGGGAAACTCCCACAAATCTACAAGGATGACCCCAGCTAAGACTCCCAGCAATAGTGGATACATAGCTTGAACTGGCCAACTCCTGTAATCAGATTGGTGACTATCCTAATTGTCATCAGAGAGCCTTCATCCAGTGACTGATGGAAACAGATGCAGAGATCCACAGCCAAGCACTGGGCTGAGCTCCGGGAATCCTGTTGAAGAGAGAAAGGAAGGATTGTATGAGCCAGTGGGTCAAGGTCATCACAAGAGAACCCACAGAAACAACTAACCTGGGCTCATAGGAGCTCATTAGACTGTGGATTGACAGCTAGGGAGCTGCATGGGACTGACCTAGGCCCTCTACATATGTGTGACAGTTGTGTGACTTGATCTACTTGCAGGACTCCTAGTGGTGGGAGCAGGCATGTCCTAATGCTTTGGCTGACTTCCAGGAACCCACTCCTCATACTGGATTGCCTTGCCCAACCTTAGTACAAGGGGAGGAGCTTAGTCCGACCTCAACTTGATATGCCGTGCTTTGTTGACACTCATGGGAGGCCTTCCCCTTTCTGAACAGAAACAGAGGAGGAGTGGGTTAAGGGGGTGCAATGAGGAGGGAATGGGAGGAGAGGAGGGAGGGGAAGCTGTGATTGAGATGTAAAATAAATGACTATATTTAATTAATAAAAATGGGAGGGGGAACCAGGGTTTAGAGAGCAGTAGGGAGACTGAGACTCTGGTCCTGGCCCCTAGTGAGAGCCAACACTGGCCCTGGAATTAAAGACACAAACAGAGGGCCAGGCAGTCATCAGTTCCCAGAAAGCAGAGCTGGACTGAGAAGGAAGGAACCAGGCCTCTGCTCTGGAGGCACAACCCACCTGTCCTAACCCTGAGGGGAAGGAGCTAGGGAAAACTCCTCACTCCTGGCTTGGGACCCCATGATAAGCCTCCCAGGGACCAAGTCTTCTAGAAATCAGAGGTCAAGCAGTCCATTGACCTAACCTATCTATTGTCAGTCTCTTCCATTTAAATATCAAAACGCAAGGCCAGGGGTAGTGTGGACTTGCTCACCCCATAGGCGCTAAGTGAGTCTTTCCTGAAGAGGTGAATGCGCACAGAAGCAGCAGCGACTGCTGTGGCTTGTACAGGCTTCAGGTGTGTTCCCCGTGCACCGGAAGTTTATTCCTCCACGTGGCTATGCTGGGAAGTAGTGGGACGTTTGGGGAGTGGAGCCTAGTGGGAGGTGGTTAGGTTATTGGGAACACTGTCCCTAGTGGGGAGTCACACAGTTGTTTCAGGAGCCTTGTTAATTCCCAGAAGAGAATCCCTGCTCTGGACTCCCTCTCTTACCATGTGGCTTCTCTCTTACATTTTCTATTTATAAAGTGGTAATGTGACCAAGAGGAGCCACGTAAGAGATCGAACAAGCAGGGCTACCGAACTTGGACTTTCTGCTTCCAAAATTGCATGTTCAATAAACAATTTTTTTCCTTGTTCAGTCTTGGATATTTTGTTATAGCAATGAAAAATGGACCAAGACAGTTGTTTATGTTTTTTAAAAACAAAAACAACAAAAAAGGCAGCTTTGGCTATTTAAGCCTTCAAAGACAGGAGTCCTGTTCCCTTTTTGTTTTTCAGTGAACATTTAATGGCAGTGCCCACACACACACACACACACACACACACACACACACACACACACACACATCATGTGAGTATGGGTCAGTGAATTTCCACAAACCGAACACAACCATGTAAGGAATATTCAGACCAAAGCAGAGACCTTTGTGGCACCCGAGAAGCCCCTGCACTTCTTGTTGGTCACAGCCCTCATGGCCACTCTCTTGGGATGTGTTATAAGTTAGTTTCTCTGGCTTTGAACTTTGTACCTGTAGAATAATGCAATGCATGCAATTTTGTGTCTAAATTCTTTAACTCCAAGGTAGTTTGTGAAGTGTAAGGTAGTGTTGGTGTATTCTTAAAGCAGTATAGTACTCAAATGTTTTAACATGCAAAGCGTTATCCATTCTATTCACACGCACATGTGTGTATTTTACAGGGGATGAAACTCAGGGTTTTGCACACAATAAGCAGTTGATATTCCATTGAGCCCCATCCCAACCCTATCTATTCTGCTCTGATGGGCACAGGCATGGACGTGGGTATGGACAAAGCCAGTTTTATTTATTCCTAGATGTCTTCCTCAATAGTTTCAAGTTTTCACTAGATTCATTCACAAAAAAAAAAATCTACAGGTCCAGTGTTGTGTTCACTAGGTTTATTCCAAATGGTATGTTTGTGCTAATAAAAATGATGACCCTGGCTTTTAGATTATTATGAACAATGTGCTTCTGGATATATTTCTATAGGAGGCTTTTGGGGACATATATGTGTATATATAGATATGTGCATTGGAATGGCATTTCCATTGCATAAAATAAATATTTAACTTTGGTAGTGTGAGTTTTCGGAAACAGTTATATTCCCAAGGCAGCTGGCAAGAGCTCCAACTGTGCCATGTCTCTACAGCTGTTATCCAGTTTTCCATTGCCCTGTGGGTGCTGGTGTCCCATTGTGCTGCATTCCTCTGGTGACTAAAAAAATGGACACCTCTTCAAACCGGTACACAGGAAAGATGGCAGAAAGTATGGCGTGGACATGTGCACTCTCCTGGGATTCTCAGATTTGGAGGTGGCAGTTCAACTTGCTCATCAACATCCGAACACTGATGTGGACATCGGCCACATGTATCTGATCCTAAGGAAGAGGCCAGAGGCAGAGGTGGATATCTAGGAGTCAGCAGCCTATGGAAAGCCTCAAAGACAGAGGAAGTCGTATGAAGAGTGTGTCCAAGAGAAATGGCTGTGAGGACCCAGCAGGAGAATTCTGGGGAGAGAAAGACCCAGCAAAGAGCACCAGGATGAGGAGCAACCAGTGGGGCAGGAGGGACAACTAGATAGAGGAGGATGAAGAAGGAAGAGAAAGGAGACTAATGCGGTCTCCTTTGTGGAAAGAGAAAAGCATGAGGGTCAATAGAAGTCCAATGCACCCATTACCAGAGTGAGTATGAATGGATTAAGTAAAGTCTGTGGTTATCAAACTAGATTACAAAACAAAATAACACGTTTTGAGTGATGGTGTACATTAGCTGTAAGAATACAGGATAAATTAAAATTAAAAGATGAGAAAAGATATGCCATGTCAAACACTGTCGCCAAAACAAGCTGCCAGCTAGACTCAGGATGAAAGGCCCCTTAAGATAAGATGATGTCTTCAAGATGAAGACATCCAACTAGACATCTCCAAGAAGACGGCCAATTCTCAATGTATGTGTTCACAAAAACCAGCTTCAAAATGTGTTAAGCAAAAACTGACAACTAGAAAGAAATGGAGGCATGTCCATTTGCAACGGGAGACTTTATCATATGCATCTCAAGAAAGCATAAAAATGTGGAGGTAGGGAACCCAGGAAATGCATCTAAGATCTGCATAGCACAGATGACAAATGTCACCATCCTGTCATGAAACACTGTGCACACAAGGATTTCTATTCTCTCCAGATATGTGTGGAACATTTATGCTGGCCAGAAGAGAAGTCAAAACAAATTTCAAAAGATTGATATTACTCAGAATCTGTTCTCTGACCACAGAAGAATGAAGCTGGAAATCAATGACGAAAGAACTAGAAATTCCGAAAATGCCTGGAAATTAAGCAATATACTTTAAAATAGGTCAAAGAAAAAATTCTCAGTGGAAACTGAAAAATATCTTTAAATGATAGTGAAAATTTGACATCAAAATATGGGGATGTGATTTAAGTCTATGTTTGAAGAAAATTTATAGTCTTAAATTTTTAGATATTTTAAAATATCTAAAAGAATAAAGCAGGAAAAAAACAGCAGGAAGTCCATCTAAAGCAACTAGAGAAAAAAATGATAAAGGTGAAGAGAAGTTAGTGAAATATAAATATTTTAAGAAAGCCAGCCTGCCTTAAACATCTCTTAAAATGTTTAAGAAAGTCAACCCTTGTACAAGAATTGATTCTCTCACATTAGATTTGAGGAAGGCATGGGCACCTGGCACTGTCAATGCAGTGAGAATTCCATCCTTGGAGGTTCTGGGTTCTGGCAGGGGAACTCACTACTGCCATTTAGCTGAACTGACTTGAGTCCAGCCTGTATCTAAATACTGGTGTTTATAGTCACAGACAAATGCTGCTCTCAGCCTCAGAGAAGCTTCTCTTTGCAGCAGATGATAGTGACTGCAGAACAGTGGCTTCTCAAGATGCTGAGAATAAGTGACAGCCAAGTAGCACCCCTTCTAATTATCAGGAAAAGTCAAGGAAGAAGGAATGGAAAGAGTGTCAGAGCCGGAAGAAAGAGAGAGACTGAGTCCCACTGTCTTCAAGGCATGGCACCAAGACTGCAATCAGGGATGCTCAGCAGTTGAGGTGGCTGTACTGGGTCCATGCAAGGTAGGGGATGTTAACAAGATCAGGTCAGGGCTCGTGGGGCCCATCCTTCCATGCTGAACTATCAGCTTGTGCCAGATTCTGGGGGAGGGGCAGTCATTGTTGTCAGTTGTGTGCCGGGGAGCCCATGAGGCTCCAATGGACAGTTCCTAACCTGTGGCCACACAGATGAGCATGGTTAAAATCCTTCACAAAACAGAAAGGTATAAATGCAGGAAAGGGGCCTGTAGGGAGGAGGGGGAATGACAGGGGTGGGAGGAAGATACAAGAAAGTGAGGAGGGAGGTAGAAACAGAATCAACTATATACATGCATGAAATCGTCAAAGAACAAATAAAGGATAGTGCAAAAGGGAGATACTCGGGAGTCTGATGAGGAGAAAGATGGGAGAGGGAGAATGGGGGAGGGAGAGAAGAAGGGCAGGAGGAAGGGAGAGGGCGAATTGGCCAATCAAAATGAAAAAGGATATCAGACCATATCCTGCAAATGTTAAAAGATAATTATAGCATATTATGAACAATTTACTATTCAAAGGTTTAAAATTTATAAAAACTGACATAAGAAGAAATAGAAAACCTTGAAATAGTCTTATACCTGTTAATGATGTTGTAGTTAACAATATCCACACAAAACAATCTCCAGGCACAGGGTACTGTCTCCCAAGTGAATTGTCCCCAACGTCTTTTTTTTTGGGGGGGGGAGATAACACCATTTTATATAATCATTTGTATACATTAGGAAAGAGAAAATATTTGCTCACTTTTTAAAAATGAAGTGATTGTAACTGACACCAAAAACTAATCTACACAGGAAAGAAAATTAAAAATTACCCCGTCTCATGGACACAGAGGCAAAAATAACAAACCAGCTATTTGGATTCAGTGAAAATGTAAAAGGACAATGACTCGTGAGCAATTGGATCTGTTCCAGGAATGAAAGGGTGCCTTCACATCAAAAATCACTGCAGTCCATCATGTTGTCAGAATGAAGAAGACCATTGCTTCACCTAAGCTGACGCAGAAACCATTTTAATGAGAGTCAATAGACATTCATGATTCCTAAAAGTGCCTTTTATAGATGGGCAAGCATGGCCACCAGCCTGTAATCTAAGCTCCTGGGAGGGGTAACAGAGTCCCTGGGGCAAAGCTGGCTAGCCATACTCACCAGTCAGTGAGGTCTGGGCTCAAGTGGGAGACCCTGCCTCAACACAGAAGGTGGAGAGCTGTCAGGGAAGACACCTGATGTCAAACTCTGTCACGCGCGTGCACACACACACACACAGACACACACAGAAAGAGAGAGACACAAACATACACGCATGTGCAAAAACTACTCTATTAGTAATAGAAGAAAATGTCCTTAATTAGATAGTGTTTTAATTAAAAAAAAGCCTCATCAAGTATTATACATAATAGTAAAATATTGAAAATTTTCTTCCTAAGAAGTGGGTATGGGCAAGGTTGTTTATCTTCACACTTCTAGGTATTGTGTTGTATATTTTAAACAGTGTAGAAAGGTCAGCAAATAAAGTTAACATTTTCAAAAGAAGGAAAATCATTACTATCTGCAAAAAAATAAAAAAAGAAGGAAAAAAGGCTTTGCCCATGGTAAACATGGAGTCCTCAGACAAACTATTATCATCTGTATAAAAATTCCAAAGGTCATTGAATAGACCACCTGTACATAAAAATATGTATAACAGCAAAAAGCACAAAGTGAACAAAGCTTTGGAAGAATATTGTTTACATTTGTATAAAATTATAAAATTCATGAGAGAAACCAAGGCCTAAGTATATAGAGGGTCATACCATATCCATGGATTAGAAGACTCAGGGTTGTCATTTCTAATTTTATTAATTTGGATGTTTTCTTTCTTTTGTTAATTTGTTGAGGTGTTGATCTTATTTTTTAAGAAGTCTTTTGATTGGTTCTATGTGTTGTTATTTTAGTCTCTGTTTTATCAATTTCTGGCTTGATATTTATTATATTTTGTCATCTACTACTTCAGGGTTTGAGTTGTTCTCAGCTTTATAATGACATCAGGTGCATCATTAAGTTGTTTGAGATCATTATTTTTTTTTCTCTGTGTGGCCCTGGCTGTCCTAGAACTCACTTTGTAAGCCAGGCTGGCCTCAAACTCAGAGATCTGCCTACCTCTGCCTTAATGCTCTCCTGAGTGCTGGGATTAAAGACATGTACCACCACACTTGGCTTTCTCCCGAGTGCTGGGATTAAAGGTGTGCACTGCCACACTTGGCTTTCTCCCAGTTTTCTTAACATGAGCTCTTATCACTGTTAGCTTCCCTCTTAGAAGTGCCTTGGCTGTTTCCCAAATGTTCTGATTATTTTCATTTGATTCCAGGGGTTTTAAATTCCCTTTCTGATTTCTTCAATGAAGAAGCCTATATTGTTCAGTCTCCAAGCTTGCACATAATTTTTGTAGTTTTTTTCTTGCTACATCAATAGCATAAGATACAAGAGTTTGTTTAAATTCTTTTGGTTTGGGTCAGACTTGCTTTGTGGCCTAGAATATGGGGTATTTGAGAGATGGTTGCCCGAGAGTGCTGAGAAGAATGTGTAGTCCACTTCTTTTGGATGGAGTAACCTGTAGATATCGGTTAAATCCATTTGACTTATGGTATAGTAAAATGGTATAGTTTGATTCTGAGACCTACTTGCTGGTTTTCAGTTTGGATAATCCATTTAAAGTGACAGCAGGTGTTGATGTTACCCACTATTTGTGTATCAGGATATATCTGACTTCCATGTTTTTGACTCAATATTTTTTAAAGTATTGAACTATAGTTTTATTAGCTGATTTTAAGTATTAACTCTGAAGTCTGTGCACTTGTACAAGTCTCATTTCCCTGCTCTTCTGCATAGTTGGTGATTTTTAAATTGAAGCCAAATTCTATTGGTTTTACTTTCCTCATTGTTAGATACTTTTTGCATTCTTATCAATATTTTGAACTTTATTCTGAGACCAAAGTATTTGGACATAGTCTAATCCTTGGAGGTCTTGCTTTTAAGTGTTAGATTTATACTAGACTAGAACAACATTTGTCCATAATCGATTATTCTGAATCTACAGTAAGATCCTTCTTAGTGCACTAGCCAATACTATGAGAGTTTTCTGGTCTGACTGATTGTTACAGCTCTCTAGTCCTTCCATGTGAGTCTTTCTTTAGCCTTGTAGAGCTTCTTCACACACATACACTATCAGTATTCTGCTTGAACACCAAAGGCCCCTCTGCCAGTCTCTGGAATTCTGCACACCTCTCTTGGTATTGTATCATGTTTTGCAAACTCTAGTCCCCTGACTCCCCACTTTACCTCCTCAACTGGAAGATTGCCTGGTTCCTCTCTTTGTGCCACAGCTGAACATGCTATTGAGGCAACAAGCTGAGCAAGTCACAGAGCTCAACTCATTTGCTGCCTTCTCATCCTGGAAGGCTGGCCACTGTTTGTACAAGCTCCCTGTACAAGTGGCCACCTGCCGTGGTTTGAATGTTTGTGTCCCTCCAATGTTCATTTGGGGACTTAATCCTCAGTGCAATAGCATTAAGAAGTGAAAGTTTTAGGGGTGATCATGTCTGGAGAGCTACATCTTCATGAATGAGATTAACGTCCTTGTAAAATAGTCTGAGGGAGCCTGTTTAGCCTGTTGTGCCCAGGTCTCAAGACCCGCAAGCAAGACCACACAGAGCTGATATCCGATGCAAGCACACAGAGGTTTTTTAATAAAGCAAGCCCGGGTTTTGTCTGTGCCCAACACTCAACATAGCAGGTGAAGGAGGACGGTCCTGAGCATTCACTTCAAGGGGTTTATATAGGAAAGGTTTACATGCAGAGGGTTACAATCTTGGGATTGGACAAGGGGGCTAGGGGTGAGGTAGTTCTTTGAAGTTACTGGCTGAACTATGAGCATGAGGTTACTGATGGCTAACAGGATTCAGGGTATCTGCAGAGACATAAATTTTTTACTCCCTATGTCCTGCTTTTGCTGAACCCAGGATATATACATTCAGATTTATTGTTTCAGTCCTATTCTCCCTTAAGTTCAATTTCTGGTCAGTTGAGTCTATTACTCCCCATATCCTGTTTTACCAAGTCCAGGATACATAGATTTATTGTTCCAGCCTTATCTTCCCATGAGTTCAACTTCTAGTCAGTTCTAAAACTGCTGGTCTGCAAATACCTTTAGAGGAAGAGAGGGGAAGGGAGCGTCTCTCAAGATGGCTACTGATTTTTTCCCTTTCAAGCCTTCTCTGTGCTCCTACAGCATGAGGACTCAGGGTTTGTCCCTCTGCCTCATGAAGAGGAAACAAGAGGCACCTTCACACATGCTTTCACTAGACACCAAGTCTATTGGCACGTCTGTCTTGGGCTTTTGTAGCAGGAATACTAAAAAGTCTTATTAATAAGATCAAACCTGATGCCAGTTATTGGGGTGAACACTGGAAGATCAGAGAGACAGAATAAGCCACAGCTAACCTCACCTGGCCAACTTCTCAGCTGATCTTGTTTCCTCAGACTGGAAGCCTCTATGTCCTTATATCCAAATGACTCTCAGCTGAACTGTGCTGCTCAAAACCTAAAAGCTTAACCAGCCAAAAGCTTAACCAGCTAAAAGCTTCTAGTTTCTGATCCTCACGCCTTATATACCTTTTTGCTTTCTGCCATCACTCCCTGGGATTAAAGGCGTGAGTCACCATGCTTGGCTGTATCTTTGAACACATGGATTTCTGCCTCTGGAATGCTAGGATTAAAGGCATGTGCTACCACTGCCTATCCTCTATGTTTAATATTGTGGCTGTTCTGTCTCTGACCCCAGATAAGTTTATTAGAGTGCAAAATATTTTGGGAACACAGTACCACCATAGTCTTTTCTGGTTCTGGAACTGTGAGAGCAAGTTTCCATGTATACATGACACAGTAGCAACTGACTTCCAAAGCCTGGAGAACCATTGTTGGAAGCCTTCTGTCCAGGATGGCATTATTTCCGGTAGGAAGGAACACAGGTCTGTAGAGTCTCCTTCTCTGGGGTCCTGCTACCTTATAGAGCCTCCAGTGGTGAGAATTCGAGTTTACAGCACTCAAAATCTTTCAAATGTCAGCAAGCGGTATGCTCCGGGTTAATGGGGTCTCCTTTAACTACCTGCTATAATTGCTTTCTTCAAAGCAATTTTTAAAGCTCTTTCAAGGTACAGTGATTGAGGCCTGAAGGAGATATGGTTCCAAGCCAGTGAACACTCAAAAGTAGTTTTATTATGAGAAATAGATTTCTGTCACTACAGCTTATTTTCTATGAGTTGAAGCAGTTTAAATGTTTAAGGTCCAGGGACCAGTCTTGCTCCCAGCCTCCCCCTCCTCCGATCTTGCTGCTCCAATGCCATTGGTGATATCTTTAAGAAGTTTCTCACCACTGAATCAGCTGTAAAATCAATCTGGTGGATAAGAAAGAGCTTGTCCTCTGTTGCCCCCACCAGTCTGCTCAACACTGCGTTGCCCTCCAAAGAAGTAATGACTTAGGCACCAGACTCCTCCTCGGGTAGGAAGGACCTCTGCCTTGCCCACCTCTCATCTCAGGTCAAACAGAAGGCTGGGGGTGTCTTAGTTAACATTCCTATTGCTGTGAAGAGACACCATGACCATGGCAACTCTATAAAGGAAGACATTTAATTGGGGTGGCTTACAGTTTTAGTAGTCCACTATTATCATGGTGTGACATGATGGTGTGCAGGCAGACATGGTGCCGGAGAAGGAGCTGAGAGTCCTACATCTTGATCCAGAGGCAACAGGAAGCAAACTGAGACACTGGGCATATCTTGAGCAAAGGAAACCTCATAGCCCACCCCCACAGTGACACACTTCCTCCAACAAGGCCACACCTACTCCAATGAGCATACGGGGGGGGGGGGGAAGGGGGGATTACATTCAAACTGCCACCTGAGGGATCCTTCTGAAGAACACTAGGTTGAGTTAGGGCACTCTGTGTGTCAGTGGCAGACAGATTACAAACTAACTAGCAAAAGCTCAGAGAGGATTTTAGACGTGAACAATGTTTCAGAAGACCCTGGGCTTCTCCCCCCCAGTTGTCTGAATAGCCAACGGGTCTTCCAGAAGCCTCCAGTCCTGCTTCCCATTGAATACTGTCAGGGGATAATGGAGACGGGTGGATCAGCATGAACTTCTCTCCTAAGCTCAGTCATCCTCCTGTTTCTTCAACATTTAAAAGGATAGGGAGCCTCAACCCAACCTTTTTTGGGGGGTCATAGTGAGGAAACCTTAGTAAGTGTTAAATCCTACTATGCTTGTAACTTAAATATTTATCTGTTAAGTTCAGTGTATGACAATCACAAATTTTAACATTTAAATTTTAACATTTAAATTATATCACTAGGCTTTCTTAATGAGGTTGAACTGCAGGCATGGTGGGGGGGGGGACATCTAAAATGTCACATCACCAGAATGTATAGGATAAACAAAAGGAAAGGATGGGGCGGGGGCAGGCTGCTGCCATCTGATAAACAATCCACTTGAGTAGTGTTCTGGCAATTTCCTCTGGTCGCTCACGTGACAAAGTATAAGGTTGTTCATCAACAGCTGTTCCGTGTTCTCCCTTTCCCCACACAGGTGTCTCCCCAGAACTCCTGACCGCTCATGGACTATGTCTGTGGTCCGAGCTCCTGTCCTACTTCACCTTCCTCTGTCGTGTTTTCTCCACCCAGAGCTCTGTGCCTGCCGCCCTGCACAGGCAACAGCATCTGTCTTTCTTCTTCATCATCATCTTCCTCACACTGCAGCTCCACAGGCTAACACAGTGATTGGCAGCCTACAGGCACTTAGTAAACAAATGTGGGGTGAATTAAAATACACAAACAGGGGCTGGAGAGATGGCTCAGCGGTTAAGAGCACTGGCTGTTCTTCCAGAGGTCCTGAGTTCAATTCCCAGCAACCACATGGTGGCTCACAACCATCTGTAATGAGATCTGGTGCCCTCTTCTGGCCTGCAGGGATATGTGCAGACAGAACACTGTATACATAATAAATAAATAAATCTTTAAAAAAAATACACAAACAACTGGATGAGCGACCTTTAGAAAAGGTAACTTCCGCATAGGGCGTGGCCCAACGTGAATAATACTCATCCAGTCACAGTGATCTAGATGTACATTCATCTATTGGATTCTGTCTATCAACAAGTAGAAGAAACGGATGTTAGATGTGGAAGGAGAAAAGCCAGAATGGGCGGGAAGGAGGAGTGTCAGAGTTCAAACTTGCAAAGGATGAGGGTAACAAAATGAAAACTGATGGAGCAGGAGACTGAGATCTAGGCGAGTTATTTACAGCCGGGAAGGTGGATGGATGAGACGGATATAGAGTCGGGCAGGATGGTGCACGCCTTTAATCCCAGCACTCGGGAGGCAGAGACAGGCAGATCTCTGTGAGTTCAAGGGCATCCTGGTCTGTACAGAGTTCCAGGTCAGCCAGAGTTACACAGTGAGACCCTGACTCAGGGGGAAAAACAAACAAACAGGGGCTGGAGAGATGGCTCAGAGGTTAAGAGCACTGGCTGCTCTTCCAGAGGTCCTGAGTTCAAATCCCAGCAACCACATGGTGGTTCACAACCATCTATAATGAGATGCGGTGCCCTCTTCTACTGTGCAGGCAGAAAACTATATACATAATAAATAAATAAAATCTTTAAAAAAAACCTTAAAGGTGTCATACAATAAATTGTAACATTTCAGTTACATTTAAAAAACAAACAAGCCAGGCTGGAGAGATGGCTCAGTGGTTAAGAGCACTGACTGTTCTTCCAGAGGTCCTGAGTTCAATTCCCAGCAACCACATGGTGGCTCTCAACCATCTGTAATGAGAATATGTATATATAATAAAAAACAAACAAACAAACAAACACAGAAACAGCTAGAAACAACACTCAGCATCAGAGTTTGGAAAGCACAGGAAGAGCAAAGGGTGGTAGACTTGAGTTCCATATTCATCCTTTATGAGTCAAGAAATGTTATATAAGGAGATGGTAACAAAGGCAACGGATGTTTGAACAGCAGAGGTCATAGCTAAGCAAGTTTAAATAAAGACGGTAACAATAACTCTATTAGCGTACAGGCTGCCGTTCTCTTCCATTCTGAAGCAAAGTACCCTGGGTTTTGGCTTCTTTTTCTCCTTTAGTCTCTGTTCCATTTCCTTGATCCTCTCTCCAACAAACTCCAAAGCCCACTTTCTCTTTCCAGGATCTTGTGTACTGTGAACTCACTATGTAATGAGGATGACGTTTAACTGTTGCTCAGGCCAACTGGGAACTCACTATGTAATGAGGATGACGTTTAACTGTTGCTCAGGCCAACTGGGAACTCACTATGTAATGAGGATGACGTTTAACTGTTGCTCTTCTGCCTCCATTTTCCGAGTATCGCAGCAGGTCCCACCATTCTGTCCCTGCAGGTCTCTCCTGAGCACCCACCACGCTCTGGAACGCCTTTGGTCAAGCTCACCTACAGTCTCTGTGCCGCCACCCCACAGGCTCACTCTACAGTTTCTTCCTCCTTCAAAGACCTCGGACTCCTTAGCACTTCATCGATTCCCCCTTTCCAGGCTCGTGAAGAATGTCCCATGAGCCATTTCTCCTTTCAGTTTAACTCATGATTTGGGTTTCTCATTTCCCTTCAGAGCAGTAATGCTATTTATAGCTCGTCTCCTGGACTCAGGGCTTCTACGGACAGCTGCTTACCTGATATTTCTCCTCAGCATATCAAAAGCTGACGCTCCAGTTTTCTGCCTGGTCCTCTTCCCAGGGCCATTATCACCTCCATAAATGCATCTTCATCCTTTCGCCAATTCAGACCAGACCCTTGCTATCATTCTTGACTCCTCTTTTTCTCCCAAACTCACTAATGCCCTGACTCTCCATTCTGGTAACCATACTTGTGTGTCAAATTTGACCAATTTTCTCCATCCCCATCACCCTCATCTATGTCCATACATTTAAGGTCACCAAAGATCCTCTTCCCCTGGTGTGCTCGCATTCAGATAATCTCTTCTCAGACCAGGTCTGAACTGGTCTGTAGTGCCGTAAAGTATAGAAAAGATGCTGGGTACTACAACCCTTTCTGCTGTTTTAGACCCCGAGTTGTTACTCACTCTGAGGGAAGGCGGCCACCATGTGAGGACACTCAGGCATCTATGGAGACAGATCTCCAAGAAACTGAGGCATCCTGATGTCACCCAGCACCAACCTGCCAGCGAGTCGTGCAACCCTGGGAAAGCCTTCAGATGGGCAGCATCCTGCTCCAAGACTCAGGAAAGACTCAAGCCCTGTCCGCCCCATTAAGCCACTGCCCAGTTTATAACCCACAGAAACTAGAGAAGACAGAAATAATTACAATGTTTCAACAGCCTACTGTTGGGAAAATTTGACCCAGCAGCAGATACTGTCACGGATGGTTCTTCACTCATCTTCCTGTGGTTTGTTTTGTATTCAGCATCTGAAGTGAGACTCTCAGAGCGTAAGACAGTGGGAGTCAGGAGAGCGTGCGGAGTGGGATCGTCAGCAGATTAGATGCTGTAGGTGGACTCCATGAACTTGAGGCACAGCTATGGGGCAGTCCTAAGAGAAACACAACAAAATGAAACTGAAGAAAAATCAACAGAGCAGAGCGCCAGAATGCTGAGCAGCTTCAACTGGAGTCGCTGGAAGAGCAGAGACAAGGAGGGTTTGGGAACGTGGTGGCAGCTTTGGTTTTTCTTCTAAGAACTATACAAACCTGCAGATCTGAACACGAGGCACAGAGAAAACTACACCAAGCTACTTAATTTGCTTAATAGCTGTTAAAAAGAGAAAACAAACCAAGAGAAGCCAGATCTGATGGCATAGGCCTGTAAGCTCTGCTATCCAGCTGATGAGGTAGGCAGATCACAAGTTCAAGACCTGCCTGAACGACATGGTGAGTGTGAGGCCATCCAGAGTAATTCTGTGATACCCCATCTCACAGCAAAAACAGAAAAAGTTGCCTGGTGGTAGTGGCGCATAGCTTTAATTCCAGCACCCAGGAGGCAGAGGCAGGTGGATCTCTGTGAGTTCGAGACCAGCCTGGTCTATGGAGCTAGTTCCAGGACAGCTAGGGCTACACAGAGAAACCCTGTCTCGAAAAATAAAACAGCAAACAAACAAAACAAACAAATCAGAAACAGTTGTGGCTGTTACTCAGTGACTCAGTAGTAGAGCTCTTGTCTAGAGCATGGAAGACGCTGGGTTCAATTCCCAGTGTGGAAAAAAAAAAGTCAGAACAAGAAATATTACATAGAGTACCAAATATTACCAATGAGAAAATAAGCTAAAGGATTTCCCAGGCATTCAAAATGTGAAAGAGTCAATTACAAGCAAATCTACGCTGTAAACAAGGTGTGAAAGCAGCGAGTGGCACAAGATAGAAATGTAGATCAAGTGAAGAGACCCAAGGCCATTGGCTGTGGAAACTGTGTGAGAAGAGAGATCGGTTTCCTTACTTGGGAAATCTCTTTAGAGGCGGTTGGGTTTTAAGAGGTTGTTTGGTTTATGGCACACAGAAGGGTAAAACTGTTGACCATTGTAATGCAGAGGCCAAGACAGAAGAAATGGAGAATACTGTTTTAAAGAATCTTATGCTGTGTCATATACCATAAAATCATTTTAAACTAGACTGGAATGGATTTACCACAAATGCTAAATAAAATTATTTTAATCATAGGGATAACAAATATACTAAGGCGATACAGAAAAAAAGGATCATAAAGCTTATTAATTTGAAGGAAGACAGGGAAAGAAGAAAATGAGAAGAAAGAATGGATGAGAAAAATAAGCAAGATTTTCAAACTCGATCACATTAAAAACTCTACCAGATCAATGAAGTATAAACGTCTAAGCACTCACACCCAAACCTGTGATGAATGCTCACACAAGCAGGTTAAAGCAAGAACAGCACTGGATGAAAGGAAACTTGGAAGGCCAGGTTAACACAGTAAACAGATTTCAGAGAGGACAACAGCCCCCAAAATGGAACAGATCACTTCCTAATGATACAAGTGCTGCCCATTGGTCAGAGGGACGTAAGACTCTGGACTGTTCATGAAAAGCTGGAAGAAGATACATGAGGAAAAACAGGAATGCAGAGCATGGGGCAGATGTACCATGCCAGCCAGAGAACTGAGCACCTCTGCAGTGAGGGATGGACATATGAAGTCAGACTGGAGAGAAGATGTGAGGGATCTGAGGAGCAGCACTCTTGCCCAGCGCCCTGGGTACCTTTTACATCACACACCATCCAGAAACACTGAAGTCACCTTATCTTCCCATTCACAAGGAACTTTCATTGAGATAGATCCTATTCTCTCAATTTTCCAAAAATTAAAAAGTGGAAAATTATGGAGTGTATTCACTAACATCAATAGGATTGTTAGGAATTGATAGCAAAAGGACACATAGGAAAGCCATAAATATTTTTGTTAAGGATATTCTTCCAAATAACTCATGAAGTAAAGGAGTGTTTGCAATATTGAAAATGTTCTGACAAGGGGAAAAATGTATGAAATTTGTGGGAAGCAGCTGAAGCAGTTTTAGAGGAAAACCATAACACTAAAGTGCAGATCTTAAAAAAGCAAGAAAGGTTAGTGGGGTGTGCGGGTACACACCTACAACCCCAAGATTCTGGAGGGCAGGGCAGGAACCCTGCATGTTTGAGGCCAGCATGGGCTGCCAGAGACTGGGCATACAGCTTCTAGCTTAGTGTAGAGCACAGTTGCAGCATATTTGAGACTTGATTCTCAGCACTGTGACAGTAAGTCGATTGAAAGATCGGTGGCCCGTGTTTCCACCTTCAGACGCCAGCAAACGCACACAGACACACATCACACAAAAGGAATGAGAGCAGCTCGGAATCCTTCCTGCTCCTCTGGCATTTCTCATTACATCAAACCTTGTCCTCATTCCCAAGGGGAATTCATGTGTCAGTCAGCTCTCTTTGCAGACCGACCACTGTGGCTTTTTTTTTTTTTCCCAAATCACCTGTTTGTCTTTCTTTCTTACCTCCCTCCCTCCCTCCTTTTTCTTTCTTTCTCTCTTCCTTTCTTTCTCTCTCTCTTTCTTTCTCTCTCTCTCTCTCTCTCTCTCTCTCTCTCTCTCTCTCTCTCTCTCTCTCTCTCTCCCTCTCTTTCTCAGCTAACTAGACAGAAACTTTGAGGCCAGGATGTCCAGTTGTGGGAAGCACATGGTATCCCTTCTGTCACTCTTTCTCTGTCAAAGTAATTGCAAGTCCAGTCAGATTCAGCCAGAGGAGGCAACTGTGTTTCTCTGTGTAGCCCTGACTGTCCTGGACCTCACTCTGTAGACCAGGCTGGCCTCGAACTCACAGAGATCCACCTGCCTCTGCCTCCCTAGTGCTGGGAATAAAGGCGTGCGCCACCACCTCCTGGCAGATTTGGGAGGTTTTAAGCCACAGCCTAGATGTTGGCTTTCAGAAACTCATAGACGACATCTACCTGAGGCTTTAAACGGGCCTGGTCTTTAGTGATTGCCCTCAAAAGTGTCCCTGTCAGAACTTTAATTTCCATTATAACACATCTGGTCACTAGTTCACTCATTCATTAAGACACTAAATGTGTTTCTCCTGTGTGCTGGTCACCAGCAAGGTGCGAAGTGTGCATATCCAGCTCCTTATTGGATCTAACTCTTTACACGAAGATCTAAGGGGAACAGGGAGCTTAGTTGAAGCTGCAGGCCTAGAGAGTGGGAAAAGGAGTGGACACAGCTCTCCTTTGCCAAATTTGGAGTTCTCTCTCTCCCCATCATTCACTTCTCCACATCCTGCATGGGATCAGAACCACTGTTTCAGGCCTTTGCCTGGTTCTTTTGGCACCTGGTCTCACACTGACAAGGACCATCCCTGACCCACAGGCCCTGTTGCAGAGAATTCTCTGCTTTGTGCACACAAATGGGAATTTATAAAACTTACCACAAACCCTGGCTGAGCACCCTGTCTCTCCACTGAAGTGTTGGTATCCGGAGCAGCAAAGAGCCGTGCTGACCACGTCCGGCTCTGAACCTCCTGCCAGGGACCCTGGCCACTACCTCTGAAGGCAGCGCCCTGCTCATCTAGTTCAATGTTCTCATGAACATTTCCCCACCAAACCATTCTGCCCACCTCGGTGTGCTGTTTGCGCGGTGGACAATACATGCTGTACTTTTCTGGTGCCCAAAGCCCGGGTGGGAGCGCTTGCCTGTTTGAAGTGGGTAGGAACGCTTGGACCACTTCTCCTCAAAGCCTGTTTGTGTTGGCCTGGGAAAGTGGCTCAGGATATTCTGATGGAGACCTCAGAACTTGAAATTCCGTAGAGTTGCACAGGCACAGTTAACACAGGCCCATGCATCTTGTTGTTTCTGAACCCTTGACAAAATTAGGAGCAGCTGCTGCGCCAAGCAGGCATGCTTTACGATGTGCTGACACCTCCGGGAGGTACCGCGGGGAGTGCTGGGTGCCTGCGCAAGAGGACCCAAGTTTATGACGTTCCCCTCGGTGGCCCAGGAATGCAGCTGCCCATGTGCTTGCTGGCCAGGGCAGAAAGGGACGCCGCCGAGAGTCACCTTTACTCAGGGCCTGGCCCACCCAGACCCCGTTCCTCGAGGTTTGGCCTCCAAAGGAAAGAGTAGATCTTCTGGCAGTACACACTGCTCTCCGGTGTTGCCACTGCCAAGAGAGAAGGTCCGGTTCACTTGCTATTGAAGAACCATGAGCTTGGGCATAGACAGAGCCAATGTGAGGTGTGGTTACCCTTCAGGCTCTGTTGCTTTTGAGCTCTGTGGTCTGGACAAACCACCTTGATTTTCTTTACACTTGAACTAATAACATTTGGCGATCCAAGAACTGGTTGATCATGAACTTAAGTTACGCTAGGCAGTGGACTAAGCTCTTCGTGTGGAGAATTTTATTTAGTGTTCTCAGGAAACCCATGACAGGGACTAGAGAGATGGCTCAGTGGTTAAGAGCACTTGCTGCTCTTTCAGAAGTCTGGGTTCAGTTCCCAGCCCCCACACAGTGGCTCACAACCGTCCTTAGCTCTAGCTCCAGGGTATCCCAGTCCCTCTTCTGGCCTCTGTGGGCATCAAGAATGTGTGTGGTGTATGTATTTACATGCAGGCAAGGTACTCGTACACATAAAATGAAAACACATAAATCTCTTTGGAAAGGAAAAAGAAGTTCATGGCATAGAGTTGATTTAGACAAGAGGAAAAGACAGTAAGGAAGTGGAACACTGGCCCCAGGAGAGGCTTTGGGCAAGGTCAAAACCCAGCAGACTGCAGGGTTAACAGGACGACAATCTTAGAATTCCACTTCTCTGGTGCTACTGGTGACAGGCGCCCGGCAAAGGCTCGAAGCACAGCCTCAGTCTCACTAGCTACCTCATCATATGCTTATTTTCAAAACACAGGAGATGGATAAGCTGAGCACAGCCCTGGGGCATCAGGTCAGAGCTGGCAGCAGAGCAGTGGACTCAGCTCCTGCCTCAAGCTCATGCCGACAAGTGGGCTGCCTTCAGGTTTTCCACAAGACAGAGTTCATTCTCTTAAACTTACATAGCAGCTTGCAGGATCTGAGTGGCAGGAGGGTGAGGCATCTCCATGAGATAGTCTTGGGTGAGTTAGCATGTCTGTTGGAGCTTTAGCTTTTTTATCCACAGAATGGAGTAATGAGGGTTCTCATTCTCCAGAGCTGTTGTGAGGCTCCATGAAGCATAAACAGCACTTCACAACAGGCTTATTGTCCTATTCCAGAGCCCATGGGTAGAGGTGAGGGTAAGGATGGAAACCAGACCTTCATTATGAAAATACCTTAGGAAACAAAAGGACAGAACCCCACACAGTGTAACACAACTGTATTTTGCACCAGCTGGATCTCCTTGGTCTTGGTGTTCTTCTCTGTGTATCTATTTTGAAACTTCCTTTGACATAGCCTCAGCTTTTTTTGAATGAAACAAGCAGTCCTATCCCCACCCCTCCTCCTGGGAAATATGAGAGATGCTAAGGATGCTGCCGGTGCCCCACTTCTTAGAAAGGCAGAGTGCTTGCTACACCCTCAACAGCACAGGCTGTCCTGTACTCCAAGTGTTCTTGTTGGAGTTTGCTGTGTGTTATGTTTAAGGCACATAATAAGTTATGTTGTTTTTTTTTTACTGGAGCCTTAAAAATATCCTTAAATTACCACAGAGTCTATTGAAATGACTATCTAAACAGTAAAATTCTTCCTGTATCACATGTAATGGAAATGAGTTGCTTGCAGAAGTTTCTGAAAAACAATAATTTTATAAGAGCTGAATTCTGTCTTCAGGGCTGTATCATGGAGAATTCCACCCAAATAGAGAGCAGAAATATACTGCCCATGGATGGCAGACACTGTGTTTGACTGATTGCAGTCACCATGCCCTTCTTCCTTGATGCCAACACCCTGATTTTGTTCAGAGAGGCAATACACTCAATTTCTGGTGATGTAACACTTTCCCAAGATGCCTTTGCAATGAGTGTGCTCACATGACACACTTTAGACATTATATACATGAGAGAACTTTGGGAATTTTCACCCTGATTTCTACCCTGAGCATAGACATGATGCATGGATCCATAGCTGACATCTTGTGAAGAAGAGGGAAAGGGAGAGAATCTTGACTCTATTGATCTTCTAAACTAGCTAGTTTCAGCTATATGCTAATGTGAGGAAAACTTCCTCTCATAGGGATAAGAGTATAGTAGAGGCTGGGTTGACCAGATAGCTAAATTCTTTAGTGTAGATAATATGAACTAAGGGTCATGTGAGTCAAGTAGAAACCTTCAGATGTGATCATTCCTTCCTCACTCTGGACCATTTCTGTTCCAAGGGGGTAAAATTCTTGTTTTAGTTGTTTTAGCTAGATTTTACAATTACTAGCAGCCTAAATATTTACCAACCAAAAAAAATGGAATGCCAAGTGAATTTTTGAAACTTGGGTTTTAAAAAAAGATGAAAACTGAAGGGTAAATGGAGATGGCTGGAACGTCCTCTTTGACCACACAGTCTTTCACACTTGTTAGTTAGCACTTGGCTAAGCAGCCTCTTGTACAGCAGGGGAGCATGCCTGGAAAATGCAGGTCATAGAGTTTAAATGTGTCATATATAAGAAGGAAGAACAGGGAGAGAGTCCTCATGTCATAAACTCATGGCCTTTAGGGAAGGGTCATCTCTGAGATAGCATGAGATCCATGTTTTTCCCCTGCTCCTGGTTCCCACTCAGCTTTGACAAGTTGCTACCATTTTCTGTGCCTTGGTTAAGCCATATCATTGACTTCAAAGTTTTTGGCATCTCTTCTGTGTTCACTTTTGGTTTCCCCTCTAGGCCCTACCTTGATGGCTTCTTCTGTCAGCTCTTCCTGTTCACTACCATGCCTCTGACCTTGGGTGCACTGTGAACCCCAAGTTTCTACCCCAACATTCTCTCCAGGCCTTACCCCCTTGAATACATTCTTGCTCCACAAGGCTAAGAGCTCGGCATGGTTCATTTAAGACAGTGTAGAGCTTACCTGTCAGATTTCTTTGGGGGCAGGATTCATTTAACTTAGCCATCTCAACCCCAGAATTCAGTATGGTACATGAATGGCAGCAATCAGGCCTTGAAATTCCAGTCTAGTGCTTTTCATTACGTGCCTTGAAACACCAGTGTCCTGGGATAATCTCGGGAAATTTACATCAAAGATTTCATGGCCATATTGGTGTGGAGAATTCCAGGCTTCAGGAGGTTAAACAGATCTCCATTGCCAGATTTCAGAAGCTTAACCACCAGAAGGAAGATTGAGACCGAGTGTACAGATTTGACCACAGGCACACTTTCTTGTGGGGAACCAGCAAAAACTAAAGGGTCAAAGATGGCCTTTTTGAAAACCCCAAATCAAACAACTACTTTATTTTAAAAGAAAAGGTAATCCAAGGCCTTTCTTTAAAATTTCCCAGCTGGTTGGAGGTACAGATGACGCCCTAGATAGACCAACTGTGAACTGTGATTAAAAAGACGATGATCCAGTCGGTCAAGAAGACCTGAGTTCAGTTCTGGAACTTACAAAACTCTGAGTCATAAGCAAGCATTCTAGCCTTTCTCAGCTGCAGGTCTCATCTTGAAACTGTGGCTAAAGATGCCTATCTCTCTCCATGCTTGTGATGCCCGTAGGCTCTAACACGTATCAAAGCCAATAAATAAATGGTGGCTAGGGAAGCCGACAATTCTCCAAGCTCCTTGGCATGTGAGGAAAGACCCTGCAGGTAGTAGAAGTAAACACTGAAGGAAAATTAGTATTACACGCCTAAGATGTGTAGCGATATGAGCAGAAGAGACTTCCTGGGGGACAGAACCCTCCAGCGCACACTACGGAGCCTCGGCAAGGAAACTACAGCTGTATCTTGATAGCTTTGTCTTCCGACGGCCAGACCACCCATCTGCAGTTAAACCTCCTTAAAGATGTGTCCCCACTATCTCCAGGAGCCCAGGCACCAGGAAACATTCCCATTTGCTACATGTGCACAACGATGGGGGGCCTGTATCCTCAAAAGGTGTGTGCTGTGGTTCTGACCTCCCGTCCTGTGGGCTTCTCAAGAGGATCAAAGGTGGAGATCTTCTGATCTACAGTGATTTGGGAGGACAAAGGACCACTTTACTCCTGTGAATACACCACCCACATCATGAATATTAACAAAAACTTAAATCTTCACAAGATAAATATCAAAGAACCACTAACTCTCTTTGAATCAGCCTGCCCTAACTTCCCTCTGTGGAGTACTATCGTTGATTTCTTCTGCTAACTACACTTCTGCTTGAACCATTTTGGTCTCTTAGCTGAATTATTTCCTTCAAGAAGATGAAAACTGAATAGAAATCTTCAGCCAGGAACATTACCACTAAAATAGCGGCTTGGTTTCCATTCTGGAATCTTCCTTCCTGTGGCTGGAGACTGATACATGAACTAACGTTCAGTTCTCAAAGGTAGCCTCCATTTCTGTCCTGATGGTCATCTGTCTGAGATCATCATCACCTGACTGAGTAGAGTGTAGCTGGGCCTTCACATTCTGCTCTTCATCCTTGGTGGTTCTGAGCCTTTTCATCTTGGAGCTTTGTCCCACTACTCTCTCTGTCACTGTCTCAATGCCATTGGCTCTACAGTTCCTGGCACCTTGATGCGGGTGGGAGGTCCCTCTCTTCTCTGTGGATGTCTTTTCTTTCCTTTGTTAGAATAACTATCTCATAGCAAATGTCATGATCTTAAGAGAAGCCTTCCCCTAGGGCTGGAGAGAGGACTGAGCAGTTAAGAATGTATACTGCTCTTACAGAGGGAACCCAAATTCAGTTCCTAGAACCCATATTGGATGGCTCGCAGCTGCCTGGGACTCCAGCTCCAGAGGATCTGACTTCCTCTCCTAGTCTCTGTAGGCATTTCATTCATGTGCACAAACCAACACACACACACACACACACACACACACACACACACACACACACACAAACTCTTAAAAAAGAGACACCTTGCTCCAACTGCCACTGTGACTGGTCATTTCTTCCACTGCTGCCGATGCATATGAACCCCTTTGCTTTCTCCGTCCATCATCTACGGTTGGCAACAATATGTTTTTGTAATTAAAAAATGTCTCTCTCCCTTTCTAGGTGTTTAGCTTCATGAGGGTCACTTAGCTGACACTGTGTCCTTAGGACCCACCTGGGGAAATAGATGGCCACGAACTGTTAGGTAAAGAGGTGGCTGTATGACGAATTGTTTAGACATCTCTAGTTTATTTTGGAAGCTCATGAACACCACACTTTTCTGAATGGGATTGTTTCTTCATGGTCCTGGAAGCAGAGGCCTGGGAGATTTGCCAATCTGCTGCTTTCCAGAGAGGCTGATGTTTAATACTGTGTGCACAGCCAGGCAGAGAAGCCCTACAGGAGACCTCACCATTCCACATTCCACAGAGGGCACCGAGAGACCCCGGGGAAAATGCTTCCAGCCTTCAGCAGCACTTCCAGAACACCAGTACATTCCATCTCTGGACACATGCACTCTGGAGGAGCTCGGCCTTCAGCTCTTCTCAAGCTGTGGGACTCTCAAGTTGGATTTGGAGCTTCTTCCAACCAAATAAGTGCCGAGGGATCCCAGCACAGACATTCACCATGTCTAGGACTCCTCACCCTGTTCACCGCACCTTCCCTCTGGCTTGGATTTCTCCTGCACTTCTTCTTCTACATCTTGAAGTGTGAAGGGAGCAGAGTCATCTCAATTAAGTTCCTCTCTAGTGTTTTGTTTGTTTATTGTTTTTGAGAGTGGGGTAAAAGTTAATCAACACAATCCAGGGGCAGTCATCATACCCACAACACGGTCAAGCTACCACCTCCATCTAATTTCAAACGTTTCCCTGGTTCCAAAGAAAGCTTCCCACTCTTTATGCCGTGCTGTGGTTTGAATGGGGCTTCTTGTTGTTTCTGAAATTCACGCTGAAATACGATTAGCGTTATGATTGTGTTGGGAGCTGGGGTAGAAGGAGTGAAGAGGTCATTGAGAGAGAGGAATGCCTTTCTTATGGGAGTGGGTTTGTTCTCGTGATAGCCCGTCATAAAGTAAACCTGATCCCTGTGTCCTGGATCTTCTGCACTCCCCTTTCTTCTAGCATAAGCCCCTCACCAGATGTGGCCACCTGATAGACGACTCGTCCAGCCTCCAGAACTGCGAGTAAATAAACTCTCCTTTGTGAATGATCTGGTCTCTAGTGTCATGTTATAACAACAGAAAAGGACTAAGGTAGGCAGTCACCCACACTGCTACCCCCTGGGTCCCATCAGCCATTGCTCTTCTGTCTTTCTCTACAGATTTTATAATCTGGATATTTTAGGGAATCACATGACATGTAACCTTTTGTGTCTGGTTTCTTCCATCTCAAATAGTTTTTCAAGTTTCCTCCATACTGTAGCATTCACTTTGAGTTTGATGGATTGACTGGTTTAAAAATGCAGGTCTGCTGAAGCTGGGATCACCGAGGTTCCTCTGACATGTGCAGGGAGAAATGTCCTGGGTCTCTGCAGAGTACACAATGGATGGCAAAGCCCCCACCCAGAAAGCCAACATGCTGTGGACCAACACTACATTCCAGAGGCCCTGGGACCTGGGCACAGGCTGCTTCTCCCCAGAGATGCTCTCCCAGAATAGGCAGGGGTGTCAGTGAGCATGAAAATAGCCTTGGCAGAGAGCCCCATGCCAGAGAGATAGCCACAAACACAAGTGCCAAGGTACATGGAGGCAGGGAGGGGGCCCTAAATTAAGTCTTGGGCTTTGAGCTCTATTGACCTGGGTCTGGCTGACCTGCCAATTCTGACCCTTTGAGTGCACAACCCTGGCTTGGCAGGTGATGGGTGAGAAGGGCCTTGGAAAGGGCAAGGTAAAGATGCCGCCAAAGAAAAGGAGGTGTGATTGCTTGCTCCTGGGTGCAGTGTCTAAGCTGGAGATCAGCTGAAAGGGGAGAAGCAGAGAAGCAAATGGGTGGATTTCGGATTCCAGAACTTAGAAGTGACGTTTGGCTGTTTGCCTCAAGGGAAGGGCTCCGTCGATGCAATGTGTTCATTGATTATTGACAACAGAGGCGATCAGAGCCAGGAGAGGGTGTCAAGCTAGATGAACGTCACTGTCAAACCCCTGTCAGCCCAGCCCAGCTCTCCTCTCTTCAGAGGAGAGATGTGATGTTCTAAAGTCTCCCCGGTGTGGCCAGGGTGCTTTGGGCAGTTGTGGGAAGACTGGAGT
Organism: Peromyscus eremicus; assembly: GCF_949786415.1. Taxonomy (NCBI): domain Eukaryota; kingdom Metazoa; phylum Chordata; class Mammalia; order Rodentia; family Cricetidae; genus Peromyscus; species Peromyscus eremicus. The sequence goes on from NC_081423.1 coordinate 16,375,843, forward strand.
TAGGCTGAAGGTGGATCCGGTCCCAGCTGTGTTCTCTCCGTAAAGCCGTGTAACTTCCTCCCCGACCCTACAGAATGGGAGTGTTGGCCCAGTTAACTCAAGGATCTGCTGTACGATGGAAGCCCATGCAAGATGCCAGCAGTCACAGAATCTCCGTGAAGCTTGTTCTTTTGGTGGCTTGGGAATGGCTCATCTAGTAAGGTGTTTGCTGAACAACAAAGACCTGAGTTCAATCCCCAGAATGATGTTATAAAAAAAAATAAATAAAAAATCTGGGTGTGGTGATGCAACACGTGCAATCTCAGTATCAGGGAAGACAGGTGGATCTGGAACTTGCTGACCAAGCAGCCTGGCTGAGTTGGTCATCCAGGCCAGCAAGAGACTGTCTCAGGACAAACAAACAGTAAACAACCAAGGCTGACTTCCTGCCTCCACATGCACACACACACACACACACACACACACACACACACACTCACACACACTGGCTCTTTTCTTCCTTCTTCCTCTTAAAAATATGAACAAAGAAACAGATCTTTGTCTGAACCCATCAAGCGTTCCCAGCAGTGACAGAGTGGCAGCCCTGAGGATGAGATGTAAGGGAAAGCAAAAGGATAGGACACATGAATGCCTTGTGGTGGAGAGGACTTCCTGACTCCCTAGCTCATGTCATCTGAAGCTGCTTCTGCCATCTTTGGGGAGCCTCACCTATAGCCAAGATTGATAAATGCCACTCTATCCAGAGCCTTCTAGCTTGGCAGTGATGTGCCATGGCAAAATGATGTACCTGTAAGTCTTGTCCTCTCTCTGCCACCCTACGGTGTGGACTGCCTTTACACTCTCATTTGAGTACTGTAATGTGGCATCTGGTGGATACTCACTTTCTCGGGGGCTGTGCTAAGATTTTTGCATTGGAATTCTCCCTTTTCATAACCCTGAGAAATAGTTTATGTGAGTATCCTAACAGGTGGACGAGAGAAACTAAACTCAGAGAGAGAACATGCTTGCCCAAGGTGTCAGGAGACTAAGGGCAGAGCTTCAGCCCAGGAGTCGGGCTCATGGGTCACTACTCTTTGCAAATCAGGCATATGATGAGCATTTGCATTGAAAACCTACTCAGGTTTTCAGGAACTCAGACAAGTCAACAGAAAGAAAATAATCAAGGAGCTGAAGATAAGGTTCAACAGTCAAGAGCACCGGCTGCTCTTCTTGAGGACCCGAGTTCCAATCCCAGCACCCGCATGGCAGCTCACACCTGTCTGTAACTCCAGTTCCAGGGCTTCTGATACCCTCACACAGATATACATGCAGGCAAAACCTTAATGCACATAAAAATAAAATTTAGAAAAGAGAAAAGAATCAAGCTGATTAAATATGGGCAGAGGACCTAATAGACATTTCTCTGAGGAAAATATACAAATAGCCAACAGACTGCTGGGCACCAGTAATCATCATGAGAATTCAAGTTAGAGTTACAATGAGGTGTCACTCACAACTATAACAAACACACACACACACACACACACACACACACACACACACACCAGCAGAGAAGATGTGGAGGAAAAGGAAAGGATGTAAATTGATATAGCCATTCTGGGAAATCATGGGAGTGCCTCAAAAAATTAAAAATAAGCCTGCCATGTGATCCAGAAGTCCTACCCTTATAATGCACCCAAAGAAAAATCAGTGCGGAGAAGAGGCCCCCACACACCCATGTTCATGCAGCACTCAAGGCAGGAACCTGGAGACGCAGCGTAAAGCAGAGGCCATGGAGGGATGCTGCTCCTGCTCTCATAGCTTGAATAGACTTGCCCTCCCATACACTACTTGCCCAGGAATGGCACTACGCACAGTGGACTGGGCCCTCCCATATCAGTCAATCATCAGTCAAGAAAATGCCTCCACAGCCTTGCCTACAGGCCAATACTAGGGAGGCATTTCCTGGACTGACATTCCCGATACGATAGCCTCTATCAAGTTGACAAAATGCGAACTTGCACAGCTCAATACACACAGGAGCAGGCACTGCTGAAATCCAGCCTGCCTTTGTCACCCAGGAACTGCCAACATTCAACAGTCACTCCTGTTCATTGTCACTTGTTTTAGACTGAAGGGCATAGGAAAGCACACGCACGCGCGTGCGTGCGTGCGTGCGTGCGTGTGTGTGTGTGTGTGTGTGTGTGTGTGTGTGTTGGAGCCGCAATTAATCGGTAACAAGACTGAAGAATACAAGAAGCGCTCTGTAACAGGTGCAGCTCAAAGAATGATTAACTTTGTTTTTAAGTCCTTTAGGTGACGCGACACCTGCATTTAGCTCTTGACAAAAGGGAAGGACTCACCCAGGTAAAAGACAGAGCAAGAGAGCAGAGTCCTGGCAGAGCTTGGCTAGTTCATTAAGTGGTTTCAGAGCTAGAATGTGACCCCTGGTGCCCCTTGCGGTTGGCCCTTTCTTCCACCTTCTAGCCAGTTCACCCAAACAGCCTCCAAGTGCTCCAGGCTGTGCATCAGCCCAAGAGCCTTGGGAGGGAAACACACGGGTGAACGAACCCAGAAGCCAGGCAAGGACTTATGGGAGGGAGTGGAGAATATGGAGATTTTTAGAGATTCCGGACCTCCAAGGGCTGCATAGCCTGCTCCGCGAGCCTGCCAGGGTGACCGCGCACATCTCCAACGTTTCCGTGGCCCCACGCCATGGAATTGAGGGTGGAGAAGGTTCTTGGCAAAAAACACCGTGGTCTGGTACATCTCATAATTTCCCTCCGAGGCCTCCCTGGGTGTGCTGTCTGTCACAGGCAAAGATGTCCATGGGGTCCCCATCGGCACGGCCTGCCTATGACTTGTTTTCCCAAAAGTGCGGCTGGGTTTGCTCAGCGCCGTCTGCACTGTTTCACTGGCCACCCCGCCCGCCATCTGTTTATAGGCCGTCAGACAGCTGGCCACGGCAAGGGGGACACAGTGTGACTATAGAATGTACAACAGCCACTGGCTCCAATGAGAGGGACCCTGGGGCTTTTACCTCACTTGCCCTGGGATCCCAGTTGAACATCCCGAATAAGCTTGGCCCACGGGGACAGCCACGCCTGTGACGCCACTGATGTGTTGAGGATCGGTGGCTTCGTCTTGTGACAGGCCTGCAGGTGAAGTTATCTGTCTGTTTTGATGATTGAAGAAGCGGAGGTTCCAAGCTGTGTTGTAAATTGGCCAAGGGCCACAGCCAAGTGACAGCTGGCAAGGAAGTTTCCGTCCCTCTGATTCCAGAAGCACAGGGTCCCCCAGCAGAAAAGAGCCTCCTCCTCCCTCCCTGGGGCTCAAGGCCCTTTGGGGTCCTCTACTGACCTATCTATCTGGCCTGGGGTCCCGCGTTCCCTCATGCCCAGAGCACATGTGCTGTCTCCATGTGGCCTCTCCGGCTTCCAGGTCATGACTTCTGCATTCTCCCCACCCAGTTCTTGGAACCTTTTGCGGGGACAGGGCTGTTGTCTGGCAGAGTCAGCAAAGACACCATCTTGGCATTTCCAGGGCCTGGGACTACAGAACAGATGAGGACACTTTTTGTTGTTGTTCAGTGTCTCTTAGTTGAGTTTAGATCACACTCTCGCCTGATCCTGTTTCTCTAACGCCATCCACTCATCATCCAACCTGTTAGGGAAAAACATTTAAGGTTGTTCATTTAGCTGTTCACATCCTTCTGAAGCCCCTAGGACCACAGTTCTTATTGTTAAGGTGCCTGCTCACGACTCAAGAGTCCCAGATGCCTGCTCACAACTCAAGAGTCCCAGATGCCCCAGGGTGCAGTGCAGAGTCCCTCTAACCCTGCAACTCTGCCCTCCTTCCTCTGTGGAGGAAGACATTGAGGGTAGGCACCTTGCTGTGTGACTTCCGATGTGTTTGTGGACAGGGTGTATCTACATGTACGCAGTATTTACATCAACGGGATCAAGCCACACTTCTGATGGCCTCTGCCGGCCCCCTCTCTGCTGGCCTTAAGCTAGTCTGTTTCCTTGCCTGCTCTGTGTCCAGGAGGCCAGTCCCCTCAGGTGGCAGCACCCTTGTGCCCATGGTTTCAGGAGGTAGAAAGGCAGGAAGGGAAAAGGGCCAAACCTTTTGGTGTTTCTTCACAGGGCTGGCACCTGTGAAGACAACCTGTGCAGACCTTCTCCCTTCTCTTTGTCCTCATAGAGGAAGCTCCTAGTGTGGAAGGGCAGAGGACAGTCAGTGGATTTGCAATTGATTGATTGAGTGAGTGAGTGCTGAGGAGTCAAATGGCCCTAGGCATCCAGGCAGGGAGCATCCCATTTGCCCTCTGAGGATCTAAGGAGAACACAGAGAGGGCTCGGCTTGGACTGAGTGCTTCCTGGAACTGCAGCCTTCTCACGGGCTTTCTTGTTTTATTTAAATTGGCAATAACAGGGTGTGCCCGCCATCACCTCCCATGCCCACCTTTACCATCTTTCTCACAAAGAACCTTAGAAGATGTACAAGAATGTTGCATCAAATACCAGGGAGAATTTTTAAGGTTTGATCCAAGACAAAAGCCTGAAAACCATTACTCCTTCCTTCTTCCTGGTGACTCCGTTTGTGGGAGAAAACATTGAAAGAGCACATACTCTGCCTAGGCTTAGGCTGGCACCAGGGGAACAGGAAATAGCTGGACGCCGCCCTCACCCGAGGTGCTTAGAGTCTCCTGGGGGAGGGAAGGAGAAAGGGGCTTCCAGGTCTGTGAAGGGACCTGTCCTTTCAGAACTCCCTGGAAGAATTTGAGGACCTCAGCTCTCTGAGCCTCCCTGGGACTCTGTTCAACAGGTCTGGGTAGGATCTGAGACTCTAGAGTACTCGAAGCCTCTCAGAGAGATTGTCCCCCAGGGCTGGAGCTGTAACAGGTGTTTATCCCAGCCTCTAGCATGACCTCGGAGCAACGGAAGGGGTCAAGTCTGCAAGGCCCAGGGCTGGACTTGGTGTTCTGCATGGTCCACAGTGTGGGCTTGTACTGTGAAGGGTGGAGGGAGAGCTTAGCCAGCTTCTGAAAATCAAGAACTCTGATGAAACCCAGCTTTCTTCTTTGCTGTGGTTTGAATGCCCCCCTAAAAGTCACACAACTGAATTGCCTTGGTGGTGGATTAAGAGGGTGGTTTTATTTGGAGATGGGACCCCTGGGAGGTGACCGAGGTTAAATGAGACCATAAGGAAGAGGACCTAATCTGGTGGGACGGTGGCTTTATGAGATGACTAGAAGGGGCTGGCTGGGACATTCTGCTACCACTCGGTGTCCTGCTCTGCCTAGGGACTTTGTGGGGAATCCCCACCAGCAAAAGGGACCTCAGTGTGTCCAGCTTCCCCATCCTGATCCTGAGGCTGCCAGCCCTTCAGAATAGTAAGCTTCATCAACCTCCACCCTATAGATGTCTCCATCTGGGATGATGAGTCACGGACACAGAAAACAGACTGAGGCTGTCTCCTTTTGAAGACCTCTGACTCGCTGCAAGGCAGGGTGGGCAGATGAGGCAAGTATTTTCCAGTTGTGTGCAGTCCTCTGCCTTCCCCGGAGTCTCTCTCCCTTAATGGTCTCCATCACCTGACACCAGTGTGTTAGCGATGCCTTTTGCTTACAGACCTGCAGGACAACAAAATACTTTCTTTTACCCACAGTTAAATAGAAGGCAGACCGAGAAGTCTGTTGTTTGTAATAAGGGAGCATGTCATTTAATCAATGGGTTGATCAGCCTGTCATTTTTGTGTCCAGCCTGGTTTCCACGCACCAGCACAGACGATAAGGTGCCGGACCTGGATGCACCAAGTCCTTTCTGTCACTAATTCATCGTGTAAATTCTGGTTTTCAACTAAGGAACATCTTGCCTTCCTACCACAAGGACAGTCGTGTCCCCACACATTGCTGATTGCCAATCAGCAGTGGAGGAAACACTGATCTCTAGTGTGATGTCAGGGTGCTGCTAATCTGCAATGCCCCGGGGCGCCCCCGAGGGCAGACAGTTCCTGCTGTCAATGTCAGGGATGCTGCGTCAAAGAACCAAGAGGGTCATCGCTTCAGCTCTGCCATCTACACAACATCCTTAGTGGACGAACACACACACACACACACACACACACACACACACACGCACACGCGCACACACACACACACACACACACACACACACACACACGCGCGATTTCAATCTGCAGGACTGGCAAAGCCATAGGAACAGGTATATTCTTGAAGAGTTAGTAGAATAGGAGGCAAAGAAGGGGCATTGAAGTCTTGGGAGCGGAAGAAAGAGCAGAGTGCAGAGCCAGATCACAGGAATGGGTCCCGGGCTCGGGTGGAAGCCTAGAATGCCTAGGTGTCTGACGTAATCTAAAGCCTGGGGAGGTTAGGCTCCAACTATTTTGAGAGGTATTCTCACTGTATACAGTAGAGTGGAGATGAGTGTGACTGTTCATAACTGTCACAACCCTGTGTCCTTTCAAGGCATGGCAAGCTTGCCAAGCCCTACTCAGGTACAGGCAGGGCTGGCCAAGTGACTCATTTTACTCATGGAGTATCAAATGAGCAGACAATGAGCAGTCACTGTGGGGTGGAAGTGTCACAAGCCAGTGCATATCCTGTCATTCTGTCCCTTCTGACACGTGGACCCCGTGTCTATCTGAGCCACAAGAATAAACTGAGACTTGCCAATCCATGGCATATATGAACATAAAATAACCTCTGCTGAAAGATGCTGTGGGGACTGTTTGTCACCACAGCAGAACCTGGCTGTCCTGACTGATGTAGACAGAAATCACTAACAGCATCAGTGCAGATAGTACAAGGGGATGACATTGAATTGTATCCCCTCCCTTAGGAAAACACTCTTCTCTTTCTTCATTATCCAGATTGCCCCAGGGAATCCGTGTGAAGCTAGAGTGATTTCACCCCTTGCCCAGGAGGTCCTGTGCCGAGTAGGAACAGGCCCAAGTTTCTGTAGTTAGCTAAAAATTCACAGGGTAATTTAGAAACTGAATTTAATTTTAGGGTTGCCTTCTATTTATGGAAAAATGATTATAGTTTTCCATTTGTGGGAGTGATACAAAATGTAAAAAATTGTAACTAAAGAAAGAGTCATTTTGAAGACTTACATGAAGCCAGTAGAACACAGGGGTGCCTGCTCCCAGCAAAATTCACAAAGATGGTTTCCAAATGACTGACGTGGGAGACAGAGCTCAAATCTACTGAAGAAGCAGAAAGTTCCTGCCAGGACAGCCGGAGCCATGACCGTAGCCATGCAGCACTAGTGAGCTTTCCGGAAATTGTCCTAGTGACAGGGTGACAGCAGCAGTCACATGGTGTCACTCAGAGAGGCACGGAATATAACTGTATGTCTTTGAACCACCCTGAGCCTGGAGCGGCGTGGGAGCCGAATCAGTGCACAGCCGATAAGGGATCTGCTTGCAGGACTTGGTAAGCTTGCCTGCCCACTCAGGTGCTGGGCTGCAGACAGGATGCTCAGTGTACTGACAGGCTTCTGTGAGCAGAGTCGGGAGCTTACCAACTCTGTAAGAGTCAGTCAGTCATGTGGATTGAGGAAATGGAGGGGGAAATCTCTAGAGGTTGTGTATGTGTATGTGTGCACATGCAAGTGTGCTTGTATGTTTTACACACATGTGTATTTTGGGAGGGCAGTTGGAAAGGGCAATAGAAGACAGACATATTTGATTGTTAAGCTGATCTCATGAGGTATGCAGAGTAAATCGCTCCTACTTCCCACGACAGAGTCCCCCACCAGCACAGTACAGCTCAGTGTGGAAATGTTGATAAGGCATGGGCTTTCCAGAGCACAGCATTGTGGGTAAGAGGTAGTGACATCAGAATGCCAAGAACTGATGGGATCTAGCCACTGGTGATGGAATAAATAGAGGGATGATGGCGCAGCAGCATAACATCCACGTCACTTTTCACTATGTCTGGGAACAGCTAGGGAGTGGATTCCTTCAGCGGCTAGGGAATCTTATTCCAGAAGGGGGCTGCACCAAGACATCCCACTACACACGCTCTTGGAGGTGACCTCGACTTTCCTCTGCAGGGGCAGTGTCTATACTCTCTCCCTCGTATCTATTTGTGGGCTTCTGATGATTTTGACCAACAAGATGGTGATGCAAGGCCATGCTGCAGCTGAGGCTGAATCCCACCAACACTGCACTGCCCTCCTTGTTTACCTCAATGCTCAAACGTCAAGCTCCAGGCTGCCGTGCCGCTCCGGTGTGAATGTGGTTTTTTTCCCCTCCAAAATTCATGTTGAAAGTTGACTATCATTGTAACAGTGCTCAGAGGTGGGGCTTCAGATGGTCAGCTAGGCCAGCAAGCATGGCCAATGCCTTTCTTACAGGATTGGGGTCTCCCTTGTGGGGTCAGTATGAAAACACTCAGGAGAAACCAAGGGAAACTTTCAAGGTCTGTCTCCTCCGTAGGTGCCACTTGTTCCTCCTCCTTTTCTCCTTTTAAATTGTTATTTATTATTCTCTCTCTCTGTGTGTGTGTGTGTGTGTGTGTGTGTGTGTGTGTGTGTGTGACTATGGTACACATTTACTACTGTGAGCACGTGGAGATTAAAAATTAGTCCTTTCCCTCCACCACGGGGTCTGGGTACCCATCTCAGGTCATCCGGCTTACTCACTAAGCTCTGTCATCCTCTCCACGCCCCCCCCTTCCCCTTTTCACAGAGTTGAAGCAACTTGCTTCAAGCATTGGCATCATGCTCTTGAAAACTGTGGGCCAAAAGGAAATGATTTTCATATAAATCACACAGATATTTTTTTATAGCAATCGAAGATGGACTGAGACACGTATGAAGGACAGAGGGGCTCTGGTGCCGCTGTGTTGTGAGAAAGCCAAGTCACAGGAGTGACAGTGGGCAGGTGTTTGGTCCACTAAACCCACCAGGGAGCCCCTACTCCTGCAAGAAATGCCTGGTTGTCACGTAAGCCCAGTGCTGACCTCCGAAGGAATCCACTCTCTGGCTGTCAAGTGACCTTCTGGCTTCCAGAAGCCAGCCCTGAGGATCTCATCTAACTTCCTGATCCCAAGTGTCAAAGGAAGAGGAGGAAATGGCTGCCTGAAGATGCTAAGCGTCAAGGTAGTTTGCTGTGAGCACATGATCTCACGGCGGCTGAAGGCAGGCAGGGGTTAGATTAGAGAGGCAGAGAAGATGAAAGAATAAGGAGACATGAGGATGTCCACGCGTCCCAGCTTGGGCTCCCTTCGGGTCCTTCATGGTCTCCAGCACATCCGTGTGAATAGAGAGCATCAGTGTTTTCTTGGTGTCTGCAGCCTCTAGAACTATGAATTGGTACCCGCTTTTGAGAGCCCCTGATGTGATTTCCTCTCCGACAAACTACTCTAGCTCCACTGGCAAATTCGTTAGGAATGGGAAGCAAGTGGGAAGGTGGGAAGGAGTGTGTGTGCAGGAAGGAAACACGCATGCTCGAGCGTCTGCCATTCACTAAACTACCACTCATTTTCCACCAAGACAATATCCTGCACGGGAACCTCAAGAGACCCCTCCTGAAAGTGTCCTGCCAAGGCCATCAGCAAACCCTCTAACTCACCAGCTCCATGTCTTGCCCAGCTGCAAGTACTGGGGAAAACTCCCGATGAAGTCCCCCTCATGGTGCCGGTCATCGGTGGAGGCAGTGTTGCCAAAGTGGTTTCCCAAGTACCATCGAACACCACTTCCTTTTGACTCGGAACTGCTTGACAATTGATGCTAAAAGATTCTGTCTGTGAAAGGAGGATTTATAAGGAGGCGGGGTCTGCCTGCCTGGACAGCACTAGTGGGCAATGCCCATCCAGCTTATGCAGTTATCTCCTAGTCGAGAAGGAACCACACTGCATTCTGAGGTAGGGTGCCAAGCTCTTTCAAGGGAAGATGCACTTGCCTCTGAAGGAGGAGGAGGAGGAGGAGGAGGAGAGGGGAGGAGGAGGAGGAGAGGGGAGGAGGAGAGGGGAGGAGGAGGAGGAGAGGGGAGGAGGAGGAGGAGGAGAGGGGAGGAGGAAGAGAAAAGAAAAGTGTTGCATCTGGGGGTCTCAATGCTCTCGAGGTTTTCCTCATGTGTCACTCAAGCTGGGCATGCTTACTCGCTACAGCCTGGCAGCAATAAGAGGAGGCTAAATTATACTGTGGACAACAGGATCTTTCGAGAACTCCTTGTTGTAAATCAACTTTGAGAGAGCTTTGCCAACTAAAGCATTGGAAAAGGCAGTCCAGCTCAGCAATTCCCTTCTTCTGAAAGACTATTCGCAAATTTTTGAGCATCTCCAAGCCAGAAGTATGCAGTTAATTCCTTCCACACAGCCGAAAACAATCTCAAGGCCTAACAAGCTTATCAAAGTGTGTGAGTTGATGCCACCTATGGGGCATTTGTGGTACTGCAGCCTAGCTCTATTAGATGTGAATTCCAGACCTAAAGCATCATTGAGTCAAGAGACACATTATGTAAAGGAAAAAAATTCTTAAATATAAACTCTTTGGCATTATTTTGCAGGGAGAGAACAGAGACTCTTGGTGCTGGAGACAGGAATCATGAAGCTGTGCAAGGAGAAGACAATATAGAAATGTCTTGGAAAAATTCTCTGTGTAGAAGAAACAGATCCAGTCCTAAGTCTTTCAGTCAGACCCCAGGTGTGATGCTCTGGGAAGAGTTCGTAATCTCTAAACTATCCATGGACAAGGAGGAGCCTTGCTCGCTGGGAGGTGCGAGCTGTCTTGTTCATATGCAACCAGGATGATGGGCTCGCTCCTTCAGAATGCAGACAGGCCTGTGAGAATCTATGGAGTGTTCACATGCCTGCTTAATTCAGAGGAACAGGGAAGCATCCACACTTCACAGTGAGGAGTCAGGAGGGGCAGTGATAAAGTGAAAGCAGCCGCTTCCTGTTCCTCCTGAGTGGGCAGGTACACCAGTTGTCCTGCTGGTGCCTCGTGAGAAGGTTGTTCCTTCCGCTTTGGAATAAAGAAAGTACTGCAGGCCACAGTCAATTGTCTGAATTCACACAGCTTGTAGGAGGAAGGAGTGGAGTCAGGATTTGAACCCAGGCCTCTCTGAGGTTCTGACTCTACCTATTTCTTCTCTGTTGCTGTCACCAAGAGCTCTGAGGACACTCATGAGAAGAAAGACCCATGTCCTGCAGAGCCATGAGTGACGTGCTGTGTCTAACCAACACCTTAGCTTTGTATCAGAAAGAAGAGCAAGGGCTTCTGGGGATGGACTGTTTGCAAAGGAAGCAGAGAACAAATGATCCCAAGAGAAGCTGAAATCCACTTGAGTGACGTCAGCTGGGGAAGGCTGGTTATGTAATGGGCCTTCAGGTTTGTTGGAGATTCTTGCTAGATGGTGGCTCCAGCTGTTCCTCATCTCATCTGGATGAGAGAGGAGGAAGTTTGGCTCTGCAGCAGCCTGAGGGCGTCTGTATGGGAAGATTTCCTGGTCTTGGAATGGGTCGGAGCAGAAAAAATCAAAACACAAAACAAAGGCGCGCCAATGGAGAGCGCCATTGTCTTAGATGTAGGCTTTGAAAGGCCAATGTCCGTGTTTCTAATGGAGCTCACTGGGTGTGGCCCTCTGGACTGTGTCTCTGACACAGGCAAGGCTGCAAGGAAAAGGACTTAGCACCCCTGGAGAATCAGCCCTGACCACAGTGCTGGGGAGATAATACCTCCATATTAGCCCTTCACCACTAAATGATGACAGGACTCAACAAGCACCAGGCACTGTGTATGGGTAGGTGCTAGGGCTGTGTCTCCGACTCTGCCCCTGGATGGGCAAACTGTCTAACTTCTCTGAGGTTCAGTTTCCTGTCTACAGAGCTGAGCTAACAGTGTGCTTGCCTAGGCTGCATGAAGCCAGGGCGTCCATCCTCAGGGCCTCAAAGAACCAAATCAACAAAACACTGGGTTAACTCTGAATCAGAGTCAGGGTTCTGTAGAGAAGGCCTTGGAACTGGCTCCGTGGTTCTCAAAGAATGCCTGACATACACTTGATGACTGACAGCAGGTCCTCACTCCCCAGACTCTACAGTCCACACAAGTCTCAACAGGCCCCACTTTCTGAGAGCAGTAGGACTTGATTTTGAGTTGATGAATCCTGCAAGATTACTCTATCAAACCTAGTCCAAGAGTCAAGGGCACTACTTCCAGCTATGGAGGGGATGGTGGCGAGAGAACCCACGTTCACCCTCTTCTATCCTCTCCGGAAGTATACCCCAGGCTTGTCAGTCTGCTCAGCCCAGCTCTTCCCAGACGAGAGTGTCTAGGACCTTCTAGAGCAAAGGTTACTTGCTGTCCCCTTGAGCCAGTCTATCTAGTCAATGTTATCTGGATGGGTTCAGCCCCTCGAGGTCACTTGTCCACCTAGATACAGATTTAAAGAGACTCCCAGTTAGGTCAATCTGGTTTCCAACTTCAGTCCCTATGCTGACTTCCTCTGTGACTTCAGCCAAGTCCCTTAATCTCCCTGAGCCTTGCTTTCCTCACCCATAAAGTGGGAATGAAGGCCTCGGGGCGCTGTGGTATGCTTGGAATTAGATTACGCAAAGCCTCTGGCACAGGGCCGCTGTGGACTGCCGGATGAGTGCTGCGGATGGAGCAGAGTGGAGGGGCTGTTCCTCCCTCCAGACCCTAGCTGGGCCACGTGATAGTGCCGCTGCCTTCCCAAACACAAAGGTTCCTTTTTACTTTGTACGTTTTTATTTATTTTACTTTTCAAGGGTGCAAAACTATTAGGCCTTTAATAGAAGCCATATTTCAAATTTGGAATTTTGATCCTTTCCTGGGCTAGCCACCTGCAGTACATGGCAATGGGCAGGGCTGCAGCCAATCGCTGCCTGTGAGGGGGAAAAACCAGACACAGTCTGCTGCGTGGCTCTGCGTGGCTCTGTGTGGCTCTGCGTGGCTCCGCACAGCTGCATGCGGCTCCCCGTGGCTCAGCTGAGGTGTTCGGCAGGTGTGATGGATTTAACGCATTGTCAGCTGAGGGTGGTTTTAGTTTCCCATGGGTTTACAGCACACCACCCATCCTTTCTGAGCCCAAGAGACCTAGGGCTGCATCAGATAATCCTCCCTCTCCAAGCTCCTTCTCTAGCCATTCTCAAGGGAAGGGGGAGGCTCTGTATCCTCTCTTCTTGTTTTGCTGGTTAGTTGGTTTTGCCTTCTCCTGTTTGTAAGTTTGGATCTTATGAGCCCAGGCTAGCCTTGAACTTCACTGAGATTGACCTTGAACCTTTGATCCTCCTGCCTCTGCCTTTTGAGTGCTGGGGTTACAGTTGTGTACCCCACTGCCTGGTTTTATGTTGTTGTAGGTGAGACCCAGGCCTTCCTACAAGCTGGGCAAGGACTCAATCTACACCCTTACCTGGATAACCTCTCTTCTTGCCTTAGCTTCTGGAGAAACTCAATTCAGTCTCTTGCCTCAGTTTCTCTGAAGTGGCTAATTGGGAGTGGGGTGGTTGTTACTGGCTTACTTACCTTGTAGGCCAACATGTGGGAGGTGTTTAGATGCTTGCTTAGCAAGGGAAACCGAGTCTCTTCAACTTCTGTGCTTTTGACATTTGGGATGGGCTAATTCCTAGCATAGGCTGTGGGACGGCCAACAGCATGTTCCATCCCAGGAGTTACAGCCCGAAGCACCTCCAGACTTTGCTAACTTGACCTGTGCACACATGTGCACTTTGAGCCACTGGATTCAGCTGAGACTGGGAAACGTTTTAGGTCCCCAGTTTCCTATTACCCGTCTATCCGCACTCCGAAGAAAGAGGAAGGAGTTCCTCTCCCATCAGCCCTTACACCGGTCTGTCTCAGCAGCGGGGTAAGCAAGAGACCTCAGCTTCTCTGCAGCAAGAAAAAAAAAAAACTGTGGTGACAGAGACACAGGAAGAGGCACATGAGAGGGAAACTGAGGCAGGAGCTACCTAGCAACACATGACTTTGATGACCTTTTCAGAAAAGGCCATGTTGGAGCAAAGGGGAGAGGCTGTGAGGGCCAGGCTGTGAGGGCCAGGCTGTGCTTGGGTAAATAAGTCCCTGGGATCCAAAGGTGGGTGGGGACAGTTATTAATGGCCTCTCCACAATGGTCACAAGTAACTGAAATGCAGGAAGGACGCACAGCTCTGTGTACAGAAACTGCATGCCCACCCCTGCCAGTCACTACACACTGCCCTGGGACATCCTTCCCTGCCCAGATGCTCATCCACTGCTCACAAATGGCTCCGAGAGGTCCAGGGTCCAGTAGCCCAGGCTGGACCTGGGATGCCTGAGACCAGAACAAAGGAAAGGAAGCCTCCATGAGATGCCACGATGTAATCACTGCCTTCTTAGAGGCTGGCTTTGCCATGGTGCCAAGGCAAGAGCTGTCTGTCCCGCCACCTTTCAGTGCTTGTTGAAAAGCAGAAGCCATGGCCTGGCCTGCAGGGCCACAGACAGAGAGGGCTTTCTTTGCAGCAGCTGGATGAGGCTCAAGGCTGTAATGAAAGGTCTTATTAGCCCCAGCTGGCGTCCCACTTTCCCTGAGCTGGAATAAAAAATTGCCTTGGTCATCCTTTCCCAGGCTAATTTCAAAAGCATAATCACCATCATCATAATTGATTACTATTTATTTTGGTCATTAATTGGTATGCACTCCCTTGTTACATGTGAATTAAATGGTCCAAGAATATTTAGGGCCCGTGAAAGCTGTATGTGTTTTCCCTCATTCCACACAGATCCCTGCAGCTCCTGCAACCCTGTACCCCCTCGATATGGCCACACCAAGAGATTAATGCTCATGGTAAGGTGGACCAGAGGTGGGATGAGAAGTTGGGAGAGCTGGGGGCAGGGGTGGGGGTGGCAGGGGGAATGGACGTAGTCCTATTGTGGCCTGAAAAGGACAAGAGGGATGTATCCCAATTGCCAAGCTTGTGCTCAAAGTGAGAGGTGAAGGAGAGGAGGGTTGGGGGAGGGGAGGGAGGGGAAATTAGATGAACAAGGATACATTGTAGCTCTTCTTTCCAGGCCTTCACATCCTGCTGATGCAGGAATCGAATTTGGGGACCTAACTAGTATCTTTTGTCTCAAGACAGCTTGAGAGCCACCTGCACGTGAGCACAAAAGGGTCACAATGTCCCGGATGCTGAAAATATGAATGCAGTCCCTGCAACTGCCCTGGCAGGAAGAAGTATTTTAAACAAAGATACACCCTTCAGGTCTGGACCCTAAAGAGAGACTTGGTGGGGGAGGGTGACCAGACCTCCTTATTTATAAGAGGGGTCTTATGTTTTGATTTTCGTCAGTGCTATATAGACCTATTAGCCGTCAAAGCTAAAGATTCTAATTCTGCCTAAAATATGAAAACTTGGCACTAGAGACACGGCTCCACAGTTAAGAGCATTTATTGGTCTTGCAGAAGACCCGGGTTAGTTCCAGCACCCATAGCAGGTGACTTACAACTTCCTGTGACTTCACTCTCAAGGGGTCTGACACACTCTAGCCACTTCCAGCACCTGCACACACACACACACACACACACACACACACACACACACACACACACACACAGAGTGCACATAAACTCATGCAGGGACACAAAGACACTTAAAATTTTTTTTTGAAATCTTAAAAAATGCTAACTAAATCAATAAAGGACTTCCCTATAGCTCTGTTTAATGATACCCCTTGTTGCTGGCTCCTTTGTATAGTCAATACATTACGTACCTGCTGTATGACGTAAGGCTTCTAGTGATGTGAGGCTCAGGACGCCTTACCAAGCCGATGTCTTCCAGACTAGGACTGTCAGTGTGCTGACCTTTCCAGACCTGTGTCCATGTGATCCCCACTGTGTTGTGGCTACTCTCTTCAGGCAAAGACACTGGCTGTGTGCCACAAGGAGCAGCTCCTGACAGCTAAAAGGAGCCTGGTCTTCTGAGGAGCACACTTGTAAATAAGTACTTCACATTTCAAACTGCGAGGCTCCTTTAACGCTTTGCTTGGCTGTTTTGCGAAGCTTCGAAGCTGCTGTCAAGATTCTCTGCACCCCTCTTGGAAGTAGCTAAAGGTTCTGAGCAGGACTTTTGGGATACTAGGACGTCCACCACAGGACAGACAGACTGAAACTCAGGAACAGACGCCTGCAGGCCCGGCCTAGCGACCACTCCTTCTGTACCTCTTAGTTCCTCACAACTGGCAGCGAGAATTTCAGCACCGTCTCCATGACACCTGTCTCCTCCTCAGCCTGTGCTCAGATGAGACCAACCAGGACTGATCCCATCCTGGTGATGAGGGAGAGTTGAGCTCAAAGAGTGACAGACACCATGAGTGGGGCCACATCTAGAGTGCAGCAGCTGGGTTATGTGTGCCTTTGCCTTCTATTGCTAATTAACCCTGACCCTCATCTCAGGACCCTGGAAAACGAACCTGGTGGGGGATGTCACTGGGTCTCTTTATTTGTCCCTTCTCCTAATGTGACCACATTGAATGAATCTCTGTCTCTGCTCTTTGCTCGTCTCTTTAATTGTTCTGTTGAGGATAGGTGTTGAGCTAGCCTGTTAGGGCTGCCAGGGCCCAGGCTCTGCCCCTGCCAATTCAGGTAGCACTCCCAGGTTGCCAACTCTTCTCAAGGTTTCCACAAATGAGGGTTCTGGAAAAAGAACGCCTTAGTTCGGAACCACCTTTGTCAGCTTCAACAATTCCCAGCTAGGCACGAAGCCCTTGGAAGGCTCTGGAGACCAGAGCAATGGAGATGAGAAAGCAAGTCTTAGGAGCTGGAATTTTCCTGAGGCCAGGCTCTCCCTTCTCCTGCCACCCGGCTATTTCAAGATGATGGGATAGTGTGGGAAGGGCTCAAACTAAGCCAGTCTAGTGCCCCCTCCCTCCAGCCATCCAACTTCTTGATTGGTGGAAGAAGATTCCCCCAAGCTCCAACAGGCCAGTTGGAAGCCTTCTCTAGAAGTTTTGAAGCTGACTGAGACCAGTAAGTTGTTCTGATGTTTGGAGAAAAGAATTATTCACAGACAGTTCATCTGACACGTGAAGGAACAGGCCAGTTCCTGCTGCGGGGGATAGAGTCAGTACCCAGAGAGACTCTGGTTTGAAAGATAGATAGTGCCCATCCTGGTGGCTTTCGCAACCCTGCTTCTGTTTCCTTTTGAAGCTTGTATATCAGCTCTGGTGTTGTGCAGGCATATGTGTGCCAGTGGTCTCTTCTGATGTCGGGGAGTATTTGACTGAACATCTGTACAGGTGAGACTCCACCTGGCAACACCCCTGTCCTTTCTTTAGCATATTTAAGGTACCCCAGTTCCCTGTCACTAGCCCCTCTTTTGGCAAATGTAGCTGGAATTGAACTTATACACCTTATACCAAATAAAACCTTAGTAATATGACGAGCACGGTGAGAGAGAGCAAGAGCGAGAGCGAGAGCGAGAGCGAGAGCGAGAGCGAGAGCGAGAGCGAGAGCGAGAGCGAGAGCGAGAGCGAGAGCGAGAGGTTCTTCCCAGGAACAATGTACCTCAGACTTCCAGGGAGTCCTTGAGGGGTTAGTGGTAGGAAGAGGAGTAGAAACCAGGCTAGAACCACCCCAACTTTAGGGCTGGGCTGCTGGGCTCTGTGAAGCAGGGACCACAAAGAAGGCTCACGAAGGCAAGCCATTTCCAGACCCCCTCGGGGGTTGACTGTGAACAGCTGCTCAGTCCTGGGCGGAACAGCAGTGTCCACATAGCCTCCACGTTTTCCAGGGGGGTTGGGTCTGCAAGAAAGAGCGGCCCCACAGCCAGCTCCAGAGGGTGGGGTACGCAGAACAGAGAGCGTCAGAGTCGGCAGCAGAGCTGCGTCCAACCCCAGAAACGGAGACGAGGAAGACTGGAAAAGAAGCTTAGAAGTCACAGTTACCACATTCACCCCCAAACCCCTCCCCACTCCCGGGCCCAGGCTTTCTGAGTCTGCCTCGTAAAACACTCAGGCCCTTCATCTCAGGAATGAGCAATGATAGAGGATGTACGTTTTTTTTTAAGAGGATGGGAGAGGGACACGGAGCAGAGAATTCAAACAATCCCTTGGAATGTAAATTTGTGTTCTTTAAGGAGGCTCATGTAGGTTCATGTCCTGTCTCTGTGGGCCTGCAGGGGAGCCACACTAACTCAGCAGCCTTCAGTACCTGGTCGTGTGTAGGTAAAGAACATTAGGACTGCCCAGCTGCCAGGAGAGCAGGGCGACGCCTGGGCCCTGACACAGCACCAAGGGCAGGGGGTTGGCAGCATCCTCTTTTCCCTCCCACTGTATATTCTTTTGAGTTTTTATTTTGCAGCACTGGGCTCAAACCTGGGGCTCTTGCTGTGTTCTTCCTCCATCCCCACGTCTTTTTGTGATCTTGTCCTCACAGGCCCAGTACGGGGTCCCCGCTTTGGCACTCCAGCCTGAGGTCTTCCAAGGTCTGTTTCTGGAGCCAGGCCTCAGTGGTTTGATTTTGGCCTTCATTCCCCGTCCTGTGACTTACCCTCTGTCACACCCTCTGTCTGCTGTCACTTCGCTCTCCTGTCGGCTCATTTGTATTAGTGAGCCTTTGCCACTTAAGTCGCGGCTGTCCCCCATGTCTGAAAGTTTACATATGCTGAGGTCCCTTCTATAGATCATGGTGCCCGAGCCCATCCCCCTGCACAGGTCGAGTCATTTTTAGACTTGGAAGGACACAAGGTAAGTCTAGTAAGCAGTTCTTCGATTGTATCGTTTAGGGAATGGTGGCAGGGAGGCGTGACATGTTTGGTACAGATTCAGTGCTTTTCTTGACTGTTTTCCAACCGAAGCTGGTTGTCTTGAACAATGCAGAGGGTCGACTGGCTCCACATGAGAAACATGACCTCACAGTTCTGTCCTAGAGGGGGCATCTTGGTCGGGCAGTGCCAACTCTGTGTGTCTTCTGTGACCAGTCTCAGTTCACTCAGATTCCAGGTTCACTTCCCTCAAGGCTGTTTGCAGGGGTCTGTTCTTCCACACAGGCCTCTCCACGGTTGAGTGTCATCACAACACAGGCGGCCAGCTTCCTCAACAGCCAGGGACTGAAGAGAGAGTGAGCACACGAAGCCACCATGCCTGTGGAGAGCTTGTCTCCAAATCTACACACTGTCAGTTCTGCTCTGCTCTGTTTCTCAAAAGTTTCTTTTTTTCTTTCTTTTCTAAAACAGGGTTTCTCTGTGTAGCCCTGGCTGTCCTGGAACTCTCTCTGTAGACCAGGCTGGCCTTGAACTTAGAGATCTGCCTGCCTCTGCCTCCTAAGTACTAAAACTAAAGGCCTGGGCTACCACCTATTGAAGGGAGTTCCTTAATCCAAGCCATATTCGTGGTGTGTGTGTGTGTGTGTGTGTGTTATCTACTGCTTGTGGCGCACACACGCACACACTCAAACACTAGAGCCTTGAAGGATCTGTGGAGATTTCAAACCCACACAGCTCCTGGGTCTGGCTGCTTCCCTTCCTTTCCTGGCTGTTAAGGTTTATTTCCAGAGCAGACAGCATTGCAGCATCCCTGTCCTGTACCCACCAGCCACCAGTGCACCCTTGTCCCAATGTGTTACTCTGCAAAACGATTGCCAGATGTCCCCTGGGAGATGTGGGTAGCAACAGACAGTAAGATTACCCCCGGCTGAGGTGCTGGGTCAAGAATCATTGACCCTGGTCTTTCGTCAGAAAATACATTAACCTCTGAAGCATGCTCATGGTGTAGTGTGCAATGTGTAAGGCTGATTCGTGGTCATGCTTTGGCCACTCTGTTCATTTTTGGGCCCAATTTGTGCCTTTCACTCTGGTTTCTTCTTTTCTCTAATTGAGGTTGTACACAGTGGAGTTAACACACTCCACAACTGGGTTAAGATAAACAGCATGCCTCAGTTTCCCTCTCCTCCCATTTCCTCTTTCTTCAAGGAAAACATTTTAACTTTTTAAACATTAATTCCTTATCTCTAGTTATGCTGAACTGCTGCTTCTGGCTTTGGGGTTTCTAGAATTTTCTACTCATTTGCCTCTGGAAGAAAGGGCTTAGCGCTCCCTCCTTCCATTTTTACCCTAGCACTTCCTGCCCATATTTGGCAAGTGTTTATTGCTGCTCACATGTGTTTATATTTGCCCGACAGAGCCATTCTGTGGACCAGTCTTTTGTTTTTTCTGTAGTTAACAATTGCCCTTTTTTATTGTTGCTATTTTTATGTAGGTTTTCAATCTTTCATAATTCAAACCCTGGATCTCTTTTCTGTTCCAGTCTCAGAAATTCTCTCAATTTCATCTTTTTTTAAATAATATTTTTGGACTCTTGAGACGGGTTGTTTTTTTAGATTTATTTTATTTTATGTGTATAAGTATTGCAGCATGGTAGCAATGTATGTATTGCGCCATGTTAGCTCCTGCTGCCTGCAGAGGTCAGAAAAGGGTTCCCTGGGACTGGAGCTACAGACAGCTGCGAGCCACCACATTGGTGTTGGGAATCTTATCCTAGTCCTCTGCAAGAACAAGTGAGTGCTCTTAGCCACTGAGCCATCTCTCCAGCCCCGATTTCATCTTCTCAAGGAAGGCTGGCTACCCACCCACCCTTGTGCACAGAAGTGAGCCCAGGTTCATCCTTCACTGTTGCCCCGAGACCTTCATCTCCTATATTGGGTTGGGTTAATATTCTCTTTCAAGAATTTATGTACTTCCCAGAACCTCAGGGTGTGAGACTTCATTCTGAAACTGGCCCTCTGTAGCTATAATTCATTGAGATGCAGTAACAGGATTGTAGAGTGGGCCCTTGATCCCAGAGGGCTGGAGAAAGAGACACACAAATGGACACATGCAAAGGGAAGACAATATAAAGACACAGACAGAAATGGCCATGTGAGAGTGGACGCAGAGACTGGGGTCTGCTACTGCCAACACCTGGACACAGCCAACCTGAGAGGGACAGGAAGGCTCCTGCCCTGAGGCCTCAGAAGGAGCACGATTCTAGTTTTTTTTTTTTTTTTTTTTTTAGTTTGTTCATTTATTTCATTCTATTTATTGATTGGCTGATTGATTCTCTGTGTCTTTTACATCATGTATCTTGATCCCATTCATTTCCCCATCCCTTCATATCTGCCTTCTGCCCCTGCACCACCACCACTCCCCCCAAATAAAGTACAACTTAAGGGAAAAAAATAAAATCTCGTCATGAAAGCTGTAGTGAGTCATGCAGTAGACCCCTTTGTCCATAGATCTTTACTTGCAAGTGTTCATTGCAGAGTCATTGGTCTGGTTCAAGGTCTGGTTTCTACCACACTATCGCTCTTCCTGGGTATCCTGTAGTTGTCCTGTGTTGTGGGGATCCTGCAGCCTTTCATCTGTGAGTTAGGTTCCTTCATGTGCTCCAGCAGCTCATAGATGGGGTGGGTGTTGGAGCAGGTCAAGTCATAACCCTGCGTCTGGGACTGGGCAGTTGTACGGTTGCTTGGTCTGCCAGATGAGAAATGGGACAGCTCTCTCATGTTTACAACTTCAGGTCTGGCTCTCCCACACCTGTGCCAACAGGGTTGGCTCTCCCACTCTTATGACCTCAGGGCCAGCTCTCCCACCTGCCCCAGGCATTGATGGGGAGGAGGGAAACTCTTCCCCCACCCATGCCATCACAAGACAGATGGGTAATGGAGACAGCTCTCTCATGCTCACACTTTCAGGGCTGGCTCACCCACACCTGTGCTAACAGGATTGGTTCTATTGTATTGCCCTGGTGAGGTGCAGGGCCTGCTCTCCCAAGTGTTGCAGCTGGTGGCGGTCAGGGACAGCTCTCCCACTCTTATGACCACAGGGCCAGTTCTCCCACCTGCCTCAGGTGTTGATGGGTGGGGTGGGGAAAGGTGGGCACACAGGACTCTCACCCACCTATGCCCCCACAAGGCAGATGATTTTTAGATTCTTACCTCAATGATTATCTAAAGGAGTAATTTTCTGTTATTTTGAGGTACACTAGTCCCCAGCCTCTCCCCATATCCTCAGTATCGCTTGTTTTAGGTACCTGTTGTCAGCCACAGTCTGAAAGTATTAGATGAAAAATTCTAGAAATAAGCAACGTTTTAAGTTCCAGGCAGCATGATGAAGTCACATGCCATCCTTCTGTGTCTTGTCTGAGACGTGCAGCAGGCCTCCCTTTGCCCAGCGTGTCTACACTGTATATGCTACCCTCCCTACAGCCATTTTGTCTTGACTATGATTCTTTGGTGCAATATTGTAACACTGGGCTTGTGTTTAGTAACCTCATTTAATAAAGACTCCAAAGCAGTGGAGCAGTGAGGCTGACAGTTCAGGTCTCCGAGAAAAGCTGCTGCTGCTTCCTCTAAGTTCTTGGCTTAAAGAGGAAAGAAAAAAAATACAGTGAGGAGATTGCTGTTGTGTACAACAAGAATGAGGAGCAGAATGTCTAATGATGTCAACACTAAGTCCAGGGAGGGTTTGGTACCATAATGTGCTTTCAGACATCCCCTAGGTCTTGGAACATGTTCCCTGGGGATAGAGGAGAACACATGTCCTTTACACCAGCTGGAGGAAACTAAAATTCCTGACCAATGTTTTAAAGTCCTTTCTTAACCTATGCTTTCATTTAGTAGTGCATACCTTCACTGGCTTCCTGGGAAAAACAGAGAAGTTTAACTGGCATTTGTTAGTTTGTCTGGTTTTTAGTATTTGCATGTCTGGATTATTTTTATTCTATTCTTAAACATTAATAATGATTGGGCTCTCCATTGAATTTTAGGTTGGTGTGGTAGTTTGAATGTAATTGGCTTTCATAATATCATCATAGGGAGTGGCACTATTAGAAGTTGTGGCTTTGTTGGAGGAAGTGTGTCACTGTGGGGGCAGGTATTGAGGTTTCCTATGCTCAGGATACTGCCCAGTGTCTCAGTTGACTTCCTGTTGCCTGCAAGATGTAGGACTCTCGGTTACTCTTCCCACACCTCATCTGCCTGCATGCCGCCATGCTCCCTACCATGATGATAATGGACTGAACCTCTGAAACTGTAAGCAAGCTCCCTCAATGAAATGTTTTCCTCATAAGAGTTGCCGTGGTTACAGTGTCTCTTGACAGCAATAAAAATGCAAACTAAGACAGTTGGGAATCATTTTTCTTTAGAATTTAAAACAATACCAACCTTGAAAAATTGGTTTGCATACCAGGCATGGTGGCACATTCTATAATCCCTGAATTTGGGAGGCTGACACAGAAAGATTGTGGTTCAAAGCTAGCCTGGGCTGAATTTGAAAACCCCCCTTCTCAAATCTAGGACATTTTGTAATCTGAGAAGCTCCTCTATCTAATTTAATACCTCTGGTCTTCCCTTGGTCTGGTGTCACCTTGTCCAGAGTCCCTGTTCTCTAACCTCCTTGGTCAGAGTTCAGTCATAGTTGAGGAGGGACAGACACTGACTGGGAAGCAGTCAGAGAGGGGGTGGGATCCAGACATCAAGTACTTCCAAACAGAGTTCAACCAGTCTCCACTATTGGGGGGGTTGGTTGGTTGGTTGGTTGGTTTTTGAGACAGCATCTCACCGTATAACCTTAGCTGGCCTGAAACACACTCTGTAGACCAGGCTGGCCTCGAGTTCACAGGGATCCTCCTGCCTCAGCCTCCCAGCCCCAGATTTGCCTGGTACCTGGTGACTACAGGCTGCTGGGTTTTTGAGCCTCCTCCTCTCGGCTCATGAATTTCTGTCCTGATGGCCTGGGTCCATCACTGCTCAGGCGCCTGCTCCCGTTACCTCTCATCTCCATCTTGCTGCTGTTTTTGTCTCTTGGGTTAAAATCTTTTTTTTTTTTAAGTAGTTTTGTTTTGTCCTTTTTTTTTAAGATTTATTTATTTATTATGTATACAGCATGTATGCCTGCAGGCCAGAAGAGGGCACCAGATCTCATTACAGATGGTTGTGACCCACCATGTGGTTACTGGGAATTGAACTCAGGACCTCTGGAAGAGCAGTCAGTGCTCTTAACCTCTGAGCCATCTCTCCAGCCCTTGGGTTAAAATCTTGAGGGGCCCCCATCACGACAGCTGCAGCAGTCCTTGGGGGAAGGGGGCTGCAGCCTCTGTTCTCAGGAGGCCCTCACCTGTGTTTCTAACCTCACCTTGGATGCTGCTCTGGAGCAGAGGGTAAGCGCATCTGAAGTCCATTCCGAAAAGCCCTTTACGTCCCAAACAGCCTTTTATAGCAATTGCATGCTGTCTGTGGTTCCATAAAGCATGTTTTCTGTAATAGTTTATACTAGTTTTTCTATAATAGTATCTTTCTGGATATCTAGAGGGATCTCATTTGCATCAGACATGTTTCCCAAGCACTTGCCCTTTCTACCTCTGAGCATCTGTTGTGAGTGTGGTTCCATGGGGGATTCTGGGAGAAGAGAGTCAAGGTACTGTGCAAATCCTGAGGTGTTAAGGTTATGACATGGCCAGTGAAACCATTTGTGATATTCTAGCCCCAAGAGGTCTCTTCTTCTCATGTCTGTTACCGCAGCCCTTCAGGGGTCAGAGATATGGGAGAGAAGAGTCATTAGTCTGGAAGTGGGGGGGTGTCATAAAGAAGCTTCTTGCTGCACAGCCACTTTGGATGGCCATGTGCAAGGTGCTGGCACTGACCCATAACTGCCCCACCTTGCCACACACGAGAAAACAGCCCTAGAATGTTTCCTTAGACAGGCATTCCTGCGACTTACAGGAATGAAGAGTCACCTTTAATTCTTGGGTCCAGAAGGGCCCAAAATGAATTTAGAATGACTAACGACTCTCAGTTCAGAGGGACACTGAAAAAAGCAACCGATAATTACAGTTTGGGAGCCACGGAGTGGTCCAAAGAGACTGAGGCTGTCCGTAGAAGACCAAAGAAAGAATTTTGTTTACGAATTTTTCATTTATGCTCCACCTACTTCCAAAAAGAATTTAGGGTGGTTGACAGGGAAAGTAAACAAAGATCCCAGCTCTAAGATGCTGCCCACTGTTAAAAGGAGTGAGGGGGATGAAACAGAGTGGTTGTTCTGCCAAGAAGAAAGACATCCTGGAACCAAGTAAACCATGAGAAGGAACTAGCTGTGCACAACGAACAGCCACCCATGGGTGCCCTGCCCCAGTGTTGGTTCACACGCATGTGTGGTGCAGTGGAACCCTGACCCAGTGTTGGTTCACACGCATGTGTGGTGCAGTGGAACCCTGACCCAGTTTTGGTTCACATGTATGTGTGGTGCAGTGGAACCCTGCCCCAGTGTTGGTTCACACGCATGTGTGGTGCAGTGGTACCCTGCCCCAGCACTGGTTCACATGTACGTGTGGTGCAGTGGTACCCTGCCCCAGCACTGGTTCACATGTATGTGTGGTGCAGTGGTACCCTGCCCCAGCACTGACAGAACCAAATTCCCAGAGTGCCCAAGTCCCTCAAGTGAAGTGGTGTGGCATTTGTGTCAAACCTCCTACACACACCTTCCATGTGCATTCAGTCATCTCTAGATGGCTTGTAATGCCCAGTGCAATGTGGACAGCATACTGTGGAGAAAGTATTTGTTCAACTACATTGTTCAAGAAACAATGATGAGAAAAACACAAACTTTTTTTTCTGGATGTGATTGGTTGGTTAAACCTGCGGGTGTGAACCCATGGACAGGGAGGGCCCTGGACAAGAGGAATCCCTCCAAATAGTCTTCTCTGAACATCATGAAGCAATGGAAATTTCCATCAAATATTGTTGCATTAAATCACTGGTTCCATTCTAAGCACTGGACTAGAATTTGAATTCTTTTTTTTTTTTTTTTTTTTTTTTTTGGTTTTTCGAGACAGGGTTTCTCTGTGTAGCTTTGGAGCCTGTCCTGGAACTCATTCTGTAGACCAGGCTGGCCTCGAACTCACAGAAATCGGCCTGCCTCTGCCTCCCGAGTGCTGGGATTAAAGGCGTGCGCCACCACCGCCTGGCCTAGAATTTGAATTCTTAATGCAGTGTTCCTGGGAAGCCATGCAAGCAAACATGCCTGTTTACCAGGTGGTTTCCCTTATGTTCATTGATCTGGGAGTGCCCTTATGTTCATCAATCTGGGAGCACCCTTACGTTTCTTGGTCTGGGAACGCCCTTGTGTTCATTGTCTGGGAGTGTCCTTATGTTCGTTGTCTGGGAATGCCCTTATGTTCATTGTCTGGGAATGCCCTTATGTTCATTGTCTGGGAATGCCTACTCGCTTGGGGAGTGGGACTGTTGAGTGTTAGAATCTCAACATTGCCAAGAGAAAGGGTATGCAGGGCTGGGTTAGGGGCATGGAGATCTGACTATAAATGTAGGGGGTGGTTAAATGTGTGTTAGCAAGAAATTGACTTTTTGAGGAGCTGTTTGGTGTAATTATTCCTAATTGTACCAAGAAGAAAATGAAGACTCAGAGAGGGCCTAAGTCACACAGCTGGAAGGGAAGCAAGCTCAGATTCCATCACAATATGGTGGAGTACTGGCTAAGAATCATGGGAAGTGCTAGACTCTCACTTCCTGTGGCATCCTGAAGTCCAGGCCCAGAAATCCTCAGCAGCTTGGAACTCTAGAGCCCCACCATTTTCTAAACCACCAAGGGCCAGTTTCAGAGGCTGGATAGCCACCACGAGATGACATCCCTAACCCAAAGCTCCCTGCAGCCCTCCTAGGCCACAACCATTTTCAAAAATGGAGTTCACAGCAACCTCACCTGCTGGAGTAGTCTGTCTGGCACAGGAGGTGTCTGTATTGACCTTGGTCTATGTCCCAAAGGATCGGATCCAGAGGTCAGATGCTGTGGAACCAGCATTCAAGGCTTCTAGTCTGAGTGTTTCTGAGTGTAAGCCATCTAGAGCTTGGAAATAACCTTTAACATAGTGAGCTTTGTTGTTACAGGACTGGATGGTTTTTAGACAAACATCAGCCTGGATTTTGGGACAAGCAGCCTCTTCTAAAGTGTGTGCACG
Source organism: Peromyscus eremicus (assembly GCF_949786415.1). Classification (NCBI taxonomy): domain Eukaryota; kingdom Metazoa; phylum Chordata; class Mammalia; order Rodentia; family Cricetidae; genus Peromyscus; species Peromyscus eremicus. The sequence continues at coordinate 16,402,792 of NC_081423.1, forward strand.
TAAATGAAAATGGACATTGCTGCTATGAGTGTTCTGGGGCAAGTTCTGCCAAGTCGAGGTGGCAGGATTTTAGAATTACTTTGTTTAAGCTGTGCCACAGTGGCATTTTAGGTGACATCAAACCAAGGAGGTAAAGTAGTTCTTGGGAAGTCAGGGAGCAAGAGTGAGCAAAGGTGTTCAGACCTGAGCAAGCAAACTGCCAGTGAGTATAGCCAAAAACTGTTGGTTTTTTTGGTGTGCCTTTTTTGTTCTGCCCATTTGTTTCCTACCAAGCATTATTTAATAAGAGACCATCTATCTGCGTCAGACTCTCAGTCTTGACATTTAGCAGCTGCGTGCCTCTGCTTTCCTTGTCTATAAAATGGGGGATTGGTGGCGTCTCCATCCTTATGGCAGGGCTGCAAGGACCAGAGAAGACCCCTCATGAGGCTGTAGCTTAATCTGCAGGCGGCAAACCTCCAGGTGCTCACTTCAAGCCCAGCATGATTCCTCGAACTCTGTTCATGAAGGTGTGCTCTGGGCTTCCTGGGGGTGGATGCTCTGCCCAGAGTCAGACGGTGGGTTTGGAGCAGAGCTGGCTTTGAATGTGGACCTTTCTGTCTGTGCAACTAACCCAGGCGCTCATCACACAATGCCTAAGTGAAGTCAGGCAGGCAGGTAGCAGAAGGAGGCCAGGGGACCCTGAGCTGGAACACCACTGAGTGGTTGTCTGTGGAACGAATGCTGTGAGGGGAAATAAAATGGCTGATCTAAAAATTTTACTTTAGGGGAGAGCCACCTTGAAATTCTGAAGTTTGAGGACTCTCCTGGAGCCCAAGCTGCCAGGGTCAGCAATGCCTTCTCAGCGCAAACACATCAAGCCACCCTGTACGTAGGCAGTTAAATGACGTGCATGTACACATATGCCCCATTGGCAGAAGTTTCTGTCCTGCCAGCCAGCTCCCAAATAACCACACAGAGACTTCTTATTAATTATAAATTCTCCGCTGATAGCTTAGGCTTGTTACTACCTAGCTCTTACATCTTAAATTAACCCATATTTCTTATGTATTCTCTACCACATGGTGGTACCCTGTTTTCCCGCATGACATGTTCATCTCTTGCTTCCTCTGCCTCTCCTCAAGACTCCGCCCTTCTTCCCAGTGTTCTCTCAGTCTGGCTATTCCACCTAACCTCTTCCTGCCTAGCTATTGGCAAGTTAGCTCAACACTGAGAGCAACACATCTTCATAGTGTACAAAAAATTATTCCACAGCATGGCCCCAATCAGTATGAAACTTAGATGTAACAGAAAACAGACCTAAGAATAATTTACCATCAAATAGTCTGCATGCCAACACCTAGACACTGGACCACAGTGGAAGGTGTATTGGCAGTGATCAGGTACCACAAATGACTTTCAACTTTAGAAGAAAAGAAGATGTAAATCAATTGAATATCATCAAAATTGTATAGGTAATTGCTCAAACTAAGATCAATGAAATATGAATGTCTCTACATGAAGCAGAATCAACTGGGATTAGACTAACAAAACCCCTTCAAGAGTTTTTTATGAACCATGATCAGCCCTGTGGATGATGATATTCCGAAATGGAGATTGAAATCTTAGTAAATTCCAAATTAAAAAAAAAATGTCATCTTCTGTACTTCTACTTGGGAATTGCAATCTGTGGAGACCGTGCACTGTGCAACTGACTGTTTATATTCAAAGCTCTGGGTTAGCCTGAAAACAGCCTCACTATAAACTGGTCTTTCATCTGCATGGGTGTGGGGTGGGTCATTTGAAAGACTGGGAGATGGGCTGCAAATCACTGCACAAAAGACAAAATCATAGTAGTTTTGAAAGAGCACAAAGGAGTGGGTGGAAATAATTTAGACAAGACGGAAGTTTACAAATCTGAAAAGCAAAGCGGATGAATTTTATTGCCTTAAAATTGTCCCAGCAAACAGAAGCTTTTATGAGAGTAAGAACAGCCACATGTCATAGAATGAGGGAGGACAAATGCTCGAGTGGCCAGGACTCTAAGGGGAGGCCACAACATCTCTCTAGAGTGGTTAAGGTATAACCAGGAGACCCAAGTGTTGGCAGAGGGTGGATGTGGGAATGTCAACGAACAAGCTTTGGGAAAGTCCTGCAGTGGCTATGAAGACTGCTCATGTCTGGTCCCACTATGTCCAGCTACGCCTTCTGCAGTGGGCACTGGACAATTTCTGTGAGTCAAGAAATGCATCTGAGAAGGCCCTGAGCATTACACCACCATGGGGCAAATAACATGTGGATCGGCTGAGGGCTGTAAGCAGCAATTAAGAACTCTCTCTCTCTCTCTCTCTCTCTCTCTCTCTCTCTCTCTCTCTCTCTCTCACACACACACACACACACACACACACACACTCAGAGAGAGAGAGAGAGAGAGAGAGAGAGAGAGAGAGAGAGAGAGAGAGAGAGGAGCTGGACACAAAGCAGCTCCATTTCCAGACAGGCAAGCTAGTTCCTGGTGAGAAGCCAGAGAAATAGCTAGGAAAGTGTCCTCAGTGGGGTATACAGCTGCAAGGGAGCCCAGTGGTGCCAGGGCTTCTGATGCTGTGGCATGGTTGTATTCACTGTGAAAACCCATTCAGGTCTGCACTTTTCCATATGTATGCATATATATATTTCAATATGCATTTAGTAAGTGCTGAAGAAACCTTCACATCCATTCCCTGCATGGCTATACTTTCTCAGAAATCATTAAAAATGCTCCATTTATTTCCAAAATGTCCCCAGGGTTCCATCTGTGAGGATCATGGCCCCAAAAGAAGGTATTTGGACAAAGGACTAGGGAAATGGCACCACATAGTGAAGTGACAGGAGTTAGGGCATCTGTTGGCAAGGACCCAGGAGGAGATGGGACAGAGTCTACATGTGGGTTTGGGGACAAGGAGAGCTTGATATTGGAGAGTGGCTCTGAAGCAACATGGAGTGTGTGACATCAATGGAGGTTCCAGCTGGGATGTGGCCCTGTTCCAGGCCAAGTGGGACTGGGGCCTAGGGGTCTTTGAGGCCTGGGCTGGGTGCATGATGACACAAGGGTCATCACTCAGTAAGAGTTGTTGCAGGATATTTGATCACACTGTGAACTGAGAGATTGCTTTATTTACTGGAAAATCTGTTTCTAGTTGTGGTGTGGCTTAGCCCTAGCACATATACCTTTAATCCAAGAGCCTTCTGCTTATTGTAAACAGGATTAAATAAAGTCAACCATGGGTCAAGAGGTGGAGCAAGCAACCAGTTGACAGGAAGTGAACAAGAAAAAAATCATAGAGAGTAAGAGGGATTCAGGAGGACAGATAGAGAGACGCACAGGAAGAAGGAAGGAAGAACATTTAATTTGAGGCTTTTTGTTTAAGATGGAGAAAGAGAGTTTTTCAGGGACATCAGAAAAGGAGGAAAGTCAGCTGGGTGTTTTCTTGGCCTCTCTGAGCTAGCAGGTTTTCACCCCAGCATCTGGCTCCTGAGTATTTATTGGTAAAATTGAACAATTGAGATTTTGTCAAAAACAGCAAAGAATTCCAAGGAAATGGGACAGTGATAAGGAGATGGCCAAAGCTCCCTGAGGCACTTCTAAACCCAAGGCACAGACAGCACTCACTGGTCCAGATATATCAGAGACAACAGAGCACCAGCAACCAGACAGGAGGGGGCATGGCTTCAGATGCCAACAAGTCCCAGCCAGCATCCGTGCAGTCAATGCCTGGATGCAAAGTGACATCCAAATGTGTGATCACAGAACAGTCACTAGCCAGGACTTACCCTTTTTACCAATGTGAAGATTTCCATTGCCTGAATATTTGAATCTGGGGGCCATGAGCAACAGCCAGGCCTAGGGTGCGGGTGTGCTCAGGGTGCAGGTGTGCTCAGGGTATAGGTGTGCTCAGGGTGCAGGTGTGCTCAGGGTATAGGTGTGCTCAGGGTATAGGTGTGCTCAGGGTATAGGTGTGCTTAGGGTGCAGGTGTGCTCATGGTACAGGTGTGCTCAGGGTGCAGGTGTGCTCAGGGCACAGGTGTGCTCAGGGTATAGGTGTGCTCAGGGTATAGGTGTGCTCAGGGTACAGGTGTGCTCAGGGTATAGGTGTGCTCAGGGTATAGGTGTGCTCAGGGTATAGGTGTGCTTAGGGTGCAGGTGTGCTCATGGTACAGGTGTGCTCAGGGTGCAGGTGTGCCCAGGGTATAGGTGTGCTTAGGGTACAGGTGTGCTCAGGGTGCCGGTATGCTCAGGGTGCAGGTGTGCCCAGGGTATAGGTGTGCTTAGGGTGCAGGTGTGTTCAGGGTGCAGGTGTGCTCAGGGTGTGGGTGTGCTCAGGATGCAGGTGTGCCCAGGGTATAGGTGTGCTTAGGGTGCAGGTGTGCTCAGGGTGCCGGTATGCTCAGGGTGCAGGTGTGCCCAGGGTATAGGTGTGCTTAGGGTGCAGGTGTGTTCAGGGTGCAGGTGTGCTCAGGGTGTGGGTGTGCTCAGGATGCAGGTGTGCTCAGGGTGTGGGTGTGCTGGTGGGGCTCAGAGCGACAACTGATTTCAACCCTCAGTGATCATCTCAGTCTGCTGTGTGCTGCTATAATAAAATACCCAAGGCTAGGTTTTATATAAAGTGAGAGCCTCATTGGCTGGTGACTCTGGTGTCTGGTAGGCAAGGCACAGCACTGGCATGCTGGGGAGGGCTTCTTGATTGTGTCACAACATGGCGGAGAAGTGAAAAAAGAACCCAGTGTGTTCAGAAGGGGCAGAGCTGTGGGCAGCCTTGCTGCATATGACATCTTGTGATAACTGGTTCGCTACTGAAGGCTGAGCCCTTCTCAGATGAGCACCAGTGGAGACGGAGCCCCACGACCTGGTGACCTTCACTACACTGGCCTGTCGAAGGTCCCAATGCCTCAGCATGTCACCTTGAGGACCAAGTCCTACCACTGGCTTTCTGCTTTGACAGCCCTGACCTTTGCTTCTGCTTTCCAGCTTGCCCTATGGACCAAGCTGCTCTCGGGAGCCCTGTGTTTCTTGGTCAGTGCTGATGGCCGGAAGCAGGAAGGAGGGGAAGGGCTGGGAGAGTTCATCTAGTGGTTTGGTGAAGGAAACTGCTTGCTTTTGCCCAATTGAAAAAGGTACCACCATGTGGTAGGTCATAGATAAGAAATATGGGTTAATTTAAGTTGTAAGAGCTAGCTAGTAACAAGCCTAAGCTATTGGCCAAACATTTATAATTAATAATAAGTCTCTGTGTAGTTACTTGGGAGATGGCTGGCAGGACAAAGCTGACTGGTGGGACAGAAAAACTCTAACTATGGAGGGTAGAGGGTGGAGGGCAGAGGGCAGAGGCAGGGGTGGAGGGTGGAGAGCAGAGGCAGGGGTAGACTGATAGAGGGTGGAGGGCAGAGGCAAGGGTAGACTGGTAGAAGGTGGAGGGTGGAGGGCAGAGGCAGGGGTAGATTGGTAGAGGGTGGAGGGTTCAGGGCAGAGGTAGAAGACAGCTTAGATTGGCAACTGAATTCTGGAAGAGAAAAAAGACCCAGCAGAACAGATTTCCTTAGAGGAACCTGCCCTGGTGCCCATCACTCCTTGCTGACCAGAGTCTGCCTTAGGGAGGGTCATCATCTGTGGATGAAGTTTAGGTCTTGAATGCAGAGGCCCTTCAGTGGAAGTCTGGCCTCTGCGGGGAAGTGAGAGCCTAGTGGGAGGGAGGGCCTTACGTCATGAGGAATGTACTTCCCTTCACGGTGTGTTATGTAAGCAGTTTGGGGTACCACACGTTCCTCACAGGCCAGCTCATCACGGACTGCAGCCTCCAGGATAGCCACTGCAGAGGACCCCTCTTTAGGAGTCGGTTTTGGGGCTCCCTGAAGAAACATTGTTTCTAAAGCAGAGTCTCTCTTGTGTCTGCTCTGCACACATGCTTCCCATGACTGGACAGTTGGTGCCTCCATCTCACTGTGGCTGCGGATGAGAGCAGCTATATCCAGCTTATTCTGTGGGCTCCAGGGGTGGCGCCCGGCCCGTCAGACTCACGCGGCAAGTGTTTTACCTGCTGAGACATCTTGCCAGACTTCCTTTTCCTTTATAAGCTGGGCATCTCAGGGATTTTGTTGTAATGATGGGAGCTAACACATCTGGCTTCTATCTATGGCTGAACAAGGGGATATTCTTGTCCAGATGTCCACATGAGATGGCACAACGTTGTGAATGTTATGCCAGAATTCAGTCCCAGTCAGATGAGTCTCGGCAAGTCAGCCAACTCCGTGCCTCCAGGAGCCTTCTGGAAAGAGGAACTGCTCTGTGGACAGTAATTCCTCGTGACGTGGGAACTCATTCCAGTCCTTGGTGTTAAGTGGCAGCCGCAGTGCACTCTGGGTGACGGCTATGTTGTTATTTTAAGAGCTTCATTATGCCCTCAATTCCATGCCATGTACTTCACTCATTTGAAGTGTTTGATTCAACAGCCTTTGGAGAATTAATGGACCTGGGCATGAGCACCAGGATCAACTTCAGAACATTCTTTCTGCCTCCTGCAAATAAACCCTGAGTTGACAGCTGACAGTCCCCAGCCCTCCCCCGCCCTTATCCCAGCACCCGGAAGTGCAATTTCAACTGATGTCTCTGAGTGTGTCCTGCACACATCTGCAGTTTCCCTGCCAAGGTCAGCTCCGGCCCTGTAAACGCAGGACGAGGGCATCAGTGACAAAAGACAGCTTCGGACCACAGGTCTCTGTTAGATTACTAAAGGCAGACCGAGGGCCGGAAGAAAGAGAGCCTTGGTCTGACCTTAAGCTGGACCACGCTTATTCACACCTTTGTCACTAACACAGGCAGATGGCCAACTACCTAGGGGAAGATGAGATGAGGTCTCTTACTGGGCCAGAAATGGCTTCTGTGGTCTGCAAGGGAAGCTGGGAAGTGTAGTCTTTCAGTGGGAAATTCTCAGTCTCCATATGAGTTCAAAGCAAGCCAACAAGCAGTAAGTGTGTTGTGCCTTAAGGGCATTCCTTGACAAATGCCGCTCCTAACTATCAGGAAAGCCAAGTTCTATTCAGTCCCCAGACACCTTATGCTCTGGTGGGAACTTGCCGCCTAGTGTAGGTGAGATCCAGCCAATAGCAGCCTTTATGTCTTTCCACCCTAGCTCTGCCCCACACTAGGAAGGAACTCTGTGTAATCTGTGATGCCCAAGCTTTGTCCTCAAATCCTGGTAAGAGCAGCTATCCCTAGCCATGCCTCAGGAAAGGCACTGCCCAAACCTTGGGCATATTGTACCTAACAGTGTCTGGAAATAGCTTCAAGCCTCTAGGGATCTAGGATCAGTCCCCTAAAAACCGTGGTACATTTGTATTTGGGGATGATGTGGGACGTTTGTTCAATTAGCATGTTCCTTTGCTAATCCTAGAGATTCGGGGCTGGACGCCACTACAGCTACAGAAGTCATGGGTCACCTGCCCCACACCGGGACCAGCTGTAAACAAATACCTTGCTCCTCCTCTGCCTTCAGGAAATCGCTGGTGACTCTTCTACAGTCCTGTGTGGTCCTTCCCTTCCTTCCTCCCCTTCCTTGGGACTTGTCTGTCTGTCCTGCTGCGACCTCTGTTACATGTTCTGCCTTCTGTTGTGGACCACAGGGGGCTCAGGCCTTTCTTAGAAAACAGGACAGGACCGATTCTAGGTCAAAGACTGAAACTTGTACAAGCACTAGCTTTAGGAACATGGAGTGGGAGACCCAGCCCTCACGGAGAGACAGACCTGGATCTGGGGATTGGCTCCTACCTCATGCTTGGATAACCTGAATTCCAAGAACCATTCCCTAGGTTGAGTGAGGCAGCACACCCACGTAATCCTAGCACTTGGGAGGATCAGGACCAGTCTTAGCAAAAGGTCATCCTCAGCTACGTAGTGAGTTCAAGGGCAGCCTGGGTGACATGAAAACAAGATAAAATCAGAACCACTTCCTCACATGGCCTCCCCAGGCTTTTTGGGGGTGGGGGTGGGTCAAAGCATATTTGCTCCAGAAGCCAAAAAGCAAAATAAAACAACAGCAACAAAAAATGCATTCTCAGACTGCAGCCTAGGCCCTGGAGGAAGAGACTAGGTGACAGCCAGCTATCTGTCCAATGTGACCTTCAGGGGACTTGTGTGCATTGAGGGCACTCTCACATTGATACCCCTGTGTACAGATATGGAGACTAAAACACAGAAATCCTTAGTGGCAGGTCAGGCCACACAGCCAGGCTTGAACACAAGGATCATTTCCTCACCCCGTGAGTATGGATGAAACAGCGGGTGACAATACACCTCATCTACCTTAAAAAAAAAAGTTAGCCGGGCGGTGGTGGCGCACGCCTTTAATCCCAGCACTCGGGAGGCAGAGCCAGGCGGATCTCTGTGAGTTTGAGGCCAGCCTGGGCTACCAAGTGAGTTCCAGGAAAGGCACAAAGCTACACAGAGAACCCCTGTCTCCAAAAAAAAAAAAAAAAAAAAAAAAAGTTCCCAGAAAACCTTGCAGCCTCAAGGACTTTTCTTAGAAACAGCAGTTGACCAGAAAATGTGATTAGTGGGAACTGACTCACTGGGAGAATTCAGCTGCCCTGTAGATCTGGGTTCAAAAGCTGGATACCTTCAGAGCCAAGCAGGTAAAAAAAAAAGTAGGGCCTCCTAGGGTGAGACAGGACCTACCAGGGACTTTGAGGAGCTGGGGGAGGGGCTGCTATGTTCTTTCCTGAGGAGATAACTGCCTCTGTCTTGTCTCTAGAAAGGTATTGCAATGTGGGAATATGATGTCTTTTTTTTTTTTTTTTTTTTAGGTCATTTTCCCAAAACAAACAAAAATCTGGATTGTGAATGGATTCTCCCAATTTTAAAGAACTCTCTATTTTAAACGGTTTCCATGGCGTTTGAGACCCGGGAAGGATGCACATAGATACTGTAAAGCAGATCTGGTCAGTAACTGCTCAGCGCCACTTCTCAAAACAGTCCTCAGTGTGGTCCGCTGTGGGCCAGGCTACAAGGGGCTTTTACGAAGCAGAATTACTGGATTTTGTACATGCCGGTTCCAGCCTCGAGACAGATATACAGGGGAAAGGAAGCGGGGGTTGGGGGTGCTGGGAGCAGACAACTGAATCGGGTCCAAAGACCCCAGACTCTGGTCACCTGTGTTAGCATACTCCCTGCGGTGCTCCGTGGCTGGCGCCTGGACGCTGCAGACTGCAGGGGCTGCGCGCGCCCTCTCGTGGACAGTCAGGCGCACTGCAGAAAGCGAGGGATTCCGGAGCTCCCTACAGGGCAGCCCCAGGACCCGCAGCATCCAGAGTGGGGAGGCTGAGAAATAAACGGGTGCTCCCTCCCCTGAAGCTAAAGAACTATTCGGAATAGCAACATTATCAATAACTACAATAATCGTAACCGTATGTAGAACGACAAATAACCATTTAATCTTATGAGTTACGTTCATTTACTGGCCTATGTAGTGGTCAAACCATGGAACACTAGAGTAAACAGTGTCTGCATTCTCCTCCAACAAGATTCCAAGGCACAGAAGAGGTCTTTCCAAAATTCTTTATTCTGACATCACTTCAAGCTCAGTGGAAGTTACCAGAATAGCAGCCTCTCTGATATTTTTTAAAAAATCATTAATACTCTTCACATTTGCCTTATCGTTCCCACATTCTTACTCTCCAGACGTGTTGTTATTTTAAATTCGGCTGCGTGAGACCTGAGGCCTTTCCTATAACTAGTTCAGTGGGCATTTCTTAAGAGGGGCGCCCTCACACAGTCCAGTGGATTTCACAAAATCAGGGGCATCGACAGGAGTGGAGTATGGTTATCTATCTCCAGCCTTAGACACAGTTGTCTCCAGACAGCGTTCTTGCTGAGACAAAACAGGAGGAAATACTCCATACTGGATAAAGAGCAGAGACCTAGCTACAGCGCCAGGGGATGGAAACCCCAAAGTCAAGGGGTGTTGTCCATGGTGAAGGGGGGGGCGGGAAAGAAGAGAGAGAATATGAGAAAGAATGAGATTGAATACGAACGAGTAGGCCAACTTACACTTTATTTATTGTTAATTATTAACTAACTCGCTTCTGGTGGTTTGCATGAGAATGACCCCCACAGGCTCAAATCTGAATGCTGGGTCCCCAGTTGGTGGAACTGTTTGGGAAGGAATAAGAAGTATGGCCTTGCTAGAGATGGTATGTTACTAGGGGTGGACTTGGATATTTCAAAAGCCCATGCCAGTCCCAATTAGCTCCCGCTTTCTCTGTCTCTGCCTTGTGGTTATTGTCTCAACATGTGAGCTCTCAGAGATAGCTCCAGCGCCATGCCTGCCTGCCTGCTGCCATGCTCCAGTCATGATGGGCATGGACTCACACTCTGAACCTGTAAGCCAGCCCCCAGTTAAATGCTTTCTTTTATAAGTTCCCTTCGTCATGGTGTCTCTTTACAGCAACAGAAAAGTAAGTCACTGAGACATCGCTGAGCACCTGCCCAGAGATAATGAGCCCACCCCTGAGAGAAAAACACGAAGTCATTCCACTGCACAGCCTTGGGACCTTGTCAACTTTTAAAGGTCTCGCCTCCCAACACTGTTGGATTGTGGATGATGTTTCTAACCCACTCCTGAGAAAAAAGCACAGCCTCAGGACCTGATCGCCTCCCAGCACAGGGGCATTGTAGAAGAGATTTCTAACTCCTGAACTGTCAAGTTCAGGACAAACCACAGCCGTTTTCAAGCTTTTCTGTTTGTTCACTGGCCAGCAGCTGATATTTACTGCGGAATGCTGAAGTGCCAGGGTCTTTCCTCTTTGCTCAGAGGTAGCTCTCCCTTAGACTGTGTCTCCCTTAGAAGGCTTCCTCTCAACTTCCTCCACATTTCCCACCTGGCAGTATGCCTTCAGTGCTCCCCAGCAGAAGCTCTCCACAAACCCTGCCAGGGAGGACACTGAAGGAAGTAGCCTTGATTGGAGGATGTGCCCAGTCTCCAGACTTCAGGGGCTCCTGCTCCCCTGCAGGGAACCAAAACAAGCCCCCACTGTCCTCAGGGAGAAATTTTCTGATCTAGACCTGTTTCTAGGCCCTGGAGACACAAACAGGAAGTTGCTGATGGCTGCCCTCAGAGACTCCCTGGACTAGGGCACTGGTCAGGGGCAAGACAAAACACATGGAGCTAAGTGGAGTGATGCTGCCCAAGCCACCAAGTCCCCCCGTGGCCTGTGGTGGTGGTGGCTGGAGCATTCAGCGTTACCAGGGAGTTCAGCAGATCCAAGTCTATCCCAGTGCTGACTGGGTCCTTGGACTTGAGTGGGATGCAGAACTGGAGTGTGGTTGCCAAGCACCCGGGAATGGATGCTTAGAAAAGGGTGGTCCCTTGGTATCTGAGAAGGTTGGTTCCAGGCCACAGCCCTGTTAATCCTCAAATATGCAAATGTTTAAGTCCCTACAAAAGAGGCTGGTTTCCTGTGTAGAAACCGTAGGTCATCTCTGGGTAGTTTGGAGCGCCCTGAAATGTGAACACTGAGGTAGCAGTCGTGAAGAGGCTGTGTGGGCAGAGGGGGCGGTGGTGAGGAAAACGTTGTGCATACTAGGGTGCAGACACATTTCATTCTGAATACTGACTATTTCTCACCCACAGATGGTGAAGCTGCGGAGGTGAAACCCAGTTAAAGAGCGAAGCTGGCACACTGCGTCCCTTGGGCCTCTGCCCCTGGCCCGCAGATGCACTGAGTGAGCGCACACTGAGTGAGCGCACACTGAGTGAGCACACACTGAGTGAGCACACACTGAGGCCAGCCACACACTTGTATTCTCAGGCGTGGCCCAGCAGAGCCCTGGCAGCTGGGCCTTCTGTTCCCAAGTGTCAGAGGGTGGACTGCAGGAAGGAAAGAGTGAAGGAGCAGAGAAGTGACCTGCATGCCCCAGTGCCTTGCTCTGTGTTCCGGGCTGTGTGGGATAGCTTGGGATGCTTCTCTGGGGGATGAATTCTGAGGAATTCTGCCCCCTTCCCCCCACAATTTGGACAGGCATCCCAGCCTGACTGGTCCCAGGGGAGCTTTAAAGAAAGTCCACAGCTGGAGTCATAGGAGCCCTAGGGGTCCGCTGACCACCAGGAGGCACTGTCAGCTTCCCCAAAGACCTGGCACATTGTAGTGCCAAGCACACAGGCTGTCCTTTGGGACCCTGTCACAGCAGACTCTGGGGTAACAGACTGTGAGTGTGTACACTCCCTGCCCTGGAGTCTGGTGCGGGAGGCCACAGGTCCAACCTGGTCACGTGTTCAGTGTTGTAACGGAGTCTGATCTGTGGTAGGTGGAACTCAATGAGGACCAAGATTGGTGAAAGCTTTTTAGTGACTTCTCACGGCCACGGCAGCAGAGTCCCAACAACTTCGTGGCTTAGAGCCGCACAAATTCACGCTCACACTCTGCGGATCTTCCCAGATGAGGTGGTCCTCGCAGGTGCTCCAGGGAAACCCCACTTCCTGACCGCTGTGGGCCTCCAGAAGCCCTCTGTGCTACATAGCCTGTCACCTCTCCTCCATCTTCAGATTGCCCCCATCATCAAATGACTCTGTCCTCGGCAGCCCTCTGTCTCCTACACGCCTACCTCAGCGATCCATCCCCACCTGCAGCTGCCTTTACCGTACTTGCCGAGTCCATTTGGTCAGAGCAGGTAACATTCTTGGGTCCCAAGGGTTAGGATGTGAAAACCTTAGGCATAGGCATTATCCTGCCATGATAGCGTCCAACTTTTAGCCTCTGGAACAGACAGATTTATCTTTTATCATTTCTGCAGCAGGAATTCGGGAACTGGCAGGCTCTGGCTCCAGGTCTTTCTTGAGGTACAGTCAGAACAGAAGTCAGGGCAGCCTCGTCCAAAGAGTGGGTCGGGATGGAGAGAAGTCGGTGCTTGCTGTAATGAAGCCTTGTCTCTCTCCCCAGGAATCTCTGTGTAGGGATGTTCGAACTTCCTCACAATGTATGAAGAGCTGCTGGGAGTCAGGATGCCCTCCGACTTAGCCCTGGATGCCCCTCCCATTAGGGCAGCAGCCTGCCCCATGTCACACAGTCAGCCCCAACTCGGAGTGAGAGCAGAGTGCTCAGAGCATGTGTGCCTAGAGGACCTCTGGCCACAGCTGCCTCCTGTAGTTAAATAGAAAAACGAATACACTGTCCAAAGCTGTATAGTAACTACCACTGATATCTGGGGTGTCTCCAAAAGGCCCATGTGTCCATGGCACGGTCCCAAGCTTGGGGCTATTAGAAACCTTAGAAGGGGAGGTTTACTGGGAGGTTTTAGGTAACTGAGGGTCTGCCAGCCCCCCCACCCCCTCCACCCCCCATTCCCACCCCACCCCCTACCCCGCTCCAAGATATGCTGCCTCACTCAGGTCCCTAAGCAGTATGGCTGGGCTGGTGAGATGGCTCAGCAGGTAAAGGTGTCTGTTGATGACCCTGATGAGCTGAGTTTGAACCCCAGCACTCACATGGAGAGAACTGACTTCTGCAGGTTGACCTCTGACCTCCACATGTGCATGGTGGCACCCCCAATAAATAAAATGTAATAAAAAACACAAGTGTGAGCCACAACAAATGGTTTTGGGTTGTAATGTTATCTTGAGTATCCCATTCAGTAAAGGGGAGCTGAGTAACTGTCACTTTAGCAACATCCTAGGCATGCACCTCTAAGAGACCTCACAGTGCCTCAGAAGGTCCCTGGGTGAAACAGTCACTGGCTGAAACATCACATGGTTGTACATGTTAGTACCAGAATAATCCCTGTTACGTAGACATTCAGGAGAAATCTAGGTTAGCCCAGAAGAGAGCAGAAACAACCCCCGGGGCCAGCAGGACTCATGAAAATTCACTGTCAAAATTGGGGGCGTATCTTGTCAGACTGAACTTATTAAAATTTTTACAAAAACTAAATGCTGAGGAAAAAGTCTGCCCACTATTCTTTCACTTAATAGAAGTTATAAAACACACATTTATTGCACCCTTCTACAGTTTAAAATTCACTTATTAATTAATTAATTAATTAATTTGTGTGTGTGTCCACGTGAGTATGGACGCGTGCGTGCGTGCATGTGTGTGTGTGTGTGTGTGTGTGTGTGTGTGTGTGTGTGTATGTATGTGTGTGTGTGTGTCCACGTGGATATGGAGGCAATCTTGTGTGTGTGTGTGTGTGTGTGTGTCCGTGTGTGTGTCCATGCAGGTACCGAGGGTCTCCTGTAGAAGAACAACTTGTAGGAGTAGGTTCTCTCCTCCCACTGTTTGGGCTCTGGGAATTGAACTCCAGTAGTCAGGCTTGGTGGCAAGTGCCTTTCCCACTGAGCCACCTTACTGGCCCAGCACACTCCTTTTTAGTGGCAACACTGGATTCCCATAAGTCAGATGTGACCGACCCAGCCAGCCCCTCATCCTCTCATTCAGCAGAGCAGGAACAAGCATCCTCTCCTCTCACTTGCCCATATCTGCCCAGGCATGCCCATGTCCACGCGCATTCTGTAAGATAAGAGTACTGTCTCCTTAGACTGCCCTGGTCACTGTCATCAAAGGAGTGGAACTGACGAAGGCCTGCTATCCCATAATATTAGAGCACATACAATCAAGATGATAAACACCCTCCTGGGAAAAGAGTAAAAAAATAAACAGAGAGTTCACAGAAGTGCAAATGGCTTGTAACACACAAAGGACCGTCTGTGCTCCAAGACCCTGCAGTACGAGGCCCCCGAGGCCCGGCTGCCGTCTCAGGGGCCGCTGCCATTCCCGGCCGAGCAGGCTCCTCGATGCACACTCTGCAGGGCAACACAGAGCTCAGGAGGGAAGCATCCCACTCCCTGACGCCAAGTGCTGCAGTACTGGTCAGAAGCTAGCCTGTGCCCAGGCTGCCTGAATATCTCCTTCCTTGCCCTTCACAAAGACCTCCATGGACAAGGCCCACATCAGCACCAAAAGGAGGTGGCCTATAAGTACACGATGGCTGTTGTTATGAGAATCATGGTGCAGGAATCACAAGGAGGCATCCTTGCCATTTACTTGCTGTGTGAGCTTGGGTAATTCACTTAACATCTCTGTGCTGTGGTCTCTTTACCTGAATAATGGACAGAGGATAACAAGAGCTCGTACTCCATGGGGTCACTGTGAAGATGAGGTGAAATCAGCATGGATCATACAACGATCCTCGAATTTTATTCAAATTTGAACAGTGATTTCCAGAAACATCCATCTATATGGGGCAGGCATTTGGGTAAAGCCCGGTCTCCAATACCTCCCCGTCATGCACCCAAAGGTTCTGAGATGCTCCACAACACATATTGTTTCTATAGAAAAGAACTGCAAAGCTGGGCCGGGGGCTGGGTGGGGATTTCATGTATAATTCAGAACGGTTTGATGATTTCATTGTTCAACTGAAAAGAAAAGCAAAAAGTCACAACAAACAGTTTAGTCTTTTGTTTTTATGAAGCACCACATAGGAAAGCTACTCACAGTGCTAGAACACACATTTGCTGAAAAAAATGAAAAGGCTTGTGGTTTCGTTAAAATTCAAGTTCCAGTGTGCATTGTGCTCTGTGGGTCCAGGTTCTGGGGTCAGGCTGAGTGAACAGGATCTGGCAAGTGTGGTATGAAGGGGTGGTTCTGGCCACAGACCATCCATGGCATGTACTTCCGGAGCAGTGGCGGTCAGTCCCTACCCTGGGACCACGCTCCTCCTGCCTGCCTCCCTGCCCTAGAGGTGTAGGGTGAGGGTAGGTTCTATCAGTTTAAAAGCCCAGACAACACAAATGTGCAGCCACTGTTGAAATCCACTAATCTGGAAAATTCCATTCTGCATGGGTCTGGGAGATGTGCCTGGTATGCCATGCACCTGTGTGTGTGTCCCAGGTGTCTTTGACTGGCATGTTTTCAAGTTCACCAGGCTAAACTCCTCCTTCTTAAGGCCCCACCCAGTGTTGCCCCCAGGGCTTGTGTGGACCGAGTCACCTTGCTCTGACCTCCTGCTCACACCATGCGCTCCCTCATTCCTGCCCTCCCATGACTGTTGTTTTTCTTTCTGTCCATGTCAACTTAATGATTATCTTTCAGTGACCAGCAGCAACATCTATCAAGTAAGCAGATGTTTCCTGAGGGTCTGCAGTTTCCCAGCAGTGTCTGTGAGAGCCAAAGCTATGTTTTGTTCTAATTACTGTGCCGGAGGGATCCATGAAACAAAACTGCCTCTAACCTTTAAGCCCCTTGCCCAAGGATAGATACTTCCTGAAAATGCTGGAGGCTGTTGTTCAAAAAGATGGTGAGCCACATGTTTTCACACCCCTGAACAGTTTGTTTGACCCAACTGCACTGGGTGTGCCTGATCACACGTGGGCAGGAGACATGTAGGCAGTGAGATGTATGCTTGTCCCTGATTGGACCTGGTGAAAAACACACAGTCTTATGGGTTTTTATAAGCCTCTGCAAAATGTGACTCCTTGTAGGAAGAGTTTTCTGTCCCACCAGCCGCTTCCCAAATAACCACACAGAGACTTAATATTAATTATAAATGCTTGGCTGATAGCTTAAGCTTGTTACTAACTAGCTCTTACAACTTAAATTAACTGCCCCGAGGCTCATTTACCTCATGTATGTACTTCCCATCCTGCTCGCTCTGTATCTCATGGCAACTCCCCACTTGTTCTCCCCAGCACTCTTTGCCCTGAAAATCCTGCCCTAGCATCAGCCAATCAGCTTTTTATTAACAATGAGAGCAACCTGTCTTCACAGTGTATGAAAGAATTATTTCATAGAAACTCTGCACCATTTTCTGGGGACCTCAGAGTAAACCATCATCCTGGCCAGTATTTAATTAAAGCTTGCTTCAAATTTGCCCAAAATTGTAGTAGTGGTCTTATTCACACCTGGTGGAATTAATAGTCTTCCTTGCTGTAAATGATTCCACCCTATAGTTCTAGGGTGGCTGAGGGGTCTCAAGCTAGGAATATCTAGCCGGACCTTTTCCTTTGCCAACTCCTGCTTCATTTTTACTTCTCTGGTTCCCCCATCTCACCCCATCCAAACACAAACAATGGAAGAAACAAATCAGGCCTGGAACTGAAGCATTCCCTCTTCCTTCCCAAGTCAACATCAGCCTGAAACCAAATGCTCGTTTTTGGAGGAGAATGGTTCGGTGCCATCCCCGAAGCTCCCTCAAGCTGCACAGCTCCTAGTGGCATGTGCTCCGCCTCTAAATCATGGAGCAGTTTTACACTGCTGACACACCAAACCCAACAATGCCAATCTGTTAAAAAGAGCATCCTCCTGCCTCCGCATGTGCAGACCCCCAGGGCTAAAAGGGCTACCCCGGTAGCCAGAGGGCCTTGCTGACTTCCACACAAGCATCCTGGACAGAAAACCAAGGTCTTCAGAGGGAGTCGGGAGATGGAGGCCCAAGGGGTCTTAGTCCTGGAGGGGAGCAGCTGGATTTAGGCTCATTTGTTCTATGAGGAGGGGCGATGCTGGGGGTAGGGGTGGAGGGAGGAGGGAGCAAAGGAGACAGAAATGGAAACTCCAGCCCTAGAGATAACCCTGGTGCTCTGGTTCCAAAGACAGAACAGAACAAAATGAGAGGAGAGAATGTCTTCCTGAATAAGGACTTGGAAGCAAGTGGAGGGCATAGTCCACTCTCCCTCAACTCCCAGAATCTTTAGGAAGGCAGACCCAGCCAGCCTTGCCGTGTGTGAAATGGAACCTTCTAGCCAAACTGCCTGGGAAGCAGACTTCAAATGTCCAGCTGCACGGTGGTCTTTTACAAGGTGACCTGTGACTGCTGTCTGCCCTGGATTCTGTAGGGTACCTCCCAGTCCAGAACTCTTGACTACTCAGGTCTTTCCAGCCAGCTGCCCCCTTCCTTCTCCCTCCCTCCTTGCCTTTCTAAGCTTTTCTTCTCCATTTGAATAGGAGAGCTTGCTGTGTAAGCTCAGCATGAGACTCAAACAGTGAGTGCTGGACACTGGCCACAGTGTGAGAAGAGAGGAGCCCCACTTTTCTGCAAGGACACAGGGCAGGGCCTGCCATTCTGGAGAGGGTCTGACAGCATGGCTTGGGATCGGCTGTGAGAGTCCTCTGCTAACGGGCCAGGAGCGCTCCTCCTTGGTTATGGCCCAGAAGGGCACATGGAACACTTACTCAGCCTTGTCTGTCAGGTGCCACTGAGGTGTCTATTCCTGGGGACTTCATGAGCAGACTCAGCAGCTGCACACCCTGGAGAAGCACAGGATGGGCCACATGTCACCTTCACATCTGAGGAAGCCTGTCAAATGCGAGGGCAGCCTGCCAGAGAAGAGAAGCGTTGTGAGTGGAGGATGCAGGAGGGAAGTTGCCTCCCAATTCTTCGTCCGTCCTCCCATCTAGAGGTGAGACCATGTGCTCCTGGGTGCTCTGGTGGCTACAATGGCCAATAGCACATGGCAGAAGTGACACTACATGTTTCCACGTTCGGGCCTTCAGGGGTTGGCAGTCCCTTCGTATCTGTACTGGAACTGTCCTGAACTTAGAGGGGGTGGGTGGGTGTTAGTTTCTTTTTGGTTGCTTTGATTAAAATACTGCAACACTAAAAACACCTTAAGGAAAAAAAAAGAGTTTATTTCATCTTACACTTCCAGGCAACAAACCATGGCTGGGGAAAATCAGGGCAGGAGCTCAAGCAGAGGCAGTGGAGGAGTGCTGTGTACTGGCTTGCTCTCTGGCTCATGTTCAGCCTGCTTTCTTATACAGCCTTGGACAACCTGCCTAAGGATGGAGCCACCCACAGTGGACGGGGCCCTCCCACATCAGTCATCCATCAAGAGAATTTCTCACAGACATGGTCACAGGTCAACAGGTTCCCTCTTCTTAGGTGACTCTAGGTTGTGTCGAGTTCACAATAAAAAACTATGCAGCAAACAAGGGGTTTCCCTAAGCCCCCCAGTGGACAGTGCCAAACCCTGCGCGTTTTGTGCTGTGCCTCCTGCCCACCACACACTCAGATTTAACGCTTTCCCAATTAGCAGATGTTTGTCATGTCACTAAGGCATAACTGTGATAGTCAGAATTGTAACAGAAAAGTTGTCATCTGTCACTTTTCCTTCATCACGGCAGAAGACTCATTCTTAACATACATTTTTATCAACCTTGGCGTATGAATTTTTCCCTCCCATTTAAGTAAAGAACTTTCACCTTTCAGCGAAAGGAACTCTTTTGCAGCTTCTCTGGGGCATGTGTGAGTCACCAGCATCAGTGTCCCTGTGCTTCGAGGCCATTATTAAATAAACTAAGCTTTGAAACAGCGTCACAGTCTACTCAGTAACCGAGGTGGCTCCTGGTAACTGCACAGGGTCGCTCTACAGTGGAGACGCTGAACCAAGGAAGAGTCCTGCTCCTCCTACAAGGATTCATGATCTCACCACGTCTCCCAGAACTGTGCATCATTCACAACTGACCAATTGCCCCATCTTGGACTTCAGTTGAGTTCATGTGGAAAGGGGACTTGTGGACTGTCCCCCAATGCCATCATATTGGAAGGGCCACCCCAACTGAACACAGTCTTCCAGCTGGCTCCCAACACCCAAAGTCACCAGACACATACCCTCTAGAGCAGGCCAGCTGCTGCACATTCTCAGCTGATACCACGCTGAGAGAAGCCATCTACTAGCCGAGTCCTGCCAAAGCCCTGGCTTTCCGGGCTTCTGGATGTTTTCTTGTTTCCAAAAGTGATTACGAATAGAAGATGCTCAATCCTGAGATTCTGGGGCATCAGAATGTACGGAGAACCAAACCCCCTGCTGCAGCCTTTGGACAGAGCCTCTTGTCACTCTCCTAGGTGAAGAACAGGGGGTCCAGGCAATGCCAGTCAGGGTTAAAAGCATTAGGAGTAGATGTATACAATTCTGGGCTGGAAAGATAGCTCAGCTGTTGAAGGCTATGGCCCATAATCAAAATGCCAAAAGTTTGGCTCCCAGCATCCAAGTCCAAGCCCATCTCAGTGTAAAGAAGAGCAAAACTGTCTTGAACTTGAAATCCACAGACATTTACTTAGTTCCCACCATATGCCAGGCATAGTGCCCACACTGGGGACAGAGTGAGGCAGGAGGTCACTCACATGTGTCACAGAACACTGGTGGCCTTGGGGCTCCTTACGCCCCCTTGGCAGCACTACCATAACCAGTGCTGTTCTAACGTGTATACTTGAGATGCTGGTGGCCATTTCCAGCAAGAACTATTGATGTATTTACTAACCTTCTCCCAAAACAGCACTCTGAATTGGCCTATAGTTCATGGCTGTTAAATTAATAGATTATTATTTGTCTAAACTTCCTATATGGGAGAGCCCATTGTCAGCATGGCCTCTTGTACTGTGGGGTTATTATTTAACATGGAAAGAAAAATCTCACTGAGAGCACGAGATTCATTGGGAAACATGCTCACTTAGATCCTTGCTAAGTTATTTGGGATGGCTTACACCAGTATGTAACACGTGAAGAAATAAGGTCCACACAGAACTGAAGTCTAAAGAAGGCTAACAGGGGAGGGGCTGGAAAGACAGCTCGGCAGTTGGGAGCACTGACTGTTCTTCCAGAGGACCTGGGTTCAATTCCCAGCACCCACATGTCAGCTCACTCCTGTCTGTAACTCCAGTTCCAGGGCTTCTGACACCCTCACACAGACATACATGCAGGCAAAACACCAATGAACACAAAATAAAAAATAATTTATATGTTTAAAAAAGAAGAAGCCGGGCAGTGGTGACACACGCCTTTAATCCCAGCACTCGGGAGACAGAGGCAGAGGCAGGCGGATCTCTGTGAGTTTGAGGCCAGCCTGGGCTACAGAGTGAGTTCCAGGACAGGCACCAAAGCTACACAGAGAAACCCTGTCTCAAAAAACCAAAAAGAAGAAGAAGAAGAAGAGGAGGAGGAGGAGGAGGAGGAGGAGGAGGAGGAGGAGGAGGAGGAAGAAGATGACGACTAATGGAAAAAGAGGTTTAAGAATCCACACTGGGCAGGTCAGGCCTCAGCTACCTAGTGAGATCAAGGTCAGCCTGGAGTACACAGGACACATGCACACACACACACACACACACACACACACACACACACACACACACACATATAATGATAAGAACAAGAGAAAAGTTTTACAAAGCCATAACCTGATGAGTCTGGTCTCTAGAATCTAGGGCGGCGGCTGCTGATTTCCGTGCCCCAGGCTGTCTTAACTGAGTCACGAATCCTGATTGAAATGGACCAGAATCTTGAAATAGTATACTGGTGAGTCTCCCAAACAATAATGGAAAAGATTTCACTCTTTCTCCAAACAGACTGTTAAAAAAAAAATGTCAGTTACAAAACCAAAAGAAAATAGTCTTTCCTGGAAGTGTCCTCACTATTTCCTTTGAAAGAGTGGCCAGTGATGAGCCATGTGCCTAGACCCCAGCACCACCTGGTCAGGAGAAACAGGGCCCTTGGGATGTGTGAATGGGTCCCAGCTCTGAGGCAAAGCCACCAGGGATTTTTCCACTGAGTGATGGGAGGAACACTTCTAGGTGGGGCCCTTTAATGAAAGGCAAAGCAATTTGGAAAAAACAAGATCTGGCTACAGAGCACAAAAAGGATTTTTATGGAGAATGCTGGCCATCCATTAAAACGCTGCCCATGCCAAAGTCTATCTGGACCCTCAAGAAGCCCGACAGGCACTAAAGTGACCCGTTGACCCTTGGGTGATGGGGATCTCTTGCTGGGATGTTCCAGGTTCGGTGAAAGACGTGCAGGCCTTGCAGTCCCTGCCAATAAAATTGGTGTCCTGTAAGGCGTTGGTTGCCAAGAGGGAGATTGAGGCCTCTGCTTCTTGGAGTCCCATCACAGCACATCCGACCATGACTTTCCTCCCACGCACCAGCACACAAGGCTGCAGGGACATCGCATTCTGGGTTCCTGTGTCCTTAAGCCATTTGATGATGCACAGGACCAAGGGAAAGTTGCTTGTTGAGGTCACATGCCCTGTGCACGCATTCAAACCAGACAGAAAATATTCTCTGGTGTCCGAGTGAGATTCCTGCGTTTCCAAACCTACACTGAGCACAGATCTCTAGAGAGGTGCTTCTGACAGCCATTGTCTCCTAAGTGGCCGCTATTCACTGACATGGCATCTTCTTCTCCCTTAGCCTTAGCAGAGGCTCTTCTCGACATGCTCCATGCAGGCTCCCTCTGCTTCACACAGAGACAGACTCAAGAGTGAACGCCACTTCGGGCTTTGCAGTCAGACAGCCCCAACTGCAATTCTGAATCTACCACTGATTTGTATTTAGTTTTGGACAGTTCACTGTAGACTGTGCCCACCAGGTTTCTCTAACTGTAAGCCCAGGTGACATTGTGTGCACAAGGCGCTCCCAAAGCAGCAGATCGTGAAATGTATGGAGTCAAGACAAATACATGATCTCTGTCTCCTCTTCGGACACAGAGATCACGAGTTTTAAAAAGTTAAACTGTTTGCATTATTCCTACTGCTTTTTATAACTCCAGTATCTCCAGAGATCACACTGTGGGTTGTAGGTAGTGCTCCAATTTTCCATGAATCCAAGTGTGGTGATTTACCACCGGGTATCCTTGGGCAATGAACTTCCCTTGGATTTCACAGTGTAGTGATGTGCACCTGTAATCTGAGGGCTCAGGAGACAGAGACTGGAGGAATGTAAATTCTGCACCAACCTGGACCCTGCCTCAAACAAACAAACAAGAATCAAAAACTTGATATATCTGAAACAATTTATTTGGTGAGACAACACTAAAACCTTGTTCATTTCCCGTTGAACTCACACCAATAGCTTGGCATAGGAACCTGGCCGTGTCCTCTTCTCCTAACTCATCTCTCAACTCACCTCTCCCACTCAAACACTATTATTCTGCTTTTAAATTTCCTGGCAAACCCAGGAGAGCCTTTGGTAATGTTGCAATTGAGCCATCTGTTTTGTTGCTGTTGCGTCTCTACACCACCAGGTGGCGATGTTGAACATCAGGTAGCGTACAGCCCTGAAGACATAGTAGCCAGCCACCTTGGCCAGGCTCTTGCTGCCCTGAGCTTGTCCACAGTCTCTTGGAAGCCTGCACACAAGCTCTAAAGGGCTCCTTTGATTTATGTTCAGTGTCCGTAGCTGGGTAGCTTCTAGCCTCAACTATGTAGGTGAACAGGAATCCTTCATACATCGACTCCTATTTGGCTTGGCAAGTGTAATGACTGAAGGTTTGTGTTTCTTTAAAATTCCTATGTTGTGAGCCTAGGCCCCCACATGACCATCTGGAAACAGCTTTTATGGAAGGAACTGGGATAGAGGAGGCCACAGAGTAGATCTTTGATCCATAGGATGAATCGCCTGTCAGGAAGATATACCTGTCATCTCCACGGGTACACACCACCCAGTGTCTGTCTACCTGCCAAGCAGTTTCTCCCCAGAATCTGACCATCTTGGTGCCCTGAACTTGGACTTCTCACAGTTTTCATTTGTCTTCGTTACTTTTCTGTTGCTGAAATAAAAGACCTTGACAAGAGCTACTTAAGGAAGAAAGGGTTTGGGGGCTCACACTTCCAGAGGGACCCCATCTATCACAGCCGGGAAGAGAGCAGCAGGAAGACAAGGCATGGTGGCTGGAGCCAGAAGCTGGCTGGTCACATTGTATCCACACTCAGGAAGCAGAAAAGCAATGGGGCTCATTTTAAATCCTCAAGACCCTCCCCCATGACATCCTTCCTCCAATGAGGCTCCACCCCCTAAAGGTCCCTCAGTTGTCCCAAATAGCACCATTGCCTAGGGCTCAAGTGTTGAAACACATGATATGGGAGCCATGTCACATTCAAACCACATCACGACACTGAAAAATTCAATCACGGTTGTTGAAGCTGTGCTGCTTACAGTTACCTGCTATGGCAGCCAGACTAAGTTCTCTGGTGCTCTTGTGTCCAATCCTTCCCTCATTCCTGGACCACCAGGGCCCTGCTTGAGCCAGGAATCTGAGGTCCTAAGTGCATCTGGGGAAGGGGTGCAGGCTTCAGGTGGGCACATGCAGATTGGGGGGCCCTCCAACATGTACTCATGTGGCCTGACCAGGGTCCTTTTGTCTAGGTCTAGTCCAGATTGTCTGAGTTCTTGTTACAGCAAGGCCACCCACCGTGAGCCCTGAGTGGTGAGTTTATTCTCTCTGTGCCTCTCTGTCCTTCCCTGGAAAATGGGTCTCACCTAGCAGGATTGTTGTGAGTACAGAGTGAATCAGGCCACATAAAGGGCCCAGAATAACACCTGGCAGGTGAGGGTGTGATAGGACTCGGCTCCCCCTAAGCATTCTCATACCATCATCCCCTCACCCAGGCACAGACTAGGAAGCCAGGACAGCTCTGTGCTCTGTGCAATGAACATAGACAGACAGCCTTTCAGAAGGCTGTGCCTCGTTCTCTGTGGCTGTCTTTCTCCACAAAGACCCCTCAGACCCCCGATTTCTTCCCTGGCTCCCACTTCCTGTCTCGTCTTCACTCTCCTTGCTTCCCTCTGGGACACCTGCCTGTTCTTGTCTCTGTAACCATCTAGTCACTAGCCTCCCACATGTGCACATGTTTCTGGGGTTCCCCTTCCATCTCAGTCAGAAACAAGAATAAAAAATAAGCAGTTTCCTTCAGAAGACCCCAGTGGAGACATCTCTCTTTCATGGTGGAAATGGTTTTGTTACACGACGCCACTTTGGAGTGTGTGTCCCAATTGAAGTGACCCACCCACAGGCAGTGGTGACACCTAATCAGTGGCATCAGGGCCCATGTCCCAGAGCACAGGGAGCATGAGTTGGGGGAATAAATAAGGGTGCTGCCTTTGGTCTCTGCAGGGTCCCTTGGCCAGGCCAGCAGCCCTTCCTCCATCCTCATGGTGGGCAGCTGTTGTGGATATTGCTCTGTATAAATAAAATGCTGATTGGCCAGTAGCCAGGCAGGAAGTATAGGCGGGACAGACAGAAAAGAGAATTGTGGGAAGAGGAAGGCTGAGTCAGGAGACACCAGCCCACCGTCCGGGGAGCAGCATGTAACAGGCACACAGGTAAAACCACGGAATACGTGGCAACATCTAGATTAACGGAAATGGGCTGAGTTTAAGTGTAAGAGCTAGTTAGTGGTAGGCCTGAGCTAACGGCCAAGGAGTTTTAAATAATATTAGCCTGTGTGTGTTTATTTGGGTGTGAGCAGCTGCGGAAACGCAAGGACGCAGGAGCTGGGCGACACAGAAAAACTTCAACTACAGGCAGCTAACAGGCTACTCCGCACCCAGCCACCTGGGCTCTGAGCTCCCTCCTGGGAGTGGCTTGTTCTAGAGCCCCCTGGTCATTCGATTTCCGACTTTACCCCAGGGCATCACTGAAGCCAGGCTTTTCTCTAGAAACGCAAAGTTCACAGCTTTGGCATTAAGTGCCCCATTCCCCTTCAACAGTAGGAAAGCAAAGCTCCTCACTGTGACCGGAGCCCTTCCTGTGTCCATGACAGAGCCCTGATGCCAATTTCAACTATAAAATAAAATCCAACTTGGTGCCAATGGGGCTTAATCAATTAGATCCTTCAGAATGAACATTAAAAAAAAAAGTCGGGGCTGGAGAGATGGCTCAAAGATTAAGAGCACTGGCTGCTCTTCCAGAGGTCCTGAGTTCAATTCTCAGCAACCACATGGTGGCTCACAACCACCTATAATGAGATCTGGTGCCCTCTTCTGGCCTGCAGGGACACATGCAAGCAGAACACTGTGTACATAATAAATAAATAAATCTTTAGCCGGGCGTTGGTGGCACATGCCTTTAATCCCAGCACTCGGGAGGCAGAGCCAAGCAGATCTCTGTGAGTCTGAGGCCAGCCTGGTCTACAGAGTGAGATCCAGGACAGCCTCCAAAGCTACACTGAGAAACCCTGTCTGGAAGGAAAAAAAAAAGTACACTCAAGGATGGACGTGCCTGGGTTCTCTGCAAAGGCTGCACTGTTCTACAAAGAAACAATTGTCGGTGGGTTTAGTATTGAGGGGGGTCCTCACACCTGCAATCCTGACGGATGCCTGTATTTCATGGGGGTGAGGGTGGGGGAGGGGCTGGAAAGCCAACAAAAGGATGAGGTAAGCCAGATGTGGTGGCTCAGGCCTGGAATCCCAGGATTCTAAGTTCCTCTGCCTCAAAACCAAAATGAAAATCAAAACAACCACCAAATAACAAAAGTGAGGGTCTCACTGGAGAGATGGGTCAGGGGTCAGGAGCACTGGCTGCTCTTCTGGAGGACCCAGGTTCCATTCCCAGCACCCACATGGCTGCTCACAACCATCTGTAATTCCAGTTCTGGGATATCCAACACTCTTTTCTGGCCTCATCAGGTGCTATTATACACAGGCAGTCAAACATTCACACACAAAAAAGAAAAAGAAAAAATAATAAATAAAAATAAATCTAAAGCATAATAAGCCCACCATGCAGCCCAATGTTACGTGTATTTTTAGAGTGAGGGTAGGTAAGGTGGGGAGGGAGGCTCTGGGGCTCGTTCCAGGCAGTTGGGGTGACTTTCCAGCAGGCTGCAGGAATGAAAGCTGAGGAGACCAGACTTGGCTTCCAATTCCAGCTCTGCATCCTGCCTCTCTGTGATGGGGACTGATGGTGTCATCTCTGGAGGGAGTCTCTTCTCTGGGATACCCCTTGACTTTGCGTGGGCATGTGAGGTGCCTGGGTATCATAGGGTCAACCCTGCCTGGGGATGAAGTGCTCACCCTGCAGAGGTCAGGGCTACAAGGGAAGAGCTGAGCCCCAGGTAGAGTGACAGCTGGCGCGGTCTTGGTAGGAGGCCTGCATACCCTCTGGCGTCAGTGTCCATAGGACTCCCTGCCTGGCTGAGGGTCTTCTGTGGCCACTCTGTCCCTGAGTTCTGTTGTTTACTTCAAACCCAACTGGCGCCCTCCGGCTGACCTCTGGCATGGCCATCTCTCCAGGGACCCCAGGGAGTGGCTGATTCTCACTACCTTAGACCTGTTTATAGAGGGACATAGATGACACCGGCTCTTCACCAGGCCGGGTGGCAGCTTGACAAAGACACCTTTCAAGCCATTCAGCCGGGAAGCTGGGGACACGGTGCAGAATGATGGCAAATGAGGTCAGGGCGGGCCCGGCTCTGCTGAGCACAGGAATAGCCACCCCGTCTCACTGCAGCCCAGACTGTGGGAGCTACACAGGCATCTGGGCCCCTGCTCCATAAGCAGGAGGAAACAGAGGGGTGCAGACACTCGCCTGAGGCTGCTCAGCTCTGCTAGGGAGCCATGACTTTGAACACTGATCTCCGAGGTCAAACACTGTGTTCTTGAGTTGGGCTATCTTGCTTCCCTTAGCAAAATTAACACCAATAGCTCCTGATTAGTTTGTAACCCTCAAATACACCCACTTTACAGATGAGTCTGAAGGTCAGAAAGAACCTGTCTTTTCTACGATAGGAGTTGGTATACTTGGGACTCGTTATCCATTCTTTCAACCTGTGATGGGGGGGGGGGCACGACAACACGACCTGGCTGTGAGGCTATGGAGCTGCCTGAGGGCACTGGAGCCTTGCTGACAGCTCCTGGCACTGCTGTGTGCTGAGGCCTGGCTCTGCCTAGGCCGGGGACTCAGCATTCCCTGCAACTGCTACTGTCGGGTGACTGGATGCTTAGCTATCATTCAACTGGCATGGCCTCCCCACTTCCTGTAGGCCGAATGTCCACTGCCCATTCCATAAGTCAAAAACAGAGGCTCGGGGAGGAAAAAGGCCACCTGATGGCTGTAAATTCCGCCTGGGAGATAAGCTGGGAGCGGGGGCAGTCTTCTCCATAGTTCACACAGTCAGCCTGTACCTCCTGTGACATTGCCAGTGAAGAGGGCCCCCCCCCCCACTTCACCGCCTGCATCAGGTAAACCCACCTCTCGGGCAAGCCTGGGTGGTTTGCCCAGCTCTGTTGTCTCTCCTACATCTCCCCTTCCCTTTAGGATTTTGATCTGGCTTCCCGAGGGAGACATGTTTCTTGAGCTAGGCTCCCAGGGCCTCCTGTTAGACTGGCTGAGAAACTTTGTAAAATGGGAACAGTGGCTGTCCTGATCTTTGGGGTGTTGAGATGGTCAGATGAGTCACTGATGATGCATGCCCACTGCCCCTCGGTCGCCGTGAGCAACAGTGGCGCCTACAAAGCCCAATGAAGACCAAACAGCAGTGCGGACCAGGACGGCACTGCTGCAGAGGCCTCCTCCTTCAGGGACGGGAAGGTGTCGGTGGTCCTGGGACTCCTGTGGCCTGTGTTCCATCCATGCCGGCTCTGTCCTATCCCACCCCGTCCCACCCAACCCCATCTGCTGCTGCCTGTGCTCTCTGTGCCTATTCTAGTCTGCTCCATTCAGCCCTGTTCTATCCTAGCCTGCCCACTCAACACCCCGGCCCAGCCCACTCACCTCCCCCCCGCAACCCACTCACCGCCCCCCCTGCCCGGCCCAGCCCACTCACCACCACCACCACCACCACCACCCCGCCCAGCCCACTCACTGCCCCCATCCCTTCCCTCCACTAGAGCACCATGCCCAGCCCATGAGTTCAGGTTGAGTGTTGATTCTGTACCCCATGGCCGTGGCTGTCACTACTGCTCACAAGTGGATGGGGCACGAGTCCTGTCAGTGCCCCCAAAACCACCTTCACGACAACCTGTGGACATCACAAGCCTCCCCTTCCTAGCTAGCTCTGACAGCTCCCTTCAGAAGCTTGGATAGATGTGGTCCTCCCTAGCCGACTCTCCACCTTCTCTGGGTCCCGTCAACATACCCCCACTTTCCTGTAGGAGAGTCCTGGTGGGATGGGTCAGGCCTGGGCTCTAGACAGGCCCCAAGGCTGGCAATCTCCATTCACAGACCTGGTGCCCTTTCTCTGACACCGCACACGGTTTGAGTGGGCCTGGCTCTGCTGTCAGGGGAGACCCCCCCCCCCCCCATTTCCTGCTACTCCGAAGGCACACCCAGAGAACAGGGGTTGCTCTGCTGCCCTCAGAGCCTCTTATCACCTGCCTCCCTCCACTCTTGAGGTGCCCAGCCTAACATGCTACAGCTTAGTGTGGCTGCAGGCTGGGATGGCCATGTGCTACCTCTTCTGCCCGCACCCCCCCTTGCGGAGCCTTGAGCATCAGTGGAGTGGTGAGTTCTAAGACTTGGGTTTGGGCACAGAGGAAGCAGCTGGCTTCTGAAGCTGGCTGTGGTTGACGGCCACATGGACCCAGAACTGGCCTGGGCAAACAGCACCCTGTGGGGTACAGCCTGTCTCCCGGAGCTGTCAGGTTCTCCGGATCAAGGGGCATATGACCAGTGTCAGCTGTGCACACATCTTCCTGGGGACATGTGGGGAGGCAGGGGCAAAGGGCAGAGAAGTGGTTCTGAGTCCTTGGTGTCAAAGAACTCATTTTTACAACAAGCCACGTGTTCCCAGCACAGATTTAACAAGGTGAATCGGGGTGGCATTGCACAATGCTCCCTTCATGGGGATTTCACCCAATAACATTCCCATATTTTTTTTTTTTTTTTTTTTTTTTTACATTCCCATATTTTTACCGCCCACCCTCACGCATTTATGGAGAGATCTGTGCTTAGAATGGAAACCAGTAAAACCCTATTAATAACTTACGGGCTATAAATACACTTCTGTTAGCCTCACAGACCATGAGAACAGCTTCATGGATTTTTACCAAGTTTGCCGGGCAAGTTTACAATGGTCTAAGCTGCCGTAGGGAATGAGTCCTGGACAGGATCAGACATGGGCAGCGGGAGGAAAGCACATGGGGTGAGGTAGGGGCTATGAGACAGGACAGGCACATGTAAAACCCGGCAGGCTGGTGTGGCCCCAGCTTGCTCTGGCTCTCTTGGACCACTGGCCAGGTAACCAGCTGTGCTACGTGACAGGGGCTGTCACGTGCTTTAGCTGTCTTCTACACTGTGAACACTTGTGGGCCAGCTCCTGCTTGGAGGGAGCTCAGTTCATACCATGTGAGTAGATCAAAGGTTTTCAGCAGATGTTTCACATTGTGTATGCGCTGAGATGTGTCTTAAGTGATTTGTTTTTGTGCTAAAAATTAGCCAGGCTTTTCAAAATGTAATATACACACAGAGGGGAATACTACTCAGCCGTCAAAAAGAAGGGACGATGATAGGAGGGAAGACAAGCTTCTAGTCTTCAGCCATGGCCTGGTCACCTCTCATGGCAAGCACATGGCCAGTTTACACGTCTTTGCTCCCTTTGGGGCAGATGAGGCCACTGACTTGGTAATTCAAATCAATTTGACAGGGCCCCGGTTTGGAATGAGTTAACCCCAGAGAACTGACATGGTTGAACGTGCTAACAGAGGGAGAGTAACCAAGGGTGTGGGGAAGACAAGCTTTGGCTGCACATCCCTGCTCCTCAGTCGGCTGTGAGGAAAGCCCTTTATCTTGTGAGCCTTGACTTCTTCATAGAGTGGAGACTGTCCTGGAATTGTGAAACCAAGTGAGGCTGTCCACAAGGCAGGGCCTGGCTCCTGGCTCCTTTATTTCTTCTTGAGGAGACTAGTGAGTAGAAGGTTCTCAGTGAGAAGGCGTGTCTTAGGAAGGAGGGTCAAAGGCACCGTGGTACCCCGAGGCAGTACGGTATGAGAGAACAGTTGTGATTACTGGCACATAGCCTTGGAGCCCACTCCTGGAGACACTACCTTAGACAAGGTGACTGACGACTGACAATGTACTGTGTCAACTATCCTAGCCTGTCCTTGGCATCCACAGGGCACAGGACAGCAGGCCACAACCTTATCTAAACAGCTTTCAAACCCAAACCCCAGTGCCAGCCTCCAACACAAACTCCCTGACCTTTGCTGGGCCCCCAGATATCTCCACTGACCTTTCTGGTCCACAAAACCTTTGGCAGTTCCAGGCAATGCTCTGAGCTTCCTTGGCCAACTCAATTTCAAAGGCCACTTAGGAGCCGAGTTATGGGCAGGCGTGGCTAAGCCAAGAGGTCCAAAGGTGATCCTTGCAAGGGACTCCGGGGAGAATTCAGACACATGTTCTCACCGTCCAGGTGGTGTTGGCACAGTCACGTGAACTGTATGGTTAGTCCATCAGTAGGAGTCACATCACCAGCCTTGGGGAAGAGGTCTTGCAGTGGCACTGACTGGTACACCCGAGGCTCTGGCACTTGCACAACTGGGAATGGCAACCTCCGCAGGGCAATGCGATGCTGCCTTTTGGAACCAGTGTCCACATGCTGCTGGGGTGCACCTGGCGTTTCTCGAGCTCACAGGCTGATAACACAGCACATAGAACTTGCCAAGTTTTAAGTTAGAAGACAAGACACAGTGGCAAAAGCCAAGCTAAACCCCTGTATAGAAGCCAAAGTCACACTGAGCATCTCGAGTTCAAACAATTGGCTCTAGGAGATGGTAGGTGGGGTCAGTGCCAAGCTGGTAACTAGAAATACGCCAGGAACGAAGGTCTCCAGCAGCAACCACAGATGTTGGTTCTTGCCAAAAAGGAATACAGGAGTTGGGGGTGAATATGATCAAACTACATCGTGGGAAATGCTGAAAGGAATAATGAAAATATTTAAAAAAGAATGAATATGTCAAGTGTGTTTAATAGGTGAAGCAGTTTTGGAGGACTAACCTTCCTTGGGGAAGAATTGTCTTACTTTTTGGACCACGATTTCCTCTAAGGTTCTGTGTGATGAACACAATACCTAAAGCTTAAAGATTCAGGGGTCTACACAGATCTGGGGGGCAACCTGTCTGAGCCTCGCAGGGCTGTCTTGACTACACCTCCAGCAGTTTGAAGACATCCACCTTGGGAACACAGGCACATCTTTCCTCTTGACTTGGCTAAGAGCCCAATGTCCATCTTCTAAGAGCCCAAGTCTCTCTCAAAGCCCTGCTTTTCTCAACTCAGCCTCACTGAGTCTAAGTGGAAAATGTGAGGCCAGAACTGTGGAGACCGAGTTCTTAGGAGGCAACACTGGAAGTCTGCACTTCTGGGCATCTAGTCAGGTCTTCTTCAGTAACAGGAAAACAAAGCAAGAACACAGATCAAACCCTGCCTGCTTAAAAACACACAAAATCGGGTCAACAGAGCATCTCTAAGTAGGAATTTCCTGAGCTGGTCTATTCCGCCATCTTTTCTTAGGTGAGGCCAGTGTGGGACAGCTGTTCAGTCTCAGGAAGGAGGTCCCAAGGTCTGTGTTCTTGCAGGAAAGATCCTCTCAGGAGACACACTTCTCTGATGTGCAGGACAATACAGGAGAGGACTGTGTTCTGATCCCAGCTGCTGACAGACAAGGCCAGCAACCTGTTCCATGGAGATGGTACTGTATCCAGAAGGGGGATATAGATCACGCCTCTGAGGTCACTTCCACCTGTGCTGAGGACGGGGCCAGCTTCTTTGGACACAAGGGCAGGTGCTACAAAAATCTTGCCAAGTTCTTGGCAGGCAACATAGTTATCACCGAGGGATTTGTGGTAAAGGTGGAAGGGAAATGTTCTGTTAGATCTGGGCTGAGCATGTAGCTCAGATGTAGAACATGTGCTTAGCAGGTGCAAGACACTGGGTTCTACCCCAGCACCCTAAAACCCAAACCCAGTAAGTTAGATCAACAATATCAGCAGCGCACTCAACTAGGAAGGACTCTTAGTTTGAAGTAATCTTTGCCACATCCAAGGCCCAGCATCACCTGGGGGCTTGTGAGATACAAACTTCTGGGCCAGTGACCTGAATTCAATCACTGGCAGGAGAGAACCAATATCCGCAAGTTGTCTTCTGACCTACACACATGCAACCTGTCCCCTCCTCATCCCACCCAACCCAGGCCAATAATGTATTAAAAAGAGAAAAGGAAAAGAAATACAAACCGTGAGCTCCCCAGGCCTTCTGAACCCTAATACCCAGCTCCCCCGCTCTGCCCTGAGATACTCAGGGGCACTGGTACTCATCCAAGCTTGAGATGAGCTGAACATTCAACAAGACACTGCCTGGCCCTGATCAGCTGCATTCACCAGCCTGAGCCAGGGTGCCTTCAGGTTCCAGCCGCCAATCCTTCATTCCCATCAAGTCAGGCGTGGTAAAGAGACAGCATGCAGGTAGACGAAAGGGAGTCACCTCCACAGACAGAGGCTCTAAGATTCTATTGAGGCTTTAGGAAAACATCAAATGACTTTATTGTAAAACATCCACTATTTATTAACGGTTGTTCTTCTAAAAACACAAACATGAGAACTGAGCACCACATCCACAGTGACTCGCCCCTACGGCTGGGGAGACGCCAGGACAGAGGCGGTGGGGCTTTCCTTGCACCCCAAGTCTCAGCTTCCTCACTTACTCCAGGGCTCCAACTACCTGACAAGAGAAAGGAAACCACTAAAATCCCCAAGCACAGGAAGGTCACAATAACCGTAGGGCTACTGACGTTACTGCTGCACACTCCAGCCTGTAACTGCTCCCACTGACCTTTGCTGTCCTGACCGGCGAGCCCCAGCCTGGCTTCTACCTACTGCAGAGCACAAGCGTTAACATCGACATGCAGTGTCCGTGTTCAAGTATAAAAGTTTGTTCAGGACAGCCCAAAAGTCATGTAGTGCTTAAACCTCTGTAGTGTCTACTATGGTCAGACCCTTGGACAAGCTGGTCAAAGATGGCACAATGCATGAGCAAGTATGGACAACTGTCCCACCATCAAACTTGCTCTCCAACCAATATGGACACCACCCTAGTCAAGGCCAAAATCTTGACATCAGTAGTGACGTAGTTCAATAAAGTTATATTCGTATGAAACAGGAATCCATTTCATTTCTTCATTAAATGGAGTTTTCCAACGGTATCAGGCATATTCTAAAAAAAAAAAAAAAAAAAAAAAAAAAAAAAAAAAAAAAGATAATCATTCAAAATGGTACTTTTGGTAAGAGCCTATATTCATTAACTATATGTTCCTAAAAGAATTTACAATGAAATGGGAAAGATTTAAAACAAATGTTTACACGTACTTCATGATGGATCAAGGATCCCTCCCAAGAGGCACAAGACAGCCCTTCAACTGCCCACGTTCAAAAACCTAGGTCAACTGCCTCCTTACCCAATTTTACCTTCATGACCCACTAACAGCAGAACAAGGGGCCAGAACACACCCCCAGGGGTGTGATGATGGCAAGTGTAAGGTCTACTGCTCATACAATGGCTCCCCAAACCCAGTCCAGCATTCACCTCTGTATCTCCAGCTAATTTTCAAAGTTGAGATTAAATCCTAAACCTGAGACACTGAGAACAGAACTGCACGGTAATCCAGTGCAACATGGATTACCAATGTCTCACTTGGGAATGCTGCTGGACTTCATATGCAAATCACAAATGTTAACTGGTGGCGGGAGAGTCAAGTGCAAGCATTTCAGAGAAGATGACCTCCACACAAGTCCCCTGTGTAAACCAGTTGCCACCATGGTTGCTGATGAGCACACTTGCCAATATGGGACTGCGCTAGCACTGTGTTCCCCGAGATGGCTCACTGGGGTGAGGTCCACTCAGCGCTCTCTTCTGGCCGGTGTGAAACATGTCTAATTACGGCTTACCCTGTTTCTAAGCATCTCACACACTGACTAGCAGAGAGGAAAGATGGGGTGGGTACCAAACCTTAGGAAGCGTCTTGGGATGGCGCTGGAGGATCCTGGCTTTCAGGCTCTGGAGGGGGGGCTGGCAGGGCTTCTTTTTTCTGGGCTGCCAGGAACTCGTGAATTGCTCGCTCTATCTGTGGCCTGAAGATGTGGTTTAGTTTGGGGTCCACCACCTGAGAGATGATCCTGTCCACCCCTGCTTCCAGCATGCCTGACCTGTGGAGAGAAGCAAACCGGTGTTATTTAGCTCCCAAGTCCTCCTCTGCACCAGAAAGCCCCGAGTGCCATTCAAGAGCCCGCAAACATCCACTGTCCCTGGATTTAGACCATGGTCTTTCATGGGAGGGATCCCAGCGGCCTGCCACCCACCGTTCCTAATGCAGTCTCCACTTCACACAAAGGAACCAAACAGAGTTAAGCAGACTGCTCCAAAGGCCAGCACACGTGACAAACCATCAGAGCGGCCTGGCCACGGTGAAACTGCAATCAGTGTCAAAGGCAGCAGCAAGCCTATGTGCCTTGTTTTCTCAGCATTTCTTATGCATTTATGCTCAGCAGCCGGAACAGAAGCGGCTTCCTGCAGCTGTTACTCCATCCAGCACAAACCAGTGAGACACAGAAAGACTGGACATGCTACATGCAGCTGCTCAACCCAGGGCAGCTACTGACCCCTTCTTTTTGAGACCTCTGCACCAACAGAATTCACCTTGAGAAAGGGAGCAGGACTGGGCAGACTAAGAAACAGCAGGGGCAGCTTTAGATGCCACACTCCCTAGTGCTCAGAGCACTTTACGTGGGTGTTAATCTTCATTTGTAAGATTCTGAGTTCAGTGGTCATAAGCCACACAGTGAGTGCTATAGTGCTTGTCAGCAAAATCCTCTATTTTTAAAAACTTTTAAATTTCACAATCACTGTATAGTCCCAAGAAGTTGCAAGGAAATATACAAGCAGGCTCATACATCTTTAGCCAGCACCTCAGTGTTAGCGCCTTGCCTAACACTACACTACCAAACCAGGAATCTGGCACCAGTACAATCCAGACTGTGTTAGATGACCTGCACTCAAGAGTGTGTGTGTGTGTGTGTGTGTGTGTGTGTGTGTGTGTGTGTGTGTGTGTGTTAGTTACCCGGCCTACCTTGTGTTGCTGTGAAAAAATAACTGAGGTGGGGAAACTCATGTACAAAGAAGTATACTTGGCTCATGAATTCTAGTAGCTCCAAGCCCAAATAGCACAGTGCCAGCAGCGTCTGCTAAAGGTCCCTATCTGTATTACATCATGATGAGCATGCACATGCTGAGACCAGGCTGCCTGGAGAAACGCAGCTGAACTCACCCACTTTTTTCTTTCTTTCTCTGAGAGGTCTCACTGGGTAGCTGAGGCTGGTCTGGAACTCACTACATAACCAAGACTGCTTGGTTCTCCTGATCTTCCTGCCTCAGCCTCCTGAGTGCTGGGATGACAGGAGTGTGACAGGCCTGACATTTGACCCAACTCAACAACTGATTCTCAAAGAACTTATTCAGTGCCTCAAAGGTGAAGGAGCCATAACCTCAACACCTCCTACCAGCTCCTGCTACCAACACCAACTCACTGGGGATCAACTTCTACCATAGGAGCCTCTGGGTGTGCAGCACAACTTCACTACCTGAGCTGCTTAGGGTATGCACCAGCACAGCTAAATACCCAACAGCACCAAGAGAGCCCTGGCGCTCCAGCTTTCTCAATCAGCTCCCATCATGCCCTTGGTAGCTACCACTAGCCACACATCTCTGCACTGGTAGGAAATGTGGTCATTTTTCAGCCTTCCAAGACTTGCTTTTCTCACCACAGTTCCCTGATGCTTCTGTTTTCAGAGTACTGCTTCATAAGCTAAGCTTTTTTTTATTCAACAACTTAGTGGACTAAGAAGGGCCAAATAGCATGATAAATTTAATAGTTATATACATTTTGATTGGCTTTGAAAATTATAAATTTATAAACTCAAGTTTCATTTGCTTTTGGGATACCATCTTACAAGGACTCCAATTTGCACTAAGGCTCGTTAAGGAAGGGAATGGCTCAGTTGCCTTTAGCCTATTGGCTATGGGTGGGATAGGACCTCTGTTGGTCTTTTCTGTGTTGAACACACAGATTGCAAGCCCAGCGCCACTTTGAGATCTTTGGCAGCAGTTAACTCTGCAGCTCACACACGATTGAGCCTGTATGATAATTGAGTATTCAGAGTAATACCTGGGGGGCGCTCACCAACCTAAGACAGAGCACCTGTGTGGCCTGGGCAGGTGTCTCCATGACGGGTAAGGTGACCTGCTGACATCCCACGCAACCTAAGTCAGAAGCTCATTTTTTAGTAAAAGGGGGACCTGTAGGGCCCTGGCCCCCGTTTTGGGTAACTGTTGCCTTGCTTGCTGACCTTGACCTTGATATCCTCCCTATGCTAATTCCCTGCTGGGTTCCACCCTCCCAAACGCTTAAGGGAAGTTCCTTGTCTATGTATCCTGCATAATGGGCGTTAACAGCTTAGATGCAAGATTGTAAAACATCAGTAGCAAACTTCTGCCCTCCGGAGTTCTCCCATTGTGCTGTAAGCCTATATTTAAGACCTCCTCCCTCCTTCAATAAACGGCATTTGGTATTAAAAAGAATAATAATAAAAAAAGAAAGAGAGAAACCTTGTCTCAAAAAACCAAAAAAAAAAAAAGAAAAAAAAAAAAAAGATTGAGGCTGGAGAGATGGATAGCTCAGAGGCTAAGAGTACTGGCTGCTCTTCCAGAGGTCTTGAGTTCAACTCCCAGCAACCACATGGTGGCTCACAACCATCTGTAATGAGATCTGGTGCCCTCTTCTGGCATGAAGGCATACATGCAGGCAGAACACTGTATACATAATAAATATTAAATAAATAAATAAAGGGCCAAATATAAGTCCTGGTGTTAAAAGCCAAAATGGATTCTGAACAGATCAGAAAAAACTTACTTTGATGTGGGAGCCCACAAAGGTTTCCTAGTGAGATGTGAGCTTGCTTTACACAGCAGGGCTGCATTAGGGGATGGCTGGACCACATGCATAGTCACCAGATGTTTGGGATGGTCTGCATTTGGCTGTGCTGGGGGAGGTATTTTGCCTCACCCCTTGGCATTCCTTTACAAAGCCCTTTAGTAGAGACAGAAGGGGCTGGTGGGCCTTCCGAGGCTATCCTATGTTTCTCTCTCTCTCTCTCTCTCTCTCTCTCTCTCTCTCTCTCTCTCTCTCTATATATATATATATATATATATATATATATATATATATATATATATATATATCCTTCTAGCCACAAACACCTCATTTCTCCCTCCCCTTGGAATCCATGACCCACCCCCAGTGTGCCAGTGACAATGAGGCCACTCATGTGATTCACTATAGCACCTTCTCTAGCAAAGGTTCAGTTTGTTTCTGTAAAGGACAATGTCTTACAGGACATCTCTCTGAAAACTGTCACCACACTTTAGCAGCCGTGGTCACGGAACACACAGAACTCACATGCCTGTGAGAACAAAGGTGAA
The DNA here is from genome assembly GCF_949786415.1 of Peromyscus eremicus. NCBI lineage: Eukaryota > Metazoa > Chordata > Mammalia > Rodentia > Cricetidae > Peromyscus > Peromyscus eremicus. Next base: position 16,441,014 of record NC_081423.1, read on the forward strand.
GCCCTGCTGGCCCACACCCAAACACTGGCATCTTGGCACAAAACTCACTCTCACATTCAGATTACACTGAAAGCTTCCAAGAACCAAGTCTCACACTCTGGAAGACCTTCCAGAGTGACCACTGAATGTGCACACCCAGGAGGCCCCCAGAGCCAGCGGCAGGTGCCCCAGGGCTCTGCTCATCTTCCCCTTGATGCATCGGACAGTAGATGGCTACAGAGCCCCATCGACCAGGAGGCCCGTGAGAGGTCAGTCTGTGCAGCAGCATGCTGGGACAGTCACCAGTTCTTCACGGCTTTACTTACTGAACCACGCTCTGCCTCAGCCCATTCCGCAACTGGTTCTTGTTCATTGCAGGATTCCATTCCTGTTTGTCCAGATGTGTTGACACAAAATTATCCACTTTCTGCCTCAGGTTCTGGTAAGCTGGCTAAGACATTCAGAAGAGACCATGTTATTGTATGTGAGTTATGTTGGTGTATCGAAGTTGTGGAAGGAGCTATTCAAACACTGCTCTTCACAGAAACACATTTCTCATTTAAACACACTTCCACCTGACCTCAGTACTCACACCGCAGTACAGAAGCTAGGAATCCACAGCCAGCAGGGTGCCTGCCTTGCAGTGGCCTAACACAGTGCAGGGCGTTACCTATATAAACCAATCTACTCTTAAAGAAACTCCAGGTGGGAAGGGCTTATTAGTATTATTCTGCCCTCATTTACACATTAGGCTTTCGGGCTTTGAAGAGTAAACAAAGGTACCTTCCAGTGCAATGTGGCCAAGGGCAGATGCAGGCTGTTTCTGTGAAGGAACTGGTTCTAGATCAAGCTGACTTTACAGGAGTCACCTGACTTCTGAATTTCAGTAATTTCCATTCATAAAATGCAAACATTCCTGCTTGCTTGACTCATAGTGGGTGTTCTCAGCGGTACACCAAGGAAAGGTCCCTCCAAATGAAAGGGCCACCCAAACCTCAGCAAGAGTAACAATTAATGCCAAGGGAGTTCTGTGATGAGTTTCCAGGCAAAGCTGTGACCCTCAAAGGAGCCTGGGGTACTTACTCTAATTGCTCCTACAAGCTTGAAACAGGACTAGGAGTACAAGGAACACATGGTTCTGAGAGCCCAACCTCCTGCCTCTCTCCTACTGAAGGCAGATACACCTCCTCACCCCATCCATGCTGAGTGCTGTGTCTCCAGAACTGAACTGAAGTTGTGCTGTCAGGCATGGCTCTGGGCCCTGGATGGGAACATGTAGTGGGAAGGATGGCCTACCTGTGCAGTCTGTGGCCTAAGATGTATATATGTAGGGCACACCTATAGCACAAGCCCGGGTAGCCTGCAGCTGACAGCCAAGCCACAGTTGAGGCCTATCTAGACCAGCTGGCGTTGGTGACATGCAGCCCTAACAGCTGTGGAGCAACCACTACCCTGGGGAGCCCTCTCAGTCAGTTAAAAAGACCCCTAACTCCACCACCTTAGTCTTGGCAAGCTCGATTTGTAAAGGGAAAAGGAATGTTCTCACCCTTAACACACATTCCAAACTACTTTTCCAAGTAAGGCGAACTAGTATTTTTACCGGATAGACTGGCTTTTGCACTGGGTCTAACACAGGCGTCAACTCCCTTTAAATTAAAGGATACAAAAGAAGGGTGCTGACTCTACACCTTATCCCAGTTTGGCGGAATACAAGTCTGCAAATCATTCCTCTGGGGAAAGGGAATAATTATTGCCGAGTCGTCCGATCCATTCCGTGCTTAAAATCACCTCCCTAGTAGCGAATAGAAAATGGGTACCGCTTCTTAAAGCACTCTGCCTTTCCTGACTGTTCTAAAATACGAGTTTCTTTGGTATGGTGAAGGGTTTATGTGTGCAACCGTAAAGCAATCTCCGAGTTCAGAAAGGCGACTGGACTAAAAATCACGGCTGGTAAGGAAGGGCGTGAGTAGTGCTCAGGTGTGCACCACTCAGAAGGCGCCCCGCGTCCCGGAGGCTCCCGAGCTGCCTTTTGTTTTACTCCCGGCTCCCGCACGTCAAAACAGCGGGGTGCACCGCCTCGCCCCCCACGGCCCGGGTACCTTGGTGTCCACGTCGGCCAGGCAGTCCCGGCGGAAGCTGTCGAACAGGCCGCGACTCTTGAGCTGCTCCACTATGAGAGCGATGAGTTGCGGGTCTCCCGGAGGCAGCGAAGCGGGGTTGACAGGGCCCCCTGCACCACTAGAGCCCGCAGCCGGTCCCGAGGCCTGGCCCGCCGCGCCTGCTCCCGCACCGTCCGCCATGGCCGCGCCCCGCGCCCGCGCCGGGCCCCGCGCTCGGTTGCTCCTCCGGGAGCCGCGGGCCGCGCTGCGCAGACACGGAGGGCCCCACGGAGGCGGCGGCGACGGAGGCGGCAGGGTGGGAGGCGGCGGGGCCCACGACGCTACCCGCTCGCAGCTCTGCTGGCGCTCGTCTAATGGCGTCACCGGGGGCCTTTGCATTGTGGGACGGTTGGTTTCCTGGAGCCATCGCTCAAGTTCTTATAGACTGGGTCTGGCCGTTGAAAACTACAACTCCCGGCAGACGATTGGGTCGCTCGCGCTAGTTCGCGGGGCAGCATGGGAATTGTAGTCTCAAGCCTTAGTATTGGCTTGAACTCAATAGGACCCGCATCCTTCCCAAATCAGACAGCCCCACAGAGCAGTGAGCAATCACTGTAAAGCTGATTGGAAGATTACGAGTCTACACTTTAAAGACTGTGATTCAATAGCTCTGTTTCCATGTCTGGCAGCCTGTGCTTTTGACGTGCACTCAACTCCCATGACCTCCTTGAACAATATGATCTGGAAAATTTGGTTAACAATGGATTGATCATATTTCTTTTTCCAACAAAAATAATTTTACATATTTTGTACTGAATTCCCCGCTGTTGCCACTGTTAGAAATAAGTTTGGGATTGCAAGGAGAGACCATCACTCCAACTGAAGTGCCTGTACAAGGAAAATGACTATGTATCAAGAGGGTGTGCTGGGGTGGACTGGTCAGGGGAGCAGCCACACCTAGACCGGAGATGCATTTGGTTTTTATTCTAAGGAAGGTGGTGGCTATGTCTTTTCCCCATTGGCTGGGGCCCCACCTCACAAACTTATTCAGTTGGCTAGTCTGAAAATATTTTGTGCATAGGAAATAGAGGAGGAAGGGGAGAGGGGTCACTGCTCCGAGGAGAAAAGGGTCCCTGCCCCAGGCTATCAAATTCCTGGACCAGAGCACTGGGCCTTTGTGTAAATAAAGGTTTTCCTGGGTGGAGAGGATTCAAATATTTGCAAGTCTTACAAGGTGGGGGAGACAAAAGGATCTTGATTCCTAGTTCTAAACACAAGTGTGTGTGTGTGTGTGTGTGTGTGTGTGTGTGTGTGTATTTGATTTTTCGAGACAGGGCTTCTCTGTGTAGCCCTGGCTGTCTTGGAACTCACTCTGTAGACCAGGCTAGACTCAAGCTCAGAGATCTGCCTGCTTCTGTCTACAGAGTGCTGGGATTAAGGGCGTGAACTTCCACACCCTGCTCAAGTCTTGTGTATTTTATTTTATTTTATTTTATTTCTTACACGCCGCTGTCCCCCTTTCCTTTCATTCCTTGGCTGATCTCAACTTCCCCAACTCTCAGAACCCCATCTCCAGCAGTTACTCCTCCTCTCTCATGAACACAGGAAGGAATGTAAGTTTTACCATTTACCCTTGGCTCCTGGGAAAATGCAGACCAGGCAGAGAGATCCAAGGTGCTCTCACCCCACATTTACTACCCAAGAGAGCTTAAATTAGACCACAAAACAAGTTGACACTTTTAGTTCATAGTCCTTTCACAACAACCCAGCCAGTCTCAGAGGTTAAACTAATCACATTCCCTCATAATAGACTGCAATCCTTTGGGATATCTCAAGTCTATACTGCTGATCCAGGCTGACCTCTCATATTTAAGCTCTAAGGAAGTCCCATTAGGGATAGCTCAGCCCCACTCTCCCAGGGGTGTCATTCTTCTTTTAGCCCGCCTTGTCTCAATTTCAGTCACACCACATCTTACTCTCTTTCTTAACAAAAACTTTTCTGGCCCCAGGCCTGATGTACTCTATTGTTGAGCCAGATTCTTATAGCAGTTGTTCTAATTGGAAGTGAAAACTGTATAGGCTCACTGGCCACCTGCACTCTCTGGATGATGCTCAGATTGCAGGACCCCCAAAAGACCACCATGGAGACCGAATCCCAAATGTAAAAGCAAAGAGCCTTTATTTTCTTCAAGATCCGAACTTGGTCTCTCTGTCTTTCTGACCCAGCAGTGATAGCAGCGAGCCCTGAACCCAGGCAGGGTAGAGTTTTTAATCATAGCAGGGGTTAGGATGAGAGGGTTTCCAGGGTTCAGGACCCTGATTGTCTGACAATGGTCTAGGGGTATCTATAAAACAAAAAGAGGGGGCTGGAGAGATGGCTCAGAGGTTAAGAGCACTGACAGCTCTTCCAGAGGTCTTGAGTTCAATTCCCAGCAACCACATGGTGGCTCACAACCATCTGTAACGAGATCTGGTGCCCTCTTCTGGCCTGCAGTTATACATGCTGTATACATAATAAATAAATCTTTAAAAAAATATAGTGTTAGAAGCTAAAAACAAAAACAAACAAACAAAAGAGGTGTGTGCTAGACTCAAGGACATCTGGCCACCTTATCTAATGGAATGTTTGGGATGTCAGGTACTTCCCCATCCCTGGGTGGACCCCTGGGTGGTGTCAGCTTAAGGCTTTTCCTGGATCTGGGTGTTGCCTGACAGTGAGCCTGTCGCAGAAGCTGTGTCTAGGCCCCCAAGCCTGTCATGGCAGCTGTGTGGTCAAGCTGTTATGGGGCTCCTCCACACTACTTCCCCAACCCTACCCAGAGTGTAAGCTTCGGTAGAAAGCATGACTGTTTTGTCTCTGGTGCTCCGCACATTTGGCCGAAAGTCCCTGTTTCCTAGCTGTAGAATAGTGTAACCATCCTGACAGGAATGAAGATATTCTTACGAGCTTGTGCCCTGCCCTTTGACTATGAGAATATTGAACCAATGGTCCCCAATAAATTTAGTAGTCTCTTCCTTGAAGACTCTCATGCTGACAGAGGGAATATATTGAAGTCTGGTGTCCGCCAGAGGGAAAGCTGTTGATTCCACTGGGCAAGATTAAGACCACTATCACAATTTTTGTGCCAAATTTGAAGCAAGCTTTTTTAAATGCAGGCCAGGATGATGGACACTGGCCAGGTCCACACCTGGGATTCCCAGAGAATGGCTATGAATGAATGTCAGTCAGGTACTTATAAAGACAAGACCCACAAGGCTGTCACATGCTGCCGTCATCCAGTTGGGGGCAAGCATACATCCTGATGGACTTCCTGATGTTAGGTCTCAAACCTGGGAAGAATGGCTGAGGTGCCTATTTAATATATCAAAGCAGATGCTGGCCACCAGGTTATCTCTGCATCCCTCAGTCTCCATCCGTTACAGGGCCCTCCTGGCTGATATATCCCGCCCCCTACCCTAAACTTTTCCAGCCCAGAGCTTGGGCTACTCTTCCTCCAGCTACCCTTCTGTCTTAGTTAGGGTCTTCTTGCTTTGAAGAGACACCATGACCACTGCAACTCTTACAAAGGAAAATCTTTAATTGAGGCTGGCTTACAGTTTCAGAGGCTTAGTCCATTATCATCACGGCAGGAAGCATGGCGGCCTGCAGGCAGAGGTGGAGCTGGGGAGGTAGCTGAGATTCTACATCTGGATCCAAAGGCAGCAGGAAGTGACTGAGACACACTTCTTCCAACAAGGCCACGCCTCCTAATAGTGCCACTCCCTGTGAGCCTATAAGGACCATTTTCTCTCAAACTACCACACCTTCCCTGTATAATCCAGCCATTTTGGTTACCTGATCTTCTCATCTATTCTTCTGGTCAGTCTCTTGGCCCAGGCTGTCCCTCTTGGTTGGCAGCTCCCCTCCCCCTGTCCTCACATGGCTCTGGGTCATGTCCATTCTGAACTCTCCGAGATGTCTGCTCTCCCTTTTATCTACAACCCTTCTCCTCCACCATACCTAAGAGTAGTCGTGTCCTTTCCTTGTTATTTCTCTCTCCATTCACCTGCCTATGTACCTCCTGCCTGCATGTGGTCAAGCACATCTGCAACGCCTTGTTTACAGAAGAGAAAACACACGGCTTGCTATCTTACATGAACAACAGCCTCCAGCATTCCAGGAAGTTATCTGTCCTTGGGCAAGTGGGGCTTACAGGTTAGAGGCATTTTTGTTTTATAAATGTCTTGTCTGTTAGGAAGGGATTCTACACTATTCTGACAACCTTGAAGACCACCTTGCAGGAGAGACTATCTATGTGCAGCTTGGCCGGCTTATACCTCTTGCCCTCTATAAACCTATACCTTATGTCAGGACTCTGGAAGATGTTCTTGGTTTGGTACAATCACTAGGCCTATGATCATGTTAGCTGAATCTACTTTCTCTGTTTTCCAACATGTCTCCTTGGTTAGCTTTTCACAGATGGGTGGGTGGGTAACCCTGCCTTGTTAGGGTTGCCAGGGCCCAGGCTCTGACTCTAACAACTCCACTATTTGGTCAGAGAGTATGTGGGTAGGAACATGTTTTAGTCATCATCTTCACAAAGTCCTAGTGTAGTAGGAGTCACTGGGATGGTCTGCCATGACGTAATGGGAAAGTGATGCTCACAGTGCAGTATCTCACCATCACTGGGCCCTGTGTGTGGCTGTTGGGACTCTGGACTATGAAGAGGTGCTGCTCCGGATGCCCTGTACACTTGCCTTTGTTACCACTGTAACTGGATGTGTTGAGGGCTGAAACTAAGGATGAAGGTGATCGAGATTATAGATGGTCTGTTATTAATCCAAGCCTTGCTAAGGGGAATCCAAAAATGCACTCCTCTGCCACCGTAAGGCATGTAGTATACAATAATGGTCACCAGGGGACGCCATTGCTGTATTTATAGCACAGGGCATTTGAATCAGAGCAGTACTGTTTGGACTTTGGTCTCAGAAAACAGTGATCTAGATTTCAGTCCTTTCAGTAACTGCTGTCAACTCAGCATTAAAACTGTTCAGGACTAGGGATGTAGCTTAGGTAGATGCTGACCTATTCATGGACAAGGTCCTGGGTTCAATCTGGATTTGATCTCCAGCACTGAAACAAACAAAAGATCTTTTCTGTGATAAGTTGCCTCAAACTCAGTGAATTTTTTTTTTTTTTTTTTTTTTTTTGGTTTTTCGAGACAGGGTTTCTCTGTGTAGCCCTAGCTGTTCTAGAACTCACTTTGTAAAACAGGCTGGCCTTGAAACTCACAGAGATCCACCTGGCTCTGCCTCCTGAGTGCTGGGATTAAAGGCGTGCGCCACCACCGCCGAACTAAACTCAGTGAATTTACACATATATATTAGGATATTTACATCAAAGCCCGTGATGAGGTAGAACCCTCACAAGCTGAAACCTAGACCTTGCAGAAACTGGAAATGAGATGAGTGGTTTTTCCCAGGCTTGTGTGACACAACGGAGAAGCCACAGGCTTTTCACATCAGAGGGCACTAGACTGGCTGCCAGCATCTTCTTGTGGGTGACAGGTCTTTGGGAGAGCGGCAGGGCCAATTCCTCATGATAGTCAGAGGCTTAGCAGTCCTAGCAATCCCTGTTAGCAATCTTCCAATCCTTAGCAAAGGTCTAATAACATGTTGCTGTTGTGGACTTACGCTTGGGTTAGGACTTGGGTTAGGGCGGCTCTTTGATTGACTCTCACCTTCCCAGCTCACCTGCAATTCCACTAAGCAGGCTGGGAAATGTAGTCTTTAAATCTTTTTATCTAGAAGACTGTTAAAAATTGAGTTCATATTATTTAGGATTCATAACAAGCGCACAGTGAGAGGGCATGAGTGGACTCTCCTATGGGCTTCCTTTATCTCCAGGGTTACAAGGGACCTTTCTGGATTGGGTATTGAGGGAAACTTTGGCTGTTGGTTCTTTGGTCATTTAAGAAGTTTCAACATTAAAATTTGAGGGAAAGGTGTGGGACCAGGAGGGCCCTTTGGGTGTGAGGCTCCTCAAAAGGCCAACAGACCCTTACTCAGAGTGCCTTCACCACCCCCACCCCACTCCCCACCCCACAATGTTCAGCGTCCCTTGAGTCCTAACCTGTTATCTCTCACTGTAACAAAATCCCTGAGACCAGGGAAGTTATAGTGTGGCTTAGATCACTGTTCTGCCTCAGAGGCCTACAGATCCTCCACCTTCCAATCCCCACTGCTCCTCAAGCAGCTGCAAGCAGAGGGGCCCTGAGTAAAATGTCTGTTTCTGTAGGAGACCGTGTGTGGTGAGGGTGCCTACGGAAGAGCGAGGCTGCCTGAGTGGGCTCTGGAGGCTGGGCTCAGTTCTGGCAAGGATTGCTCCAGGCCCCACGAGAAGTTCTTGCTGGGACCTCCACTGGATAGCTGTTTCTGCCACATGGAGTTTGAGCTCAGGACTGTCTCGATGCAGGTGTTTTCTTGGCTTCCAGATGGGATTTGAGGAGGGAAAGGTCCTGGTGCCTTGACAGAAATAAAACCTAGCTCTTATCTCCATTCCCGTGTCTTCCTGCTAGCCACCCTTTGCCAGGTGGCCTTAGACACCAGGTTCTAGGAGGTACACATGCCATCCCCATCAGCTAGTCCCAGCTTGCTGGTGGACCCAAAGCAGCATGCACTCGTTCACCCCGAGGCAAGCCTGCACAGCTATGTCTGGCCCCGTGATGTGTGCTACTTCTAGGTAAGAACCTTTGATTGCTGGCCAGATTCTGCGCAGATTGGCAGTTCTCCCCTCCCCTCCTGCCTCCCTGCAACCTCACAGCAACTTCTAATTAGACGTGTCTATGCAGTGCTCTTCATCACAAGTGATGGTGCGCAATGGTTAATCAGCCTGAGCCTCTTCATTAAGGGCAGCCTTGAAAGGAGCCCTCGGCTGTCCTTGACATGCTGCAGGAACAAGACAGAACTTCAGGGTGCGTTTAAGCCACTGAGCTTCTGTCTGTCTGGTTGATTGGTCGGTTTCGTCACAGCTGCATTACCTGACCCAACCTTATTGCCATTTGTCATCAACTTAGTTGCCTGGTCTTTGGACATCCTTCCAGTTTTGGAGCAATTCCCCACTCCCGGAGAAAGGCAGAGCCTTCCTGAAGATGGTGGAAATGCCAAACACCCATTTTCCTGACCTCCTTTGCACTTCCTGTGTGTGGCAGGGGCCGGCACCGTGGCTGCAGTGGGTGTGTGGCAGAGGCCAGCGCCGTGGCTGCAGTGGGTATGTGGCAGGGGTTGGCGCCGTGGCTGCAGTGGGTGTGTAGCAGAGGCCAGTGCCGTGGCTGCAGTGGGTGTGTGGCAGGGGCCGGTGCCATGGCTGCAGTGGGTGTGTGGCAGAGGCCGGCGCCGTGCAGTGGCGTGGCAGTGCAGAGACATTGCTGCCGTGGGTCTGTAAAGAGCTCCCACCGTGGTCCTGCTTCCTTGCTCTTCCTAGTTAGCCATTCTGTCCATCACTTCTGTGAACCACTCACTGTGTGCTCTCAGTGAACTCCCTTTCACCTGGACTCACCTGGAGTCCATTTGCATCGATGTGGCCACAAGCCCTCGCTAGCTGCCTTTAACTGGAGGCTGACAGGAGACTGTTATGCAGCAGGAGTGGAAGGAAGGAACTGTCGCTCTGTGATGACTCCCCTGCCCCTCAGGGACCCTTCTCCAGGAGCAAAACCCCAGGTCTGCCTGGCCTTTGCACATGTGGACTTCAGGAGTTTGTTTTGTTTTGTTTTTTGTAAAATTGGCAAATAATAGGAACCATAAAACAAAGCCACATCACAAATCTACCACGTTATTATGACCCCAGCCCCCCATTATCCAAGACCCCTAGAGAATACTGGAAGTCACAGCTAGTCCTGAGCCCTGTATATGCCTGTGCTGTCTTGTTCTTACAGAGCTCAGCGTCCTTACAAGGCAGCCTCTTTCCCTGTTAAGTGCTTTACAGCTTGTCTTTGGCACATCTGAATTGCCAGATCCTTACCCTTAAGCCTTGGTTAGGTGAAGGTCCCTGGAACACAGACACTGATATCCCACAGTGGCTCTGATAACTGAGGTAGCTGCTAAGTGGGTAGGTAGCGCATACTACATGGATACGTTGGGCTGATGGAAGGTTCTTCCTCCAGCTGAGTTAGAATGGCATTGCGGGTTTCATCACACTGCTCAGAACATGAGTCATTTATTTTCTGCAATTTTGCTTTTAAGTTTTTGGAACTGTAACTGATTGATGTCCACTAAAATTGTGTGTAAAGGGGACTGTGGTATAAGTGTTAACTTGTGGGAGAATAGCCAACTGGAAAAATCATGGTTGGTGTGACAACCCCATGATGAATGAAACCTAATGTTTTCCTGTCCTTTGCCTCCTTGAGGGCCACAGAGAAGTCCTCATAGTTCTGATTCATTCATCTGTGGTTCTGCTCAAGGTCAGAGGCCCCACATAGAGTCATGAAGACTCTGAGGGACAAGGGAGAAGCTGAATAGTGTGGGGGAGCAAGGAATAAGCTGAGAAGTGTCGAGGTGGGAAAGACACTGTTTTCATTTGGGTCTGAAACCCTAAATCTCCAAGTGTGCAGAAGGAGGCTGCTCACCTGCAGTCACACAGGAGTCTGGGCCCCAGGACTTTTCCCACTGCAGTCAGGTGACATCCTGGTGGCGGAGCTATGCTGCAATCCAAGTTTGCAAAACTGAACTGAAAAAGGGGACAAGTGCCCTAAACAATGACATCACCCCCCCAATACACACACACACACACACACACACACACACACACACACACACACACACTGCACATGACCAATGGATCCTCATTCCCTCCTGAAGAAAGACACCCACCCCACCCCCCAAGGCTCCCTTCTCCTTTGCTTTCTCGGGCATCTAAAACGCTTGACTGAGGAACAGGGAAGCTGCTGAATTGATCTTTTAAATTAACACGATCCCAACCAAAGAAATCTGGAAGCCCAGAACTTTCTCATCCAAGTGGCTGCCAATGCCCCGCCCCCGCTGAGGCGCTCCCTTGTTCTCGTCTGCTCTGCCCTAGATTCATGGGCTGTTTTCAGAATCGTTGGCAATTTTCTCTGCACTGTCCTGACAACCCTTGGCAGTGAAATTAAAAAGCTACTTACTGAATCTTGTGACAGAGAAACCTGCAAGAGGGGGCTGCTTCTTGAGGGCTGGAATCCCGCCGGCATGACAATGGGGTCCACAGTGGGAAGAGGAGAGGACGTGGCTGCCCAGTAGGAAGGAGAGAGTGGGCTCTGGACTGAAGACTGAAAACTTCCTCTGTCCTCCAGGCCTGGCTTCGAAATGCTGAGTGGGCACATGGTCCTACAGCAGTGCCCTGGCCCCTCAGCTGGGTCTGGTGCACTGGCCACAGGGCTGGAGAGTTAGAACTGGGGAGAGGAAGTCGCTCCAAACTGGGCAGACCCTAGGAGGTATTCCACTGTCTGGCCTTATGTCTACCCCAAATGCATACACCAGGATTAATGCCGCCAGCACTTCAGTATCCCAGCGACTTTAAGAAAGCTCTACATTGAAGAATTTTAATGACTTTTTTTTTTTTTTTTTTTTTTTTTTGGTTTTTCGAGACAGGGTTTCTCTGTGTAGCTTTGTGCCTTTCCTGGAACTCACTTGGTAGCCCAGGCTGGCCTCGAACTCACAGAGATCCGCCTGGCTCTGCCTCCCGAGTGCTGGGATTAAAGGCGTGCGCCACCACCGCCCGGCTTAATGACTCTTAAGAAGAAACTTTCTGGGAAAAAGTTGTGGTGTAAGCAATATCAAATATGATCTTTCCTATCAAATACTATAAAATTTGAGTTTAGGACAAGAAATCAAGATCCCTTTGTCTCCCTCACCTTGTAAGACTCAAAAATATTTGAACCCTCACCACCTAGGAAAATCTTTGTTTACACAAAGGCCCATGGCTGTAGTCCAGGAATTTGATGGTCTTGAGCAGTGACCCTTTTCTCCTTGAATCCCTGACCCCCCCCCCCCGCCCCCCCCCAGCCCTTCCTCCTCTATTTCTTGGTTGCTACTTCTTTATAGACTAGCCAATAGAACAAGACTGTGAGGTCAGACCTCACAATCCCTACCTCTCCCCGTCCACCTCTGTTTCTCTCTCTTTCTCTCTCACTCTCCCCCAACACCCCCCCCCACACACACACACACACTAACATGACCCTCTCGATCAAGAGTAAAGTTTACATCAGCCTGTTGGCACACACCTTTAATTCTAGCACTCGGGAGGCAGAGTCAGGTTGATCTCTGTAAGTCTGAGGCCAGCCTGGTGTACACAGTGAGTTCCAGAGCAGCCAGAGCTACACAGTAAGACCCTGTCTTGAAAAACAAAAAACCAAACAAACAAAATGAGTAAAGTTTACCTTGTCTGGACAAGGTGGCCTTCTTCTTTGTGACCCTGCACTTTGTTTTAACGATGGGGCACATGGTATTGTGGGTGTCTCCCATCCAAGTACTAATCAGACCTGACCCTGCTTAGCTTTCAAGATCAGACGGGATCAGACGCATTCAGGGTGGTATGGCCATAGACGTGGGTGTCTCTTGAGAGGTGGCATTGGAGCTGGGACCTAAATAACAAGCTACTGGTCACACTCCGCCCTGAGGGAAGGGTCTCCAGGGAAGTAGCCAGAGGACCTTCTATCCTAGGGGACCCACCTTTATAACTTGATCACCTCCTAAAGGCCCCTGTGACTGATTGCTTCAGATGTCAACTTGACACAAACCTAGACATACTTGGGAAGAAGGACTCTCAACTGAGGAACTGCCTGTCTCAGATGGCCCTGTGGGTGGACCCCTAGGAAATTTTCTTGATCGCTAACTGATGGAGAGGGCCCAGCCCACTGTGGGGGATGCCACCTCTTGGCAGGTCAACCTGGGCTGTCCAGAAAGGGTAGGTGAGGGAGCGTGCTGGCTAGTTTTATGTCAACTTGACACAAGCTAGAGCTGACTTAGAAGAGAATTGAGAAATTTCAATAGAGAAAATGCCCCCAGCCATTGGCTTGTGGGCAAGCCTGTGGTACATTTTCTTGACTGATGATTGATGTGGGGGAGTCCAACTCACTGTGGGTGGTGCCACCCATGGGCTACTGATCCTGTGTGCTATAAGAAAGCATGTTGATCAAGCCACAAGGAACAGGTCAGTCAACAGCACTCCTCCGTGGCTTCTGCATCAACTCCGGCCTCCAGGTTCCTGCCCTGTTTGTGTTCTTGCCCTGACTTCCTTCAGCAATGGAGTGTGATCTGAGAGTTGTAAGCTGAAATAAGTCCTTTCCTCCCCATGTTGTTTAGGGTCCTGGTGTCTTAGCACAGCGATAGGAACCCTCAGACAGCAAGCCTAGGGAGCCAGCCAGTAAGCAGTGTTCCCATAGTGATTTCTGCTTCAAGCTCTTGCCATTAGTTCCTCCCTTGGCTTGCCTTGATGAGAGACTATAACCTGTGAGCTAAAATAAATCCACTCCTCCCCAAGTTGGTTTTGGTCACTGTTTTATCATAGCAGCAGGAGAAACCAAACCAGGAAAGCCCCACTTCTAAAACCGTGAACAGAGGAACCTGGAGATTGTTTCCAACAGGTGGACTCTGGGCTCACATCCAAACCATACAGTGGGCGGCTCCTGACTTAGGGCCACACCTGCGTGGGGGCTAATCTGTCTCACTGCCTCTGTGAGTGAGCTCATGCTGCCTCTGCCCTTTCCAAGCTGAGTCTGGCTAAGCAGTGGTCTGAAGTGTTTGCTTATATTATCCTATTATTAATAAAAACTCAGGAGTCGGGTTTGGGGATTTAGCTCAGTGGTAGAGCGCTTGCCTAGCAAGCACAAGGCCCTGGGTTCGATCCTCAGCTCCCCCCCCCCAAAAAAAAAACAACGCAGGAGTCAGATATTGGGGTAAAAACTGATAGAGCCAAAGAGCAGCAGAGAAACAATCAACTGACCCTAACTCTCCATACTTCCCAGATAGAAAGGGCCAAGAATCTCTCTAAGACTCTCCCTATATCTTCCTGTGCCCCCTTATCTGGGTCCTCCAAAACCTCTATGACTAATTCCAGTTAGCCAATCACTGATTCCGCCCTCTGATTCAAGGTAAACTTTATTAGCAGTCTTGGAGTGTCAGTGTGAACAAATACCCTGTAACAGCAGTCAGATGACTTCTGTAATCCTCCATTCCCTGGACCCCTAGGGAGAGCTGACGTACATGGCCAAGACTTCCCTGGTCAAGTGATGACCCTCGGAGCCCTGCAGCTGTCCTAGACGTCCAATCCAGCAGCATTCCATGACCATATTGTCAAGACTCATGAGATTTAGCAGCCAGGACCGTTTTACTAGAAATATGAAGTATGAGACTCTATCTCTGAAAAGGGAGCTAAGAACTTAAAAGGCACTGAATACAGTCTCGTTCACTCATTCATTGCTTGTCAAGCACTTACAGTGTGCCCTGCATTATATTAGTGCTAATTTGCTGAACAGGAAACTATGGTGATCAAAATAAAAATGATTCTGGCCCTCGGGGATATCCGTGTTTTTAAGGGAGGTGTTCATAGTCACAGAATAAATATGTAAAGTGGAATCCCAGAGAGAAGTGTAGCATGAATTGTTAGAAGGTCTTATTAATAAAAAACAAACCTGAAGCTGGGTATTGGGGTGAACGCTGGAAGATCAGAGAAGCAGAACAAGCCACGGCCACCTCACCTCACCAATTCCTCAGCTGATCCTGTTTCCTCAGACTGGAAGCTTCTTTGTCCTCATCCGAATGGATCTCAGCTGAAGTGCCGCTCAAAAGTCTGAAAGCTTAACCCGCTCTAGTTCCTGGTCCTCATGCCTTATATACCTTTCTGCCATCACTTCCTGGGATTAAAGGCTCTTGTTACCACACCTGGCTGTTTCCAGTGTGGCCTTGAACTCACAGAGATCCAGAAGGATCTCTGCCTCTGGAATGCTAGGATTAAAGGTGTGTGTGCCACCATTTTCTGGCCTCTATATCTAGTGACTGTTCTGTTCTCTGACCCCAGATAAGTTTATTAGGGTGCACAGTATTTTGGGGAACACAATACCACCACAGAGAAGACCAGAACATATGCTACAGGTGTGGATATGGCCAGATGTAGTTTGATGAGACCGGTCTGACAATTATAAACACCCAGAATGCTTGTGAAACACATGAGTTTCATTATTAATTCTTGCCACATTATTACATATGGAGGCTGGTCCAAGCAAATCTGAAATCAGTCTAGTTCTAAGATTAGCTGAAGAGTCTTGACAATAGCGAAGATGGTCGACTGTTTTTTGTTTGTAACCATGAAAAGGACAGATGCCATTGCTGTCTGTGTGGCATTTCCTAGGTCAGGCAAGGTGGTAGGTGGTTACTAAGAGTCGTTGGGATGAGCATCCTGCATACTGTCATCTGAAGACGCAGCTCTCTGTTCTGGTGCTGATGACCGTCTCACAGCGACCCTCTACATACACCGTGCCGAGTATTCTCGGCTTGCCTAATTTGTTTTTATTCATGGTTTGACCCTGTCACCAGATTTCTGTGGAGATTAACATGCCAGAGTTTGGAATGTGGGTCGTTCATTCTCCAGGGCCAGGCTTTTCCAGCTGATGAAACCAATTTTGCCTACGTCTTGAGTGAGGTAGGCATAGAGAGGACGTCTGCATGGCAGATCTCTTATTAGATTAGAAAATAAGAAAATTAGAATCTGTATTTGAGAAAAGAACACTATTTCTGTCTTCCATCCGATGTCACACTTGTTTCATTTTAAGCCACCTCCCTTTCCAGAACACAATCCACCTCCCCTCTCCTCATCTCTCCCCCACCACCTCTGCCACCATTCCTCTTTTCCCCTCTCCCTCTCTTGCTCTCTTGCTCTCTCCCTCCCTCCCTCTTTCCCTTTCTTCCTCCTCTATTTCCTGTGCCTTTTTCCTCTCACTTCCCTTTTTCCTTCCTTCTCCTCCTCTTCCTCCCTGCCTCTTTCTCTACCTCTGGCTTCTCTTCCTTTTTGAATCATCCCACACTAGTTGGCTTTTGATCTGGAAGGTAATAGTGATGGAGAAAGTTAATTTTAGGGGACTTCAGCTCAACCAGGGGCTGTGGATATGATCTACAGGTATGGTGTCCCCACTGCTTAGTTTTCTCTAGAAATGGGAGTAATTCAGCATCATACACATTTACCAGAGCATGTGTTTATTTTCCTCGGCCTTCCGGGTTCCAAGAAGAGCGAAGGAGAAAGGAGTGAAACACAATCCCTTTGGCCACTCCCTTCCTAATGAAAGCTTCTTCTCAGAGCGACTGCCCCTCCCCAGGCTCTGGAGATAGAACTCGGTGAGTTACTGGGTGCAGCTAAGGGCATGGCCTGAGTCCTGACCAAGACTGGGCTCTGCATGGGCTAGAGGAAGCCTCTTTAGACACGGGGATTGGGTGCAGTGTGTGGAGCGGATGAAGTTCTGAGTGAAGGTGTGTTATTGACATGAGCATGGCCTTGTCAAGAACCATGGGAATGACAAGGCCTTCCCTGGCTAGGCTCAGAGGCATGGCAGATTCTTCCCCTGGTCCAAGTAGAACATTGACAAACGGTTGACCTTTAACTATCAGTGTATGCAGAAACTATCAGCTGCAGCCTCCTCCCCGCAGGTGACATCCTGAGACTGCTCCCCTACAGAGACCTTCTACACAGATTAGCTAACCTGCCTCTTCCTTGCTGTAGGTGATAAGTGAGCTGAGTTTGTGGGCTGTCCTGGGTGTGTCTCCATCAGCGCTCACAGCCCACCTGATCCCAGCCTTTATGTACATGTGTCTGTCTTCACTCTCATTGCCCGGTTAGGTCTGTACAGCAATACAGCACCCACATTTGAAAGATTTGGAAATGGGGGCTAAGATCTTCTGATTCTGTTGGAGGACAGGCAAGGTCTCTCTGAGGCCCTTTGTTCCCACCCAGGAAGGGCCATTCTTGTGCCCTGCTCATTTTCCAGATGATTTTGAGGTCCTCTGCCCCTCACCCACCTCCTCCTCTGTACTCAAGGATGCAAACATTTCTCTGAGAACAAACAGTTCTAGATCTGGCCAGCCATGAGCATGGTGGGAGAGGACTCTGCAGTCAGCTGGTCGGTGTTTGAGCCTGGCTCTGCTCAAAGGGTGTGGACACGGGCAAATCGGCTCAGAAGCTGAGGGTCCAGATGTTCTGTGAACCAGGAACAAACATTGTATTCTTTCTCGCTTACAACTCCTGGATCATGGGGACCTATAATTATGTACATGAAGGTAGAAGCAAATATGTCTAAGGGGACTAGTGGGACCAATGAGATGGGGAAAGGACAGAGCAGACAGGGATAGGCCCAACCTTAGAACTGTGTGAAGTGTCCTTACGGAACACAGTACCACATACAATGAGTATACACGATGAAAATTTGAAATAAAACCCGAGATGGCCACACTATCTCGCAGGATTCGATAAGATGAGGCATAAAGAAATGTCTGATATAGAATGGCTCTGAAAATACAAGTTCCAATTCTTCCCTGGTTTGTTTCTGATAAACATGTTGGCAAAGAAATCCACCCAAGAACTGGCGTGTCAGGCACCTGTGTTCTGGAATCTGCTCATGCTGGACTTGGTCTCTAGTTCCTGCTTCTAGGACAGGTTTTCTCTGGTTAGGATCCTGCCTGAGCTTTAGCCTCCCCTCTAAGGCAGATATCCAGCCCCCACCGCAACCCCTAGAGAGCTGTGTTCTGGATGATACTGGGCAGTACAAGCCTAGTATTGAATCTCATGCTCACATAGTTGTCATGGTAACACTTCTTGGGAGTAGTCCAGCAAGACCTTTGCACAACCTGAAAAAAGAATCCTGAAACACCAAGAGATGAGGAACCACCTCTTGATGTCCTCATGGGGAGTCTGCCATCAATAACAAGGGTGTGTGCAGGCAAGAAGAATGCTTGGAAATAGCATCTCAGGGTCCCAATGTTACCAACTTTTTCAAGGTGCCCTTTGGAATTTCCACATTGCACCCTGTCCTCTGGGGGTTCACCTGATGCCAAGAGCTTGTCTTGTATGAAGAAGAGAGTCACTAACTTTGGCAGCTATAATTTGGAGGCATTTTTTTCCTCTAGGCTCAGAAACCATCACCCTGGCAACCAACAGCCCACCATTGGTTTTATGGAGGTCAGAGCTGGAGCCTGGGGTGTAAACAAATGTTTTCTGTCCTGCCCACCAATTCCCAAATAACCACTCAGAGGCTTATATTACTTATAAATGTGCAGTCGATAGCTCAGGCTTATTACTAACTAGTTCTTATATTTAATCCATTTCTATCAATCTATATTCTGCCATGTGCCTCGTGGCTTGTTACCTCACTTTTTTTACACATCCTGCTTGCTTAGTAGCTGGCTGGCGTTTCTCTAATTCTGTCTTTCTTCTCCTCAGCATTTTCAGTTTGGCTTTCTGCCCTAGTCTTATTCTGCCTTGCTATAGGCCAATCAGCTTTTTTATTAACCAATGAGAGTAATACATATTCACAGCGTACAGAGGGTCATCCCACAGCACCAAGGTGCTTTCCTTGATAGAGTGACCACAGCAGGGATGAACTTTTTTTTTATTTTGTTTCTAATTTTATTTTTTTAGATAAGGCTGGCCTCAAGCTCTTTATGTAGCCAAGGAGAATGACCTTGAACTCCCAATCCTCCTGCCTCTGCTTCTAGAGTGCTGAGATGACAGAAATAGTCTACCATACCCAGCTTTGTTTGTTTGTTGGAGAGACTTTCTCTTTAGTACAGGCTGGCCTGGAACTCGTGGCAATCCTCTTGCCTCAGCCTCTAGGAGAGACTGCTCTACCTGATCAAGGAATCCTCCTAGGAGTGCTGTGTAAAATCAGAAAGAGATGTCAGGGTGGCCTGCTAATGTGTCCCATCAGGCTCTGCAGGCCAAACTGGGCTTTGGAGTCAGGTTCCTGGACTGTCACATTTCTTGGATCCAAGGAGCTTTCACAGGCACAGGGCATAGACAGAGTCCCCATTGGGAGTGAGTATCCAGGAATAGACCTACCTGTAGGAAAACCAAAGAGGTGCATATATGGGCACTGTTTCAAGCTATTTGATGGGCTTAAAATGACCAGAGTGGCAGGAGCTATGCACATTGACCTGGTGCCTCCTGGGGCCTGGCCATTGCTAAATACCACCTTAATGTTGAGATGGGGTGCTCGTGTCCCCATTTTACAGAGAAGAAAAGTGAAGCCCCAAAGAGCAGAAGCAGGAACCAAGGCTCCAGACATGAGAGCCCATGGCCTGAGGATGGGATCAGGAGGTTTCGGGGCTATGTCTAAATGGATTAACACATAGGCAGACCACAGAGGAGAGAGGTGGGGAGGGGCCTGGGGAGGAGGCCTGCCTGATCTCAGCAGGATTAGCTGGTGTCTTGGTGGATCAGAGCTGACTAGACTCCTGACAGAGGTCACCACCCAGGTACAACCACAGAAGCAGGTCTGGCCAAGAGGAAGGAATCCCAGAATTGCTGGGCTGGGCCTGTGGTGGGTTGGGAGTGTGTCTCACAGCAGAGGTGGAACTGTGGAAGACTGCTTGGTGGAAGGGAATGGAGTTTCATTAGCTGTCTCCTGGACAATAACTGAGGTCTGAGATGAGGTGCCAGGGTGTTGCTTTCCCCTGGCTTATGGAAGGAAGGAAGAAAAACAATGTGGTCTGAGCCATCAGACAAGTCTGGCTTTAACATTGATTTTCCCTGTGGATTTGTTCTGTGTTCTTGAGGAAGTTTCTAGACTTCTTGGAACAAATGGCCTGTATTTCACAGGTGTTTGGAGACAATGAGATATGATACTATAAGTGAACTCAGCTTCAGACTTATACAATACGAATATACTCAATGATACGGCTGATGTTATTGTCAATACAAACACCCAAGTTTATTGTCTTTTTTTGGTAAGTCTCCAAAAGCCTTGATTCCTTAGGACCGATCCTCATGCAACTCAAAATATAAGGTCCACCTTCTCTTCCTGGATGAGTTCCTACTGGACAATCAAGACCCATTTCAAAGGATTCCTATATCATGAAGGCCTTGTCATTGTTTGCAACATGAAGCATGTCAGTTATCTCCACCATGCGTGTACCTTAACCCACATCACACCATGAGTGGTTATGTTTGCCCAGACTATCTTCTCAGCCGGACTTCACCCATCCTCCTTGCTTAATGGTTCCCTAGTTACAGTCTGCATATCCCAGAGGAACCCCCAGACCACTTCAAGCATCCTAGAAGTCCTCACTATGTTTCTGCCTCTGGGACATTATTTGCCATTTTCATCTAGTTGGTATTTGCTCTGCTAGTGAATAAAACTGCTGGCAGTAGTAGTACCAGGAAATGACTCGAGACTGTCATACAGTCATGGAGGTCTCCACTGGCACGCACTTGAATGCACACACATGCCAGGGGTGGTTAAGAATGTCCTTAATGAGGGCTGAGATGCAGCATGTGCCAGGCCTTGGGTTCAATTTCCAACAACTCCCCAAAGTCCTTATGGGAGCAGGAAAATGTTTAAGTTCTGAAACTTGCCTTGAATACATGTCTTTTTAGCAACCTATGAGGCAAAATAAGCCAGGATAAAGCCCTAGGCTCTGTGCCAAAGCTCTGTACTGTTTGCCCCTGAGCTGAAGAAGCCATTCTTCACTAAACACCATTTCTAGCCGGAAGACCCAAACAGAAACCATTATTCACAGTAACTGGCCCATGTTTTCTCAAAAGTTAACAACAAAGCGAGTCTGTCTTTGCAACAAAAGCAACGGATGGTGTTTATGGCCAAGGATAAACTTCGAGTATAACTTTATCTGTTAAAGCTACCGTGAGCTCAGTGGTTCCCCCAACCCCTCAGCCTGATGGGAAATCTACTGCCAAGCATGATGCTTTCACAGTATCACAAAACACATTGCTGTGTCGAAGGTCTGCGTGAGCCAGTGAAGCATTTGGGTTTGAGATAGACATTGCATGTTGGACCTCATGTGAGAGAGCAGGAAAACGTGGAAATATGGATTTGGATCTGATGTCACAACCACCTTTACCCTTCATCAAGGGCTTAGTTTAATGCTGACACATACCCACAATTAAGAAGGCTGTTAAAATTCCTCCCATTTCCAAGTACCATTTAAGAAGGCTGTTAAAATTCCTCCCATTTCCAAGTACCTGCTCGTGGGACACCAGGTTAGCCCAATTCATGGCTGTTGGTTGAATGCAGGAGCAGATGTGGGGATCCAGGTGTCTTTGAATAAACACAGTATCAAAAGGGTTTGAAAATATGTATCAGTGTACCAGGCTTTTTCTTTTGGGCCACCAACCAGCTCCCAAATCATGACACAGACACTTACAATTATTAGTTTTGAATGCTTGGCCTAGCTCAGGCACATTTCTGGCTAGCTCTTTTAACTTAAACTTAAATCAACCTGTTTCTCTTTATCTATCTTTTGTCTGAAGGCTTATTATCTTTCTTACTTCTGTATATCTTACTTTAACTTCTTCTCTATGTCTGGCTGACATCTGCCTGGGACATGTCCCTCGTCCTCTCCTTCTCCTCCTCCTCTTGTTGTTCCTTTTTTTCTCTCAAGCCTCCTATTTCCTCCTATTTATTCTCTCTGCCCGCCAGCCCTGCCTATCTTTTCTCCTGCCTAACTATTGGCCATTCAGCTCTTTATTAGACCAATCAGGTGCCTTAAGCAGACAAGGTGAAACAAATGCAACACATTTGTTACACATATGTATCTTTACACAATTAAACTAATGCATCATAAACAAAAGTAACACACCTTTACACAGTCAAAGTAATATTCTGCAGCATAATTGTAACAAATGTAACACATCTCTGCCTAGTTAAAATAATATTCTACAACATACCAGGATGCCATGAAGCTTCTTATTCCATATCTTTGCCCTTGAAAACGTAGTTTATTTCTGTGAAACTATGTTGCACATGAACATGTACTGGATTTGTTACTGCTTTTTAAATAATGAATGAATGAGTATTTGTGTGATTCTTCAGTTTTATTTCTTATAAATAGATCCAGATGTTATCAATAATGTTTGTTGTTTTAGTTTTGTGGGACAGGGTCTCACTGTGTAGCTCAGGTTGGAGTAGAACTCACTAAGTAGCCCAGGCTGGCCTTGAACTTGTAACCTTCCTGCCTCATTCTCTCACATGGTGGGATTTTAGGCATGTGCTACCTTGCCTGACTTGGGCTCCTCAATTATTTTTAAGAGTGTGCAAGGTCCTGAGACCAAAGACCTTGAGAGTTGCTGGAATAGCACATGTGAGATGCTCACTAAAGAGGTGTGGTGTGCCAGCCTTGTGGAGAGGTAATGGTAATCTTGGAGTGGAGTGGTAATCTTGGAGTCTCTCTAGGTGTGCCTCAAAACAGCTTGACCATACAACTGCCATGACAGGCTTAGAGACCCAGACCCAGCTTCTGTGACAGGCTTACTGGTAGTCAATACCCGGACCCAAGAAAAGCAATAAACTGACCTCACCCAGGGAGGGCCTACATCTAAGTACCTGACACCCCAAATATTCCAACCATTAGACAAGGTAGCCAGATGTCCCTGAGCTTAGCACACACCTATTTTTGTTTTACAGCTACCTCTAGACAATTGTCAGCCAATCAGGGTCCTGAACCCTGGAAATCCCCTCACCCCAATCTCTGCTATGGTAAAAACCCCACCCCACCTGAGCTCAGGGCTCTCTGCTCTCACTGCTGTGTCAAACAAACTGAGAGACCAAGCTCTAAGCTTGAAGATAAAGGCTCTTTGCTTTTACATACAGGATTTGGTCTCCCTGGTGGTCTTTTGGGGGTCCCTGAGACCTGGGCATAACAGGTGCTGATGTATGTGTTGATGATACTCTGAACAAATACCTGATGTAGGTTAAATTTATACAGAGAAGAGTTTATTCTGATCACAGTGTTAGAGATCAAAAGTTTAAATAACATAGAGCAACCTTCGATGAGGGAGGCTTCCTTTGCCTGGTGTCTGGAAGGGGCTGCTGGGAGTCAGAGCTAGTGTTCAGAAAGGACTCCCCAAATGGCAAGAGCATGTGAGGACAGAAAAGGTCTCATCTCCAGAACAGGGCATCTGGGGTCCCCCAGCCCCCTCCCTCGGAAGGCACGCTCACAGGGCATCTGGGGTCCCCCAGTCCCCTCCCTCGGAAGGCATGCTCCTAAGAATCACCCACTAGGCTCCACTTCTTGAAGGTCCCACTGCTTCCCAGCACCCCAAGCTTGCAGCACAGGAGCCTTGGATGGACAAACTGCTTGCAAACCACCACACCCTGTCTCTACTCCCCACGTGTCAGTCTTGGGACTGCCTGGTCAGCTACTCTAGCGGCTGTAACCGGAGCTGGCCGGGTGGGTGACCTTGGAGCTCCTTCAAGCCCAGTGCTGCAGCCTGATTTATGCTAAGTAGGATTACCCAGGAGCCCTCACAACCACATCCCAAATTGCTTCCTCAGACTGCAGCCTCTGATTCCATTTGTTTCCTGCCTTTATCGCTGGGTTTAGGCCAGATTGGGCAGCATATGGAATCGCTGAGACCATCGTTTGAAATTAAATTTCAGAGATGTTAGGGGTCAAGTCTGGGGCAGCTTGTGGGCTATTTTTGAAGACGGACCATTTCAGAGGAGAGCAAAGGTGGACTGCTTCCCATTCCTGCCTCCCTCTGCCTGGCTGGGCATGACATATCCTGCTTCAGAACTGCTGATTGTGCTCTCCTTACTGATGGGCAGACCTGAGTGGGAGAACAGTGACCTTTCCCTGCCCCTCACCCATGTAATCCAATCTCCCCTTTCGGCCTGAAAGAGAAGCACTTCCCTGTGTGTGCCCAGTGGCTGCCTGTCATCATTAGAGCCCAGGCCACTCGGCACTTGAGGAACCGGTAATGGGCCTGGAGAGATGCTCATTAGCTAATGTAGCAAAAACACATAAAGAAGAAATGCAACGACCTCCAAGGCTTTCAGGGCTTGTGGAACCTGAGGACACCCTGGGGCTTCTAGGACCACAGTGATGCCTCCTTTGCTGGGCCTCTGGAAGGGACTGCTGGGAGCCAGAGCTGGGCAGAGGGAGGAGGTGGGCTGAGCTGCAGCTGTGACTGGGGACTGTGTACTTGTCTCGAATGAAGGAGCCTCAGTTTTTCCTCCCCCACAGTTCCTCTTCCATCAGTTATTACCCTGCTCCTCCCCACCAACCCCCCCCCTCCTCCAGGAAGGGCCAGAGCCCAAGGTGGTACAGTTCTTGGCAAGATCCATCAACAGCCAACTCCTCTTACAAGCCAAAGAAATGGCTGCCTGGATCCATCCTGGAGTCTAGATTATGTGCCATTCTCTCAGACCACAGAGAGTCACAGGAAGCCATCTGGGGATCTATGGAGCAGAATAATCTAGTCCAAGCATACAGGAAGCTGGAACTAGAAGAAATTTCAAGTTTCATTCTAAAAAGAGGTTGTGTTTTAAGTGAAACCAAAGAAAACATAGGAAGTACTAACTGTCTGTCTATATGCTGAACGAGTGTTTTGATGGATGAATGAAGAAGTGAGGTTATATATGGAAATGTATATATACCTGGCTTAGGTAGGCATTTAACCATTCTAGGCCCCAGTATTGAGTGTATAAACTGGGAAAGAAAATAGAGCTGTTTCCAGGTATCTCTCTAGGTTTACACAGTTACACAGTTGCTCCAGGTAAATGCTGAGAACAGCGCCTGACATGTGAGTGTCACCTGTAAATGTGAGCGAGTTATCACGTTCTTGTGACTTATTATGTAAAGTACACCCCCCACCCCACCCCACCCCCCAGGCATCCTACAGCTCGAGCCTCAGAAGAGCAGGCTCCGAAGAGAGCAGTAGTGGGCCAGTAGTGGGCAGGGAACCACACAGCCACAGAAGCCGCTGACCTTTGGCCTTAGGTTTTAGTTAGCTGGGACTCGGCTTCCTCAAATGCTATTAGTTTACTATTTCTTTAGTGCCCATGGGAGAGACACAGATAAAGCAATGTAGGAATTGATTCTGTTAGTCACCAATCAACTTTTTGGCTTGCAGAGGGTGGGCTCGGGATGGTGATGGGGTGTCCTGATGCCTAGCACTCCCCATTTCTGTCCCTGAGGAGAACAGGCCTCAGCCTGGCTCCTCCCAGAGCCCAGCTGGGCTGTATTTCATTAGCATTATTTCTCTCTCTTTGTTCTTATTTTTACCATGGCCACTTTTTTAAAACAGCAAGTGCAGCCTCTTGCTCCATAAAAGTGACAGGAGACACATTCTTCTTCATACAATGTCTTCAGAATAAAATTAGTGAAAACGTAGTGAAAACGACGGAAAGAAATGTGGAAAAACGAAGCGCGTGAGGGTGTACTTGAACATGGCAGATGCTGGAAGGGGTTTGGTTAATGTCTGTGCTGAGGGTCGTGTGAGGAGTGTCTGGGAGTCTGAGTTGCGAGGACTGGAGTCTGCTCCAGTTCTTTGTCACAGTAGAGGTCACAGAGCACTCCCCATTTGTCCTGGACAGCTCATTTGCATGTGGATCCACCCAGACTCTTTCATAGCTCAGTTCAAGGGCATCTCCTCAGAGAATTTCCCCGCAATTCTCCCTGAGGGAAAGTCACCTTTGTGTACAGTCTGTTTTCTGTTTCTGTGAAAAGGCACCTGAGACAATCAATTTCAAAGGAGAACAGAGTTCCTTTGGCTCAGGGCAGGAAGACTGCAGTCTCTGGTAGCCTGTCTACTGCTTTTGGGTCCCTGTGGTGAGGTGGCCTGCACTGGTGAGAGAGGCCAGCTCCCTTCATAGCAGCAGGGTGCAAAGAGAGGGCAGAAGCTGGACCCCACTGTCCTCTACGAGGACACACCCCACACCCCAGGGTCTGAAGACCTCTCACTAGCCCCCACCTCTGAACACTTCCGTCACCTCTGAATACGGTTACAGGTGAGAAGAAAGCCTTTGGAGGACAGTCAAGATTCCCAGACATTTGGGGAGATGGGGTATGGTCTATTGGAGCAAGTCACAAAGCATGAGAGTCATTGGTGCCTAGCATGGGGAAGAACCCACAGTGGGTGGTCCATTCTGAATCTGCAAATGCTTAACCATGACTAGACATTAGGTTGCATCAGTGGAGCTAAATATAGCCAGAGAGAGAGAGAGAGAGAGAGAGAGAGAGAGAGAGAGAGAGAGAGAGAGAGAGAGAGAACCACAGCAGAGTATGATGATACCCTGACTACTGATGTAGATTTCCTGTCATTTAAGACTATATTCGTACTAATTCGAGTTAAATTTGATAACAGCTGAACGGAGGACCTGGAGGCAGATGACGGTGCTGCACAAAGACTATTGGTGTTTCTGTGAGGTGCCATAGGCTCCTAGGGAATGAATGGGGAGTCCATTGGGAAAATCTCATCCTGTCCCAGGATCTAGCCACTCTCTCCAAAGCCACCCTCAGCTTCTCAGGTAGCCATCCCCTCCCAACCCCACCCTCTGCCCCCAGCTTAAGGGTAACAGGATTTAGGGAGAAAAGGAACGCTGGCCAATGCTTCTCTCAGCGCCGTGACTGTCTTTCTACTCAGAGCATTTGGGGGTGAGCTTGGCTCCGAGTAGAAGCCCCCTGGAGCCTCTGGCGTCACACAGAAGGGCACTGACCTCTAGCGCTTTGGCCAGGTCACCTGTTCCCTCAGAGCTCTGGAGTTTGGTAGTCACACTGGCAGAGTGATGGGCAGGTGGCAGTCCCCTCTGCCACACAGAGGTATGGTTCCTTCTCTTGCTCTGCTCTGAGGTGCACCCCACTTCTGACATGGGCTGAGGAGTGGCGTGGTGGGGAGAGAATGCTTCTAAGAAGCGTGCCCAGCCCCACTGTCATGGGTGCAAGTGAGGGTGTGAATGAATGAACATGGGGAATCTGGAAGGT
Organism: Peromyscus eremicus; assembly: GCF_949786415.1. Lineage (NCBI taxonomy): Eukaryota > Metazoa > Chordata > Mammalia > Rodentia > Cricetidae > Peromyscus > Peromyscus eremicus. The sequence continues at coordinate 16,468,025 of NC_081423.1, forward strand.
CATTTCCAAGTTACAGAGGTCGTAAGCACCCTCAGGGTGGCTGCTAACCTGAAATGGCCTTGGAGATTCTCTGTGCCAGAGACTCTGCATTTCAACACCCACCCTGGGCTGTTCCACTGCAGAACTTTGCAGCAACACCTTGAAAGGTCCCCATAGAACTGCAGGACAGGCTGTCCTCTGCTGGAGATCACAGATGTGGGGCCACCACTCCAGATCTAGAGATGTCCTCATAAATCTGCAGGTTCCCATTCTCGGGAGCATCCAGGCACAGGCAGCACCGTGCCCATTTGTCTGCTCGGCAGCGGACAGAGCGCTGCCATACACCTACTGTCCTCAGCCAAGGCTGCGGCGGCTGCTGCCTCTGCAGTCCTGGCCCAAATTCTGACGTCATTTAACTTGTGATCTCCCTCACCCCACACATCTGCAACAAACCAGAGGCCCGGGGGCCCAGGCTTGCCGAGGCAGCTGTGGACAGCTGCCACATATGTGCTGAGACCCAGAGTCTCGGGGCTGAGAATCGCAGCAGGACAGTCACTGGGCCCTGATGTGATCAATTGCCAGAGGAGGCTGTGAGGGAACAGCTGATTGCAGGGTGGTAGGCAAGGTCCTTGAGGCGGGGACATTCAACATGACATAAGATGGGGTGTGGGAAGAGCAGCTGCTAGCTATTTTTGCCTCTGATGGAGTGAGCCTCCCGAGAGCTACTGAAAGCAAAGCGCATGGGGGCGGGCGCTCACGATGCTAGCACGGGGTGTGTGTGTGTGTGTGTGTGTGTGTGTGTGTGTGTGTGTGTGTGTGTGTGTGAGGGGGGAGCCGGCTCGTTTTCTAGTATCTGCCCCACCTAGGGCTGCCAGAGAAAATAGAAGTTATCCAGTTAAATCTGGATTTCTGACAATGGAATTTTTTTTTCCAGTGTAAGTACGCCATATGTAACACTAGGGGCATACCTAGAATAATAATTTTAAAAAGCCTTAATCTGAAATTTAAATTTACTTGACATCTTGAATTTCTATTTGCTAAATCTGACCACTTTTGCCACCCCTCCACGGGGATTACGCCAGCTCAGTGGAGTTTCAAAGTCTTTCAACCAAAGGAATCATCAGAGGTGAATGATGGGTAACTGGGGCTCAGAGAGAATTCATCAGGCCCAGCGTTAGAAGGCCGCCAGCAAGTCAAGTTCATGACTCAGGGTGCTGTGTTCGGTTATCTGGGCTCCCAGGAGTGCTGGGCCATGGTAGAAAAGGAACAGAATGTGGAGCAGTGAGCATAGATGGGGATCAGGGAGTGCAGCTGTGTTCACTGAGAGGCTCAATGGTTAAGAACATTGACTGCTCTTCCAGAGTATGTGGGTTCGGTTCACAGCACCCACACGGCAGTCACAACCTTCTGTATCTCCTGTTCCGGGGGATCTGATGCCCTCTTCTGTTCTCTGTGGGAACTGCAGGCATGTGATACACATACATGTGATACACATACACTCAGGCACACACACAAACACTTAAAATATTACCTGTTAATGCACTACTTAGATTTAGTGTTTTCAGTGCCGGGGGTGGAACCCAGAGCCTTGTGCATGTGAGTCATCTCTCTACCACCAAGAGCTCAGTTTGCATTCTCTGAGTGTTTGTGGAAGAGCCGTTAGAATAAGGCACACAGGCCTTATTTCTTTGGCGTCTGGGGCCGACTGTAGCATCATTATGTACCCTTTCCATTTACAGAATGAGGGGATGAGGGCCAGAGGCCACTGGTCCACAGGTTTGGGAGCCACAGGAAATCAGGACACACACACACACACACACACACACACACACACACACACACACACACTGTATTCTCTAGAGCTTCCTGCAGGACCCCAGGGAGGTCTTTCTGTTTCACATTTGCTGCATGTTCAAATCTGGTGCTCCTCCCCAGTTTGAGCAAAGCACTGCAAACTGAGATCCTCGGGGATGGTCAGTTTGGGGCAGTTCTGTTTTTGCAGATGCTGTGCTTAATCCTGTCACCTTAAGCCCTGCATCTCAGTCACAGCCCTCCTTGCAGGGCCCTAGCTGTGGCCCCCATGAGTACATCTCCAGCCATGGTCTCCCTTCTATCTCGTGGAATGAAGGATGCTAGGGAGGGAGTGGATGACAGCGGCTCGGGGTCTCAGCAGAGCTGGAAGTTGGATCCAGGCCTCTGGTGCTATGGTGACAGTTACTATAGAAACTCACCAGCTGCACTCAGCAAGCCTATGGGGATTTGTGGGGGTTTGTCATGAGCTGGAGCCAATAGAGAAGGGGACTCTGAAGTGGGTAGAGTCTGAAGCAAGGGCCAAGTCTCATTTTGGAGCTTCCCACCCCACCCCACCCCCGTTTCTCCATCTTCATCACTTACCACTTCTCCTCCCCCATCCCCCTTTTCTGTACTGTGCAGTCTTGGGTGTCGTAGCTGGCTGGATGCCCTTGTGCCTTCTTCACTGGGCCAGTGCTGCCTACAACCTTTTTATCTCAACACATCTTTCCTCCAAGCACAGGACCCTGATCACTGGCACACAGACAAACAAGATCTCTGGCCTCACGGAACTCCCCATCTAGGTTGGAAGGACACAAGTGTTTACAGAAGCACCCAAATCAATGCATGAAAACCAACAGAGCCAAGGAAAGGCAGAAGAAGGTGGCAAGGCAGACTTGATCATGTGGTTCTAGGGACGGGGTGATCAGGAGAGCAGTGTTCAAAAAGTGGAGCCTATTTCCCTGTGTCCACTGCCCTGCTCACCCTCACCTTCACATTTCATGTATTTGCATGCTTAGTGGACAGCTGATTCACTGTTTGGAAGGATTAAGAGGCGTGGCCTTGTTGGAGTAGGTGTGGCCTTAATGGAGGAGATATGTCACTGGAGTTGGCTTTGAGGCTTCAAAAACCCATGCCTGTCCCCTGCTTCACACGCCTGCTGCTTACAGACCGAGATACAAAGCTCTCAGCTGCTTCTTCCAGCACCATGCCTGTCTGAGGGCTGCCATGCTGCCTGTCGTGATGATAATTGACTAAGCCTCTGAAGCTGTAACCCAGCCCCCAATTAAATGCTTTCCTTTATAAGAATTGCCTTGGACTTGATGTCTCTTCACAGATAGAACAGTGGCTAAGGCAGGTAGCACAGTGATATTGTCTGTCTCTCACCCCAGTCTGCTTCTTCCATGCAGCCAAGAAGGAAGTTTGATGCATCTCTGTATCCTGGGTGTCTAGAAAGCCACAGGGACTTCATACAGCATAGACATTCCCTAGGAGTATCCCACAGGTCAGGCACTGTCACAGGCATGTTCTCACGGCCCCTGCACATGGGTTCCATGACAGAACTGCCATCTGGTCACACAGAGGAGCCAAGTCTCAACCAGGGTTCTTCCAAGTTCCACATCTGGCTTGTGGAAGAATCAAGTTTCAAGCTCAACTCCAAATTTTGGAGTCCTTTGTAGGCAACAGGGCCACAGCTCGACTGAAATATCATCCACGTCCCCATGCAGTCCCCCTTTAAATGTGTATCCATAGGTAGTTTTGACTTTCTTCACCGAGTTGTGCAAACAGCAGAACGATCCATCCATTTCCAAACGCTTTCACATGAAACAGGGAAACAACTCCATTCCTCTAGCCGTGCCCCAACTTTAGCCTTGTAGGAGAATGAAAAGTCCTCAGGTTGACTGTGGCTGTAAACTCAGACCTGAAGGTGTGTCCATGGGGGACTGGCCTTTCAACAGCGCACTTTGTGCTTCTTGGTGTGTGCAATGCGCCTGCGGCTTCTTCCTGTTAGGACCTCACGTCTTCACAGAAAGATCTCAAAACAACCTACAGACAAATAACTGAAATTCCAGGAGAGCCAGGGGACTTTTCTTGAGTGAACGGGGGTGGTGGTGGGTGGTGGTGGTGGTGGTGCAGACCGTGTAGCCACTCAGAATGTCTAGAATTCACCAGCGCCTACGACATCAGGAACTCCTGACACCCTAGAGCCACTCTGCCCTGCCCTCTAGAAAGAGCCTTTGTCCCTTCACCCAGATGCCAGTTCACAGAGCCTTGGGATCAGATTAGTGGGTAGATGAGATGATTCATTTGCCATCTTAGTGTTAGAGGCTCCACTGTTCCAAGTCCTCATATTTCCTTCCTGTGACTCTGTGGATAATTGTCCTTGCTAAAGCATGGAAGAGGAGCTGGCAGAACGGTCCTCCCAGCTCCTTACCATATCTCTTTATTCAACTCAGTTTGGCAAGACTCTAGGGTCTCACCAGTGGTTGGCACAGGCCCCCATTCTGAAGCCAATGACATTCTCCAGGCTCTTTTACCCATGATTCCACAGGTCTGGCTATAGATCAGAGAGGTTAGCATTCTCTCTCCAGGTGGATTAATTTGCTACAGTGGCTCACAGAACTGGAAGGAAGTGTCTACTTACGTTTACTGGCTTATTTTAAAGCATATGACAAAGGACGTTGATGAAAACTGTTAGGGTCCCTGAGAAGTCCCACAAAAGACCACCATCCACGTATGTAACCAGCAAGGGCGTTTATTATCTCAAGAGTAAAAATGCCAGCATGCTAGGGCCCGCACATCCAACAAAAGGGTGAAATGGAGACCCCTAGGAAAAGCTTGCAGGCTCTTTTATACACAACTAAAGGAATTCTAGCAGCAGTGTGATCATTCTACCTAGGATTGACTTACAAACGTGGAAATCATACTAATAACATTTCTATTTGGTTAGGGCTGGGGGTGGGGGGCTAAGTCCATTCTTGGGCAAGTCTGGACAAGACCCAGGTTATGTCCGTATTTGGTTATTACCTGCAGTGGGGGGAGGAGTTTGGCCCAGGCCTAGTACTGCTCTTCCCCTCCTTTCAAGAGGCAGGAACTGAGGCCTAGTTCTGAACTGAGTTACGAGGAGCCTGTCATGGTATTTTCCTGGCTTTCTCAAATCCTGCTGGGAAGATATCCAGGGCAGTAAGTGTGGATGAGTGAAAAGCTTCCACGCCTTCCCTAGAGATCTCCCATGGTTGCCACCTGAAGGATATGTGCACTGTCCTTTCTGGGTGCTTATAGGCATGGCTGACTAAATCACTGGGTGATGGCATCAACTTAGCCTTCAAACCCATTTGCCTCCCTGGAGGTTGAGGGGTGGGGATGAAAGCCCCAGTCCTCCAACCCTGGAGCTACCCGAGGGCTGCCAGCCACCAGCCATCTCACCAGCATACAAAATCCACTCATAACCAAAGATGCCACTGATGTCAGGAGTCATGTGCCAGAAACTGGGAAGGACTAAGGAGTTGGCCTTGACAACATTGCACATCATCTCTCAGCCAGTGCCTGGGACTTGCCTTAGGATTTTCCTACAGCCCCGTGGAACCCCACATCTTATTTAGCTAGCTCATCATAAATAGATATTCAGTCTTTTCTATCCTTCTAAATATCAGTGTAATGCAAGTGTAGCCTTTGATACTAGTATTTTTGTTGTTGATATGGATAGGCTGGAGTCGCGTAGGTGGGACCTCAGAGGTAAACATCATGTGCATCTTAAATGTAGACAGATAGCAAATCGCCTTCTGCAAAGCTGCCCCATGACTTCACCCCTAACGCAAGGAGCATCTTTTCTACGTTCTTTCCAGGTCTTAAGCTTTTCTTTGTGCTCTTTGTGTCCCCCCAACAACAGCATCTCTGCACATCCCTGTATGTTACCCTGAATATCCAACCCAGGTGTCCTTTTTCTTCTCCTGTATCTGTTGAGCTTCTGTGTGGCTTCCAGGACCCAATTAAAACACCCTCAGCTTTCAGAGGGTTCCTTAATTCCCCCAGAGAATCAGCTTGCCTTCATCTTCCCTTCTTTTAGATTCTTATGGTCCTCTCTGCCAGACTTGTCATGAGACACATTACATTTGGATGCTGGGAAGTCCCCCACCAGCCCCTAAGCTAGTAGGGAGGAAGAGATATGTCATCATATGTCATAATCTTCTCCAGGCTTTTTGTGCCAGGAAATATTCGTTTATTTGGTGTCATCTTTTCCACAAGTGTTGTTGAATGAGTGAAGTGAGTATTTTTTTTTTTTTAAGCAAAAGAGACTAATAGCTTGTTTGCTATTCAGACAGGGTGAGGCTGAGAGAATGTGAATCACAGAATCTGTGGGTAGAGCGATTCAGGCTAGAGGGCTTCCTGAGGGTCCTCTGCAGAGACCTTGATCACTTTGCAATTTCTACCATTATGGCGTCTTCTCTCAGGTCTCTCAGGTCTCAGACATTCAAGGTGACCTTATCACATTTCTATTCGAAGGCGGCTCTGCAAAGTGGCTACCGATTTGAAACATCTGATCAGCTTTCAAAGTCAGATCCACTACCTCGGAAAAGCCAATAAATGTCAAAGATGTGTCAGGCCCATTAACCTCTGGAGGTCTATTGAAGGAATGGCTAAGGAGATTCTGGATGCCGGGACAGTCGGTTCTAAACTCTTGAACTTAAGTCATTAGGAAATAGGTAAGATTTAAAATTGACTGGATTTTTGACAGACTTGACCCTTTCCTCTGCTGATAGAATCCCTACTAACAGTGTCCTTAGTAGGACCACTTAACTGATCAGTGATCACAGGAAACTTCTGAATTTCATCTGCCTCCCAGACATTTCACCCCACCCCTCCCTCCTAGTATTCCTCGAATACCTTTTTTCTAATAATCCGTTAGAGCAAACATAAATATCTGCTTGTATGTGGGTTCCTACCATTATACCTCGTGATGGTTAATCATGATTGTTAGTGTGGCAGATTCAAGAGTCACCTGGAAGACAAACCTCTGCGCATGTCTGTGTAGAAGTTTCTAGACTGAGTTAGCTGAGGTTTGAAGATCCACCCGTGGGTGGCACCATTCAAGGGCTGGGGTTCAGACTGAACACGAAGGAGAGAGTGGGGAGAACACCAGCACTCATCTCAGTGCTTCCTGACCGAGTCCCCAGCCTGAGGAGCTGCTTCTCACCTCTGCCGTCCGGCCTTCCCCACCATGGTGGACTGCACTCACGGTCTACGAGCCAAGCAAACAAACCCACAAACAGGCAGCCCTCCTTCCTTCAAGCTGCTTCTTGGCCACCTCTCCCAAGTAGCCCCTCAGATGACCACGCTCTTATCACACAAACTTTGAGAGACACACTCAAGCCATGGCATTTTTCTATGTTCATTCCAGGAGGCAGAGTCTATTTGCTACCTTCTCACATCCTTGGGGTGGCACACGCACACCTGTTGTGACCAACAGAGTGTCCTGGAAGTCACGTTCTTTGGGGCTGGGCCTTTAAAGCCATCCAGCTTCTATTTCCCTTGCCTTGACCGTCTCTTGTCATGCTCTTAGAGAGTCATGTGAAAGGTCACGGGCCTCCCAGCTAACAACTTCAGATAAACAGATGGCAGCCAGTGCCAACTGTTAGCCTTTTAGGCAAGGACATTTGGACCTCCGAGCTTACTCAGGGTGTCCCTGACATTATGTGATAGAAACCCAGTCAACCTACAAGGTCACAAAACCACAACCAACAATCAGGACACTAGGAATAACATTCCACCTTGTATTAGTGATGGGTGATATTGTTCTGTATGCTGTGAATATGTGTTGCTCTGATTGGTTGATAAATAAAGTTGTATTGCCAATAGTGAGGCAGAATAAGGTTAGGCAGGACATTCTGACTAGAGAAAGAGGAAGGAGAAAGACAGAGCAGGAAGATGCAGCCAGCTGCTACCAGGAGAAGCAGATGCAAAGGTACCAGTAAGCCACAAGCCATGTGGCAAAGTATAGATTTATAGAAATATATTAATTTAAGATGTAAGATCTAGCTAGTGAGAAGCCTGAGCCATTAGGCCATGCAGTTTGTAATTAATATAAGGCTCTGTGTGCTCATTTGGGTCTGAGCGGCTGCAGGACTGTGGGGCCACGGGACCAGGCGGAACCAGAAAAACTTCCAGCTACATATTAGTCCTTTGGAAACAGGGCTCAGGGACCACAGCAGCTTTCCTCAGGTCACCAAGTCCTGAAGCAGGAGAGCTTCATATCAGAGCCAGCATGACCATGGGGAGACTGATTTACCAATAGTTAAAGATGGAAGGCAGAGACAGGAGGATGGACCATTGGCAATGTGACAGAGGCATTTCACATGACACCAGAGCAAAGGATCTAAGGAAGGGGCTAGAACAGCTACTTGAGGCTGGGTGGGGCAGTAGAGGGTGATGATGACTGTGACACACAGTAGAGAACTTGTGCCACCAAGAAGACTCGGCTACCCTAAAGGGTGTGATGCCAGGTGTGACGTTTCCCCAAGGTCGCCTGATTCTTTGATAACTCCAAGGTACTAAGTCTTCAGAGTCCCTCGTTTGAGTGGAAGCAAGCAGGGTGGAGACAATATCTGCACTGGAGGCATAGTCCCCAGAATTGCAAGAGAACCATCCACTTTTGGAGCTCCAATAGGAGGAATGCAGTTACTGTCTTTGTTCGGATAGAAATATTCCCAAATGTTCCACTCCCCACCCCCACCATAGTTAAGATGATCTGCAGGGGATCCTTGTCTGTCATCCTGTGGCATGACTAGTCAGGACTATTTAGCTTGAGTGTCTCTCCCTTTCTTTCTCTCAGGCTGACTGGCCATGGACAGCCACACCAGTTTCCGATCACACTTGATGTTTATCTTCAGGTAGATGAAGTCTCTGACAGAGTCTGACAGTGGCCCCTAGCCCATTCCAGGCAGTGATGAGAAGCAGAAGACACCCACTGGGTGACTGTCCTGATCTGGGACCAAGGTGGTGTCGCACCAGGAGGGGGAACAGTCCTGCAGTACCCGTGGAGAAACCTGTCCCTGTCCTAGATGTGACTGGCTTCAAGCTCAGACCTCTGTTTTCCCACCTTCTTATGCCCTTCTGCAATACCATCTTCTGGCTTCTTTTCTCATTAATTGTTATTGCACGCGCGCGCGCGCGCGCGCGCACACGCACACACACACACACACACACACATTTGTATATGCATATTTATTACTAAATACAGCCTGCTCAGTCCATCTAGAATTACTTGTAAGTATGTTTTCAGGGCTGACCATTTGGCAATGAACAACTAATTTGTGTACTTATCCTTGGGGAAGACCACTCCTCCCACCCCCAACTTTACTCAGTTACCTTTATTGCCTTGTGTAGGGTTGAAGGCTTTTCCCCATCAAGTCTGGCATGTTCATATTCTGATATTCTTGATCCTCAGTGGCTTGAGTCCAGGAATACAGAGCCCATGGACACAGAGATCTCACTGTATTCTAAATTTGGATTGTGCATCATTTACTTTTCCTGTTGCTGTGACTAAGAACATGACAGACACTGACTTAGGGGAGGAGGGGCTTGTTCTGGCTCACAGTCTGAAGGGAGACGGTCACTCACAGTGGGGGAAAATATGTCTGCATAGAGCTGCTCACGCGCATCTCAGTGGAACAGGAAGCAAAGGGGAGACAGGAAGTGGGGCTGGCTGTAATTAAGGCTTGCTGAATTGAAAAGCCTCACTCAACTTCCCAGAACAGAGGCAGAAGGCAGCTAGACTCTGCCAGAATATAAGATGAATGGCCTCTGGCCCAGCTTCCAGCAGAGTCTTTGGTCCCCTCTGCAACCTCATGAGCTGGGCCTCCCTCCCTCCACTGTCTGCATCTATCTGTGTTTTGGTCTTCCAAACTCCCACCAGAATGGCCCATTGAGCTCTGCTTATGGCATTCTGCAGCTGCTGTAACCCAAAGTCCAAACATGGCCTAAGCTGCACACGCCCTGGTGTAGTAGAGCAACAGCCCACGTGCTTGGTGCCTGTTCTCTGTGTTCATTACTTTTCTCATCACTGTGACCAAATCCCCAACAAGAAGCAACTGAAGGAAAGAGGGGTTTATTGGGGCTCACGGTTTGAAAGAATCCGGTCCAATATGGGAGGAAAGAAATGATGCCATGTCCAGCGTGGCTTGGCACTGGACACTTGGCAGGGTAGTTAGGGGATGAAGAAGTTCAGACACAAACATACCGAAAAGCTGGGGTACGGAGGGTTGTGCTTGCTCTGACGGTGCAACACCAGCTACATGGCAACCTGGAACCTCATCCCGTTTATTGTGGACGGCACAAGGACCGGGGAGTGGCTAGTCTTAGTGAGAGGTCTCTGTAGGGGAGCAGTCTCAGGCTGTGGACATCCAGGAGGAAGCTATCCTCCATGCTTTCACACACGGACCAGAGGAAGGCTTTGCCAGTTTCCGTGGATCTGAGGCACTGGTCACATTCACTTGGGACTTCCTCGTCTCCCCACAGCTCTACAGAGGTAGCAGGAGCAGGTGACACCTGCTTGTTCTTGTTCACATCCCAGTGGGACCTGAAGTACAGACTGGGACAGAGCAAGACTAGACTACGGACTTCTGGGCTCGCCCCCCACCCCATGACCCACTTCCTCCAGGAAGTGCCCACCTCCTAAAGGTTCTACTTCTCCCAACAGTTCAACCAGCTGAGGAGCAATTGTTCAAACACACGAGAGTGTGAGGGACGTGCCACACTCATTTCATTTTTTTCTAGCACCAACCAGCCTTACACTCATTTTGAGTTTTACCCCTGGCCTGTATAACAGAGCTTAGGGCACTGGATAATGATGAATTTGTGAAGTACTGCCGTTGCTGATACCTCGCTGACTTCAAGCTGGCCCTGTCTCCTAGCCGCAGGCTCTCCAGGGACAGGAGTTCCTTCCACTGGGCCCCAACCTCTCCAGCCTTCAGAGAGTCAGAGAGAGCTGCCCTGTTCCCCTTTACATTAGACAAAGCTATTTTGGAGTGCTCAGCATTGCCTTGACGTCAGTCCTGCATCCTCTCCATCCCCTAGGCAGCAGAGAGCCCCTTCCTGCTTGCTGCTCCCTCTTGCCTTTTCCCAGGAGGCTCAGTAGTCTTAAAGGGATAGATAGCTCCACAGTCCTCAGAAAAACAGATGATTCTGAAGCCACAGGATGGGTATTGCTTCCTGGCAGACATTCATCTAGTTTCTCTGCTGGGAAAGCCAAGTGTCACGGTATCCAGCCTCCCCAGGGAAGCAACGTATTCCCCAGACTGCTAGTGGTAATTAGGTCCGTGCCTGGAAGGCCAAAGATTCACTCCCCCTTCCCCATCCTCATCCCAGGGTAACCACAGAAGCAGGCCTAGCGAGACAAGGGGAGGTTCTCCAAATGGGCCTGCTCACCAAGGAACTCGGTTCCGCAAATGTCCAAAGCACTGCAGACATGAAGCCATTCCCACGGGGCATTACTTCATGTTGTTTAAAACCCCAGACTTAAATTTAGTCATGGCCGCCCTCAGAGGCCACAGCCATGGGGACTGAGATGGAACTTCTTAAAGAAGTGCCTAGGGGGAAAAGCTGAAGGTTCCTCTGGTAATGAAGACTGTGACAAGGCTGACAAACAGTGAGCAAGGGCCCGTTCTAGATTTCGTTCCAGACCAAACCCTTCTCCATTTTGTTTTTTGTCTTTTAATGATTTATTTATTATGTATAGTGTTCTGCCTGCATGTGTGCCCACCCACCAGAAGAGGACATCAGATCTCATTACAGAGGGTTGTGAGCCACCATGTGGGTGCTGGGAATTGAACTTAAGACCTCTAGAAGAGCAGCCAGTGCTTTTAACCTCTGAGCCATCTCTCCAGCCCCCACATCTCCACTTTGTAAGAGGAGAAAACAGGGGCTCAGAGGGACCCACCACTTGACTATAGTGGGGTTTTTGTTGTTGTTGTTGTTTTTTGAGACAGAGTTTCTCTGTGTAGCATTGCGCCTTTCCTGGATCTCGCTCTGTAGACCAGGCTGGCCCCGAACTCACAAAGATCTGCCTACCTCTGCCTCCCAAGTGCTGGGATTAAAGGTGTGCACCACTACCGCCTGGACTATAGTTTTTTTTTTTTTTTTTTTTTTTTTGGTTTTTCGAGACAGGGTTTCTCTGTGTAGCTTTGCGCCTTTCCTGGGACTCACTTGGTAGCCCAGGCTGGCCTCGAACTCATAGAGATCCGCCTGGCTCTGCCTCCCGAGTGCTGGGATTAAAGGCGTGCGCCACCACCGCCCGGCCTGGACTATAGTTTTTACTGAATGGAGTTAGAGCCATATGTAGCTGTAAGTTTCTCCGGTCCCATGTTTCTCCAGTCCTGCCTGGCCCATGGTCCTGCAGCTGCTTATAAAATAATCATTCAAGCCAATCAACTGTCTCACCCATTCAGAGGGCCTGATCCAGTTGGTGACCCCTCAGCCATTGGTTCATAGTTCATGTGTTTCCATTCGTTTGGCTATTTGTCCCTATGCTTTATCCAACCTTGGTCTGAACAATTCTCGCTCATATAATCCCTCCTCATTCTCGCTAATTGGACTCCCAGAGATCCACCTGGGGCCTAGCCATGGAGCTCTGCATCCAGATCCCTCAGTAGTTGGATGAGGTTTCTAGCACGACAATTAGGGTGTTTGGCCATCCCATCACCAGAGTAGGTCAGTTCGGGCTGTATTTCAACCATTGCCAGCAGTCTGTTGTGGGGGTATCTTTGTGGATTTCTGTGGGCCTCTCTAGCACTTTGCTTCTTCCTATTCTCATGTGGTCTTCATTTACCATGGTCTCCTTTGGGAGGCATCCAGGCAGTGGGACTGGGTCCTGTGCTCATTGCATGAGTCAGCTGTTTGAAACCTGGGGCCTATGCAGGGTCGCTTGGCTCGGCCTGGGAGGAGGGGACTGGACCTGCCTGGACTGAGTCTACCAGATTGATCTCAGTCCACAGGGGAGGCTTTGCCCTGGAGGAGGTGGGAATGGGGGGTGGGCTGGGGGGAAGGTGAGGGGGGCGGGAGGGGGGAGAACAAGGGAATCCGTGGCTGATATGTAGAACTGAATTGTATTGCAAAATAAAAAAAAAAAAATTTAAAAAAAATCATTCAGAGGCTTAATAGTAATTGCAAATTATATGACCTATGGTTCAGGTTTCTTGCTAGCTAGCTCTTATAACTTAACTCAACCCATAACTATTAATCTATGTATCACCATGTGTTCCGTGGCTTTACCTGCGTCCCATTACATGTTGCTCCTTGAATGGCGATTTGGTGTCTCCCCTGACTCTGCCCTTCTCTCTGTATCTCTGCTTGGATTTCTCACCTGCCTGTAAGCTTTCTTGCCATAGGCCAAAACAGCTTTATTTATTATCCAATGGGAGCCACACATATTCACAGCATACAGAAAGACATCCCACAGCAGGCTTATTGTCCAGAATCTTCTCTGGTGAATGGCTGCAGATCCAAGCTAGTCAGCAGGCGTGAGCAGCAGGATCTGGAGGGAGAAAGGACAGCAGTCATCACCCCTTGAGGCCAGCCTTACAGTGACAACGAGACACAGACAAGGCAGAGCGGCCAGAGCCTTGGTGCTGTCTGCCTCAGGTACAGCTCTTCCCTCCAAGACGCTTGCAGCAGCTGTTGAGACCGAAGATCCCCGGATGTTCCCTCACAAGCTCCCCTTTGGAAAACTTCTTGGTCTCCAGGAGTAACTGGCTGGAGTCACCATTGCTCCTCCATTCCCTGCCTCAGGCCTTCTCTCACCCAGGTAAAGCCAATTTTCAATAACAAATTCCTTATTAAACACGCTTCTTGGTCCCCATCAGTTGAAGCCTAGATGCCTCCTTGACTCCAGGCACACCTACTAAGAGATGGAGAGTCCTTGGGGCCCACCCACTTCTTCACATAACATTGACCAAAGTGTCAAAAGACAAGGAGAAATTGCGTGTGTGGTACTGTAGCAGACTACAGACGACACCAAATGAAGAGAATACAGCTTTGTCTTCAAGGGAGCTTTTGTCTATTTGAGAGATAAAAATGAAGAGACAAAACCCTTTGAGAACACACATACACTCAGGTTACCAGCAGAAGTAACACCAGTTAGTATCCAGTCAGACCCCGGTGTCTGCTGGTTCCACATCCAGGGACTCAGCCAAGTGCATGTGGAAAATCATGACAATCACACCTGCAGTGAGCATGTGTGGGCTTTTCTTCACTGTTGTCTAAATGACACCACACAGGTGTTTCCATAGCACTGACATTATGGTTTAAAGTGTGTAGTAAGATCTACATAGGTTATACACAAATCCTGTGGCATTTGATGTGAAGGACCTGAGCATCTGAAGATGTGGGTAGTCACAGCAGGAGGAATTTTGCTGCCGAGGGATGACTGTAGCTGAATGGGCTTCTGCATAAAGCATATTGCCAAGCCCAGGAGGCTGTGAAGGCAAGCGGGCTCGGCCCAGTATGGGTCCAGCAAGGAGAGCAGCAAGGAGAGCACATGGAAGTGTGCTCGCAGAGTACGGTGGACAGTTGCTGTGCATGTGTGGCTGGCATTCAAGCCCCCTTCTTCCAGAAACTTGTTAATTTGTGGAAGCACCCCTCGTTTAGACACAGGAAGCACTTCACACGTGGTGCAGTCAGCCAGTTCTGCGTTAGCCTTCTGGAGCTCTGAGGAAAAGGCTTCTTTGTCACGGCGTTTGCAGCCCAAGTAAGATGTGAGCTTGGAGTCTCCAGGGGTTGCCACCTAGAAAGAAGATGGCCCTGGGTGACGGGAAGACCTGCGCTAGAGATGGAGAGAGCTGGCTGCTTGCTGTCCTTAATGCCAGCTCTGGGAGGAACTCAGCTCCATCAGGCCAGAAGATCAGAACCTCCCCGTGGTCCCAGAGTCCTCTGAGCATCCTTCCACATCTGCCAGCATGGAATTGGTCCACAGCAGAAGGATTCTCTGATAACTTTTGGCGTCTCTCAGATGCTGACCAAGAGATTTTCAGGGGTCGGGGAGGAAGATACATGTAATATAAGTCAATGCTACCACCAAGATGGTGGGCAGAGAGCTAGAACCCAGGTCCTACAGGAGGACAGCCACAAGAGCAGAGCCTCAAAGCTCTGTGTGGTAAAAGCTTAGTCTCCAGCAGACAGGGGAACCTTCAAGAGAACTAGCGGAGGTCTTCTGGTCACTGAGTGTGCCTTGAAAGGGGCTGTGAGGAGCCCTTGGGTTTTCCCCCTATTCTTTCTTGCTTCCTGGTCATGAGATGAGCAGTTTTGCCCCAGCATATACTACATACAATGATGAGTTGACTTGCCACAAGCCCAAAGCAATGAGACCAGCTGATCAGGGGCTGAAGCCTCCAAAACCATGAGGCCCAGACAACAATTTTTTTCTTTATAAGTTGATTATCTCAAGTATTGTGTTACAGTAATGGAGAGCAAACACCGTGTCTACAGACAAATGAACAGATAAGCTGCAGTATAACTGTACACTGTACAATATTATTCAGCCATAAAAAGAAAGAAATATCGTCATTCATTACAACATAAATGTAGGTCCTGGGAAGACATTATGTTAATGAAACATTATGTCAGGCACCAAAAGACAAATGCTACAAGTCTTCGCTTACATGTGAAAACGAAGTCAGCTGATCTCATTGACTGTAGTAGTTACCAAGCCTGGAAACAAAGAGGGGAGGAAGGGATGGGAGGAGGGTGGTTGACCAGTACAAGTGTGTAGTTAGGTCCAAGGAACCCCTTTTAATGTTCTGTAGGTCAGGAGAGAATTGCAGTTGATGTCAATTAGTGGTGTGTAATAAAAGAGCTGAAGGGAGAATTCTAAACGTGCCCAGTACAAAGAAATTATTTGCAGTGGAGGTGATGGGCACACCCATTCCCCAGTCAGATTGTCACGTGTGTGTGCGTGTGCGCGTGTATCAAAACACTGCTCTGTACCCTGCACGTACGTGTAACCATTATGTGTCAATTTTTAAAAGCAGAGGAAACAATGCCTACTCTGGGGAATTGGTGCTAAGAGGAATGGAATCTTCTAGTTTTCCTGTCTCCTTGACAGCAGCTGCTGTCACCAACACGCCATCAACACGGTCTTTACCCATTCCCAGAAGTGTCCCCCTGTCGGACATGTTTCTTAGCTGCCTCCCCAAGCCTTCTAGGGCCCAGGAGGGCGTTGGCCACTGTGTTAACTTCCTGGCCTCACAGGCTCCTGAGCAGCTCTTGGGCAGCCACTACATAGGCAGTACCAAACTGCTGCCTGGCTAATGGTAACAGGCTTTTTGGTGGGAGACATCAGTGTCTCCCGAACATCCGACCTTCCTTGAACGGGCTCATTTCAACAGCAGCTCAAACTTACTGAAGACAGGGGGCCCTGCAGCAAGCTGAGCCCAGAGCAAAATCAGTCCCCCAGCCACCCCAGGGAGACAGCCAGCAGTGTCCTTCCACTCCTGATCTCCTCATCATTCAGCACTTCGGACACCCCAGAATTCTATCCTTGCCAACTCTACTGCCCCATCACTGCTACACCTCTTGGTGGTGTCACACCGGCGCTGACACTCAGCAGACATTTCCTGCAGGTCGGCCACGAACGGGACATGGGGAGGTGTGATGGCAGCACCTGACCCGCTGAAGCTCCAAGGGACAAATCAAGTCATCCAGAACCAAGAGCTCACACAAACTCTGCTGAGCATTAGGGAGGAAAAGAGTCAGGTGGCAGGACGGGGGAAACATCTGACCTAGTCTGGGTGTCAGTGGGTCATCAGGCCAGCAGGTCTGGGTGGAGCCTTAGAGAAGATATTTAAACAGGGAGCCCCATGATCTGGTTTTCAGAGTCCAAATGTGACAGGGCAAGACAGTGCAGGGGTTCCTCCATCTTGTATTCTTGCTGAAGCCATTCCAGGTTTAACTAGAATCTGGTCTCCTTGATTGAGACTCCTGAGGAGTATCACCCAACTCTATTCTAGGAATCCAAGGTCAAGATTCTCCAGCTAACTTAGCTTCTGTTAGACTGCTTGCACACACACACATCCCCTTGTAGCTGCTGAGTGAGATACCAGCATGTGGTTCGGCTTCTAAAAACACCTAACCTTAAACACTTGTCTCTACACTTGGGTCCCAAATACCCGAGTGCAGTTCCAGCCAGCTGGAATAAAGCCTTTCGGTGAGCTATAGACTGTCTGAGTGGTCATTTCTGGTGGGCTCCCTGTAACAAAAGGTCTCACTGGCTTCCCTACCGGAGACTATGGAGGTAAGGTGAACTCTGGCTCCCGTGGGGACAGTGGGAGGCTATGACAGCAGCCACGAAGAGAAGGCAAGGTTAGCAGCAGAGGCGGCTGCTGTGGGTGGCTCCAGCTATATTAGAAGATTAAAAGAAGCTGGTGCAGTTACGGGAACAACGGGCAGATCCAGGGTCTGCCAGTGTCTGGCTTCCGTGCCTGGAGCTGGTGGTACCTCTGTGACAGGGTGTCCTAGAGGACAGGTACCGAAATGAGGCATCACAGAGGGCAAGGGCAGGGGAGTCCATATCCCAAAGCCTTTCTACCAGCAGGCAGCTTTCTGTGCTAAAGCCCAGTGCCTCTGCTTTTGACCAAACACTTCACGAACTCAAGGACCAGGTCAAATGCCTTTCTTGGGCCACTTGGACACATGAAGAGGAAGGGCAGGGCTGGCAGCCTGAGTCAGGTTGGTCCTGATGGGGCATTTAGACCAGGAAGGAAGGAGGTGCTTAAGCTTATCAGGCTTGGGCTTGAGGGTCATCTAAGCATCGGGGAACAAAATGGTAGGAAGTGGAGGTGTGGGTGGGTGTGCCTCTCCGTGTGTATGTGTGTGTGTGCATGTGTGTGAGTGTGTGCATGTGTGTGAGTGTGTGCATGTGTGAGTATGTGCATGTGTGTGAGTGTGCATGTGTGTGCATGTGTGTGAGTGTGCACATGTGTGAGTGTGCATGTGTATTTGTGTGTTGTGAGAGAGAGCGAGAGAGTGAGAGAGAATGTGTGCAGTGGAAATGTGTATGTGTGGGTATGTATGAGTGAGAGACTGTGAGGATGGGGCTATATGGCAATGTGTTTGTGGAAATGTGTGAGAGTGTGTGAGAATGAGTGTGAGTGTGTGGGAATATTAAATTATGGGGAAATGGGTATGAGTATATGGGAATGCGTGAGAGTGTAGGACTGTTAGAGTTGTGGGAATGTGTATGAGTGTGAGAGTGTGTGTGTGGGAATGTGTATGAGTGTGAGAGTGTGTGGGGGGGAATGTGTGAAGGTCTATGGGATGTTAGAGTGTATGGGATGTATGAGAGTATGGGAATGTGTAAGGGTACAGATGTGCATAAAGGCGTGAGACAGCATGAGAGAGTGGGAATATGAGAGAATACAGTTGAAGGAAGTCTGTGCATAAGTGCTATGAGTGTGGAAAAGTACAAGAATGTGTGGATTCCGGTGTGCATCTGCGAATATATGTGTGTGCTTACCTGAGAGAAGGCATGGACAAGACAGCTGATTTGTGAATCCTGCATCCATGTGTGCAGGTGTGAATCTGACTGAGAGAGGAGGCAGGAACAGATTAGCAAGGAGTGGGCAGCCAGCCTGACCTGTGCCCACTGTGGGGGTTGATGAAAATGGCCTTCATAGGTTCATATGTTTGAATCCTTGTTCACCAGTTGGTGGAACTGTTTGGGAAGGATTAGGAGGTGTGACCGTGCTGGAGGAAGTATGTCAATGGGAGTGGGCTTAGAGGGTTCAAAAGACTTACGTTATTCCTGGTATGCTTTCTGCCTCCTGCTTGCTGTTTGGGATGTGAGCTCTTAGCTGTTCCTGTTGCTCTGCCATCATGAACTCTAACCCTCAGGGATCAGAAGCCTAAGCACAAACCCTTCCTTCTATAGACTGCCTTAGACTTGGTGTTTTATCACAGCAACAGAAACATAACTGAGACAACTACTATTTCCAGTAGGGTAATATTACTATATGCAGCTGGGCCATGGGCTCTGGGCTTTTTCCCATGATGAGTCCATCCCATGATCTTGGGAAGGCCATGTCACCCTATCTGAGCTGTGAGGAGGTTGTAAGAGCACCTGCTCCATTGGGCTTGCATGAGGAGTTAGATGATTCATAAAATTCTTCCTAGGACCGAGCACACAGAAGTGCCCTAGTCCTGCTAACATTTGCTCCCAAGCTCCCCTATTCTCAGCACCCCTGCTGGCACCTGGGTTTCACACTCTTCTTGCACTGAATGGTTTGTTTTAATGCTTACCATCATCGCAGGAGCTCTGAAAGAATTGCAGCGGGGTTACACTTTGCTCTGGACACCCAGCATGGGCAGGCATATAGTGGGGTACAGCAAGGATTTAAAAATCAAAGACTAGCTGTAAAACTGCCGTCTGCTCTCACCTCTGCTTCCCCCTCTTTCTTCCCTGTTTTCCTTTGGCCTGTACCCCAACTAGGAAGGCTGTCCTTACCCGAGGTGGCGGCTGAGCCACTGGCGAGAGGGAAGTGGTAGCCTGAACCTAGCCGGGACGTGGAATGACAAACAGGTCTGAGGCCCTCTTTTTTTGTGTGTGTGTGCTGTGCTTAGTGTCTACCAGACAGCTGGTGCTGCCACTGGAGTTGTTGGGGACAGAGTCTGAGCCCTGGGAGCCCTGTACTGAGCCCAGTGACATGCTCTCAGGAGACAAGCAACAGTGAAAAACAGAGAAAGCGTTTTTTGGGTTTTGTTGTTGTTGTTTTCCAATGTGGTAACATTAGGAAGAGACACAGAAAGGTCAAGTGCCCCCCCCCCCCAAGTCCCTCTTTGGGGGCTTGAGATGAAGTTTTGGCTTCAACAAAGAGCAGAGATCTGCGTCGCTAAGCAGTCCCAGCGAAGGCGAGGTCCGGCCTGCCATCAAGCCACTGCTGTCTTTGCGCCATCGCTCCTACCGGGCGGTCCGACAACTTGTGAGAACCGCGTGAGGTGGCCTTCTGGGGGTCAAGCTCTCCCTCTGGCTGGCACAGGGCCTCAGCCTTTTTCTTTCCCAGCCTGAGGCTCCCAGGGCAATTCCAATTTCTTGGGGTCCACTATCTCAATCTTCTGGTAGCAGGATGTGTGTGTGTGTGTGTGTGTGTGTGTGTGTGTGTGTGTGTAGGGGGTAGTGTGCCCTTTGAGCCTCTTCATTCTGGCCATGGTGGTTTTACAGCATGTCTTTCTATTCTGCCAATCAACGGCTGTTGTCACTTCCCACACCTCTGACTTATTTGAGAAATGACTCACCTTTTAAAAATTAAATCTCAAGGCTCATCTTTATTGTACATGATTTTAGGATCTCATTCTTCATTTCAGGCCTCCAAACAAAGCCTGATGATTTGTATTCTGCTGTAGTGGCAGAGTCTCCTAACTCATCGGTCACCATTGAACTTGAGATGTTGGCAGACAGTGTCCTTTTGCCAGGCAAACTCCTAAAATTGTCAGAGAGCTAAGCGATTCCTGCAGGTCCTATAAATAAAATGGACACAAGACAACTTGTGGGCCCTAAACACCCACTGACTGCTGTCTGAAACCTGGGAACCTTGTTCTCTGGGACAAGCCCTACTGTATTTGCAGAAGTCGAGGCTGAGGGAGCAATATGGGAAACGAGGATCAGCAAGCAGCTTTGCCCCATCCACCCACCTACCCCTCCCCTTTCCCTAGGAAATTGCTCTCTTAAAGCAAGAGAAACACAAGGTCACCCAGAGTGGACCAGTCCTATGATAAGAGGACTGTCTGCAGGAGAGGGCAGCTCACTGGAGCAGCTGCGTTTGTCTGACGGAGACATAGAGGAAAGCAACCCCATCCCTCCCCCTTGCAGGGAAGAGGTTAAAACACTGTGACAAGTACATTGCTTAGAAATGAGAACAATACAAAAGCAGGAATCCACCTGACACGGCCATCAGTGTCCACTCCCGGATGCGAGAGCTTGGCCCAATTATCCTGCAGATCATGGTAACTCCAGGGAGAGGGTTTTCTGGTTTTGCCTGTGACTTCCATTTTCTTGTTGCTGAGAGAAACTGTCTCTTTTGATTTTCCTCTTCTGAACGCCTGCTTTCTGCGGCTGGTTTATAAAACTGGCCTCCCCCAAAGGCAGAGCGTCAAACGCTCAGCTGGCTCATCTTAGCTGCTTCCGTGAGAACTGCTCCCACAAACCATGTGCCTTTCTTTTGATTTTCCTTTTTTTCTCTCTTTTCAATTTTCTTTTTTCTGCCTTGGAAATGGGCTTCATGGCTATGGTAGGCAATTAGATTTCAAAGCTGGAGAATTCCGGTGTACTCTGCCAGGAACGGCTGAAGCAAGCAGGCTGGGCAATGGGCTTTGAATGCTTGGCACGGAAGTGGGGCCTCTGATACGTGCAGCTTCTCCCAGGATGGGCTTCCCAGAGGAGTGTGTTTGTCTTTGTTCTGAAAAGGGAAATCCAATTTCATCCCAGCACTAGCTACATGGTGATCCCAGAGCTCAGTAACACCTCCTTTGTAAAGCTGGGCGATTGCCTGGTTTGTGAAATGTCACAGTTGGCATGGTGCAGGGGAGGGTCGGCTTCCAGCACGCAGGTCAGTTCTCAGGCCTGCCGCTCAGCCCTCATCTGTGGCCCCAGTCTTTGGAACGCTGCTATCTTTCAGAAGAAAGAAGGTCCCTGTGTTCCTGACCCAGCCTTCTCAGGCTGCTGACTGAATCACGGGGTCCGGGGCTAGCATCTGATTACTGGAGCTGCTGGGAACAAAATGCCAACACTTGTTCAAGAAGCAGTCTGGTGCCCTGGGTGTAATTCCAGATCGGGGGCCGCTGGAGAGGAATCCAGGCTTGGTGGATCGTATGTGTATGAGGCCTGCGTGGCCTGAGTCTTCCCACTGGGGAAGGAACATTCGTGGATGGGAAGATCCTGAGAAGTCATAGGTGCTCTGATAAAAAAATGAGACCAAGTGACATGAAAGAAAAGGGCTGGAGGCTTTCTCTGAGGAGGTGACCTTCTAGGCGAGACCTCTTGAGATCAGAGGCCTTCAGTTCTGAGATCTTTAGGAACGGCGTGTAAGCTGGAAGGGGCAGTCAGCCAGGAAGTCAGTGCGTCAGTGCAGGGTGAGTGAGGGACGAGTGGGGTGGAGATAAAGTGGGAGAAGCAGGTCCTGGCGAAGCTAACTTGAAGCTGAACCTTCTGTGGTCGTAGGAGAGGTAGGAGAGGGGCTGGCCTGGCTTGTCTGAAGATCTCTCTGTTTTCTTGGCAAGGAGCTGATTGGAGGAAGGGGGCTGTGTGCAGAAAGCTACTGCATGGTCTCGTGGTATCTTTGAAAGACAGAAGGCGAGGTCCATGAAATGAGCCAGGGCTGCCTTTTCTAAGAGACTCTTGCTGGACTAGAGGCTAGGCCAGACACTAGACCTGCTGGAGTGGCCATTTACGGGGATGGAGGTGACTGTCTTGTCCCGCTGCAGCCCAGACTATGGACTCCTGCGTGAGAATGCATGCACCAGACCACCATCCTGGGACCACTCTCGGCAGGGCCTGAGACCTTCTCTGTGTTAACTGGGGCAGGCTGACTTCCTCCTACAAGGCAGAATTTACTAGCATGTAGTGAAAAAGAAAAAAAAAATTCTCCATTAGCACCAGCAACTCCAGGATACCAACAAGCATGTTAACAAAAGTGTGAAATATTTTGAGCTAGGAAAAAAAAAAAAAAAAAAACCAGCATTGACGAACTTGTGTGTGTACGTGAAAAGCAAAAGAGAAATGTTTCTTGGGTCTTCGCTCATTCTGAATGCTGGGAGTCAGCTGTGTGGGACTGACGAACACACCCCAGCAAGGTTTGCTAGGTGGGTCTCAGAAAAGCACCTTATTCTATGTGAGAGGTCTCAGCCCTTGAGCTCTAACAGCCCTGCAGTGACAACAGAGGACAGTGTATAGTTAGAGCAAACCCCACTGCAGTGCCCACTTTTGGGGTAAAATCACATGGGTGCTCATGACAGGTTGTAGTGTATAACTGTTGGGTAAGGCAGAAAGCACACCACCTGTGCCTGGTTTTAGTAATGCCCCGGACATCAGACTCTGAGGAGTTGATGCCAAATTGTTTAAATAAATGATCACAGATTAATTTAAAAACATGTCAGAGAACTTGCAAGAGGGCTCTGTGGTAAGAGAACTGGCTGCCCTTCCAGAGGACTCGGGTTGGGTTCCAGCACCCACATGGCGGCTAGCAATGATCTGTGACTCCTGTTCCAGAGGACCTGACGCCCTCTTCTGGCCTCCATGAGCACTGCATGTACACGGTGCACTGACACAGTAGGACAAAACACTCATACAAATAAAAACAAAGAAATAAAATAAGTCAGATACTTATGCCCAACATATTTCACAGCGTTCCAGAGAGACCATCAACTGCTTGAGTGCCTTATCCATGGAGTCAACCAGCCGCAGAGTGGAAATACCCAGGAAAACCCGATTCTCTAAACAGCACAGTCTACCAGCTGTTTACACAGTATTTACCATGTCCTCAGTATTGTGAGAAATCTAGAGATGAGTTAATGCACAGAGGGGGCTGTGTATGCAGATACCGAAGAAGGGAAGAAAGATGGAGTGAGGGGACACGGGAGGGCAGAGCCCCATGCCTTGGGAAATTGTTTCCCTGGCTGACAGAGTCAGGAAACTCTGAACCTCACTGATAAAGCCAACCCTGCCTGCAGAGGCGGTCGGTGCTTTCCTAAAGACACCTCAGCAATGTTACAGGTGGCCTGTGCTTCCTAGAGCTGGCTCGGCCTGTAACCTTGACCTTGCAGCATTCCTCTCACATTCCCAGGTCCAAAGAATAACCTTCATAAATCCACCTTACATCTTTGTTCACGAAAGGATATTCCTTAACCTTGAAACACTGTAACTCACACTCTTTGATTAATGTAACTTGAGCCACAAGATCCAACATGTGCCCATTGTAAAGACACCTAAGTATTCGTTCTTCCAGGTAATGGGCACATGAGTTATGAAGGAGGAGCTAAACCTAATTGTTTTTCTAGTTTTAACTCTTTTGTTAATTTGTCAATATTTTCATTTGTGATGGATAAGTGCATAAAAATGTAATTGATAGTGAAAGTGTAAAACCCAACGTAAAGCTTTGGAACTGGCCACTCTAGCTGTAGGCATTCATTGAGGCGGTAGACTTTGGTCTGACTATCCTACAGCACAGTTTCTTTATTTGCAAGTTTTTGTTTTGGGGTGTGTGTGTGTGTGTGTGTGTGTGTGTGTGTGTGTGTGTGCATCTGTGTGTATGCCACATACTTTTGGAGACCAGAAGAGGGCATCATATCCTCTGGAGCTGGAGTTACAGGCATTTGTGAACTGCCTGATGTGGGTGCTTGGAACTGAACTCAGGTCCCCTGGGAGAGCAGTAAGTGCTCTTAACCACTGAGCCATCTCTCCAGCCCCATTTGCAAGTTTTTTTTCCACAGTAAAGTTTTGAATAAATAAGTTAACAAATTAACTTCAAGTCTTCATCATACTGGTTTGCCCTGAATTTCTTTTCCATGGTGAATTCAAGAACCGGGTCTACCTGAGAAGAGGTCCCTACAAGGTTAAAGGGACTCCTTAGGCTGCTGAAGGCAACACAGGGTAATCTCTCTTTGCTGCTTCTGACTATCAGATATCATTTATAGAAGGAATTTTTTTGGTATCTACAAGGGGTTCTGGGAAGTCCCCAGCATGCTGAGAGAAAACTGTGCATGATACAGAGGGAGAAACAGGGTCTGCTGTGCTGCACACAGCTGAGGGTTCCACAAGAACCTCTTCAGTTCTCTGTCACTCCTGACCCTTCACAAGCTGGAGAATATCATCAAAGTAAAACCACACAGACAGCTTTCTTTAGGAAGCTCCTGATGCCATGCCCCTAATTGCTACATGGCTTTGAGCAAGTCAAAGGCACGATGCTATGGTTTACTCCTCTGTGATATGGTGGTGTGGGATCTCCTTTTCAGGGCTATCATGAGCTTTGACTCAACTTGGGTGCACAGGCTGCTGGGACAAGGCTGGAGCCATGGTACACACGTGCAAAGTGCCAACTTCTCCTAAGGAGATGGCTTTCTTCATGGTACATGGGTATCAACTGCTGACTTCTTCTTCTTCTTCTTCTTCTTCTTCTTCTTCTTCTTCTTCTTCTTCTTCTTCTTCTTCTTCTTCTTCTTCTCCTTCTCCTCCTCCTCCTCCTCCTCCTCCTCCTCCTCCTCCTCCTCCTCCTCCTCCTCCTTCTTATTCTTATTCTTATTCTTATTCTTATTCTTATTCTTATTCTTATTCTTATTCTTGGTTTTTCTAGACAGGGTTTCTCTGTGTAGTTGTTGTGCCTGTCCTGGATCTCGCTCTGTAGACCAGGCTGGCCTCGAACTCACAGAGATCCACCTGGCTCTGCCTCCCGAGTGCTGGGATTAAAGGCGTGCACCACCACCGCCCGGCCGAGTGCTGACTTCTAAGGGATGGCATTTTTCATTTGTATGGCGGGGGCTGCATTGAACATAGAATGTCACGGTCCTAAATGGACAAGGGACATAACTGCTGTCCAGTCGGCAGCTGTGTATCTGTGTGAAGCATGGACAATAGTGACGAAGTACAGGCTGTTGAGAGAATGCTGGTGTAACAGGATAACCTGCTGGGACCCTGGCAGGAAACAGCTCCACACAAGATTCTGTTGAAGAGCTCTGGACTTCTGGCATAGATTTGGAAAATTAAGAGAATGGTGAAATTTGAGGTCCCAATCAGTTTATTGTGGTACGTGGCAAGTTTTGGATCATGGTATCTGGCTCATATCCTTTCATGGGGTGGCAGGACACCATGTGATTTGTCTGGAATAGCCTGAGTGACAAGGAGCACAGAGGATCCAGGAACTGGGTAAATCAGGGGTCACGAAGCTACTCACAGCACAAGAAAGAGCTGCAGGCGGTTGGGGTGTGGCCTGGTTTCCTCAGGTGGTAGAGTTTGGCCTCTGAGTGTGTCTTCAGCCCATTTTCCCTAAGCCTGGGTTCTAGGAACGTATTGGAGTCCAGACGGCACTTGCCGAGTGACATCTGGTTCTTGTGTCCCAGAACGAAGACCTGAACTGAGGACAGACACATCGGTAACAGTAGAAACAGAGACCATCTATTAACACAAGCAAAAGACACCCCCGAGAGTGGAAGTGCCTGAGAGCTTGGGTAGGTCGGAAGCTAGAAAACCCCGTTATGAGTCCTGTGTCCTGCACCCTTCTCCTCTTGCTGTTAGAGACTACTGGATGCTTAGTTTTGTTACAGGTTGGGGCAGGGTCCCTGCCATTAGTTCCTCTTACATGTTAATCTTGATTCCGTTGGAACGTCTCTCTCTGGCCCTGTTCTCTTACCTCACCATGAACAGAAGAACTTCCTACCTCTGCAGGGGCAGTGGGCATTAGGGTCTCAGGGTCCAGCAAAGAAGAGTTCTGAAGTTTCGGCTTTTGATTTTAGAAGCTGCTGGTTGGAAGGGATGAGGCCATGCCTAGTGACCCGTAAGCCTGCTGGTGTCCACCTGGGGACCTTCCATGGTCTCTCTTCTTGCTCTTCTCCCCAACGTGGCCATATTGAATAAGTTTCCTTTTTCTGCTTTTCGCTGTTCCTTGTCTCTTTAATTGGCATATTGGTGGCTGAATCTCGCATTGGGAATCTAGATTTTCCCCCTAAAAGCTGTTACACCAGGGACAGAGGAACTGGACATGCCTCACAGGCACAAAAACTCTGCTCTGAGGCTTGAAAAGAACCTAATGGCTTTTTAATTTTTTCCTCCATTTTCTACTCTGTGGCAGGAACATGAACCCACAAATTTAAAACTGCTCCCCCAGGAGCATAGTACCATTGGGGTTAGGTGATTATTTAAACTGCACTCAGGAAAGGTCTAAGAAACGGTTTTTATCTTGTATTTTATCCTGAAATACCATTCCCAGATCACAGGGCAGCCTAGTTTTAGAGGTGAACAGGGCAGTGCACCCAGTCTGGCATGAATAAATATTACTGACTAATCTAAATTGACGTTCCCTTTGCCTAGCAGGCCATCAAAACAGTGGTCCCTAAGAAATCTGAGTTCCCCTGGGAATCTCAGTCTGGAGGAAGGAATGGACTGAAGCATGGCGCAGGCCAGAGGGCGACTTTGGCTCTCAGAAAGCGATTTCACACAGTTCTGACTATTTGCCAGGCCATTTTGTAAGACCAGAGATGAGACAAGGATGGACTGTGATGGGCAGGACCTTATTTGACCAGGACTGCTTAAATATGTATCCCTGTTGCCCTCCGTTTAATCCACAGTCTCGTGTCAGGACCCTGGCGATGGAGTCTGGGACAGAACAGGCCCCTGGGCCTCTTTGCTTCTCTTCCAACACTGGGTAAATCTCTTTTTCCTCTGCTTTTCATGATCACCTATTTAATTGGCCTATTGAGGACAGGTAGCTGAACCTAGCATGTGAGGACCTGGGCTCTGAACTTTACAAATCTGGTAACAGAGCCACCCAGGATTGATGTGCATTGAGGCACAGACCTGAGCACCCACCCCCCACCCCCCAAAATAAACAAACAAAACATACAGTTCATGCATTTGCAAGTCAGAGCCTCTGAGGTGCTTCTCACTGGAGATCCTTAGTGCGCATCAGAAATGCTGCAGCACAGCTCCAGTGTGCAGGGCTATTAATAGCCGAGGCTGCTTCTGGTAGCTTCCGGGGCCGTTGTGTGGTTCCGTTTGAGCACTTCAAAGTGAGTCCTCCCTCTGCATCCCCTTATTCCTTCTTCACTCCCCGTTCTCGGGCCAGCTTGTCTGCTGTCTGTTCTGGCTCGTTTCTGACTGTCAGCACTAATCAGAGTGACGGCAGTGGGAAATGAGAAGCTTCGCCCCGGGAAAGAGCAGCGCAGCGCCCGTGGCAGCTTGCAGAGTCAGAGGTCACAGTCACCTTGGCCTGGAGGTGGCCTGTTGACTAGAGAGAAATGATGACATCAGTCAAATGTCAGCAGAAAGGGCCTGGACAGACAGGGATGGGGATTCTGAGAATGGGTCCCTCCCAGTTCCGTACTACAAAAGGCCCCATGATTCAGCAATACCATAAGAGGTCACTAGACAAAAGTCAGCCTCTGGCCCGTTGCTCTTCTTGGCCTGGTTCCAGAGGCTGCCAGGCCTCCTATCCTGCTGCCCCCGTCCCCCTACGCCCGACTTCTGTTGAAACATAGACGTGCAGGTGTTTGTTAGAAAGTCTTTCTTCCACTCTTTTCTTGTCTGTGAGAGGAAAGAAAGCCTGTCCCCGTGTTCCAAGATCAGAAAGCACAATGCAACCTGGCACAGTTATCCCTAGCCAGAGACAGGAAAGGCGGGGCACTACCCAGAGGTCTCACCTAGGGGGATGGATGGGACTGGATCCTATGACAGGAAGCCAGAGTCACTGCCTTGTTTACCACAGCAACCTGTCCACACTGGGGCTCATTAGGCAATCAGCACCTGGAGTGGGAACCTCAGCCCCAAGGCCCCAGATGAACCAGGCCTTTCAGATCCTCTTACATTACCTCAATGGCTTTTCCACAATGGAGGCGAGCCTTGAGCAGGCCACAGTCCCACATTTCATCTCTAAGTTCTTCTATCAGGGAGAGTCCCACGCCATCATCTGTAGCAACCCCCTCAACTTCAGCTGTCATCCACATGGGGGGCCCTTTTGGGATCAGCAAAGTGGCTCCCATATTTTGGGGGCATTCTTCTTCTGCCTGGCATTTGTCTGGATAAATCCTTCCAGCCTAAAAGCCTCATTGTTAGCTGAGTTTTTGGGGTCAGAGCCTGGGCCCTGGCAGCCCTAACATGCTGGTTCAGCCACCTGTCCTCAACAGGCCCAAGGTTAAACAGATAGGTAACAGTAAGAGAGTGGCCACATAGAGGAGCAACAGTGACTCCCCCTACCAAGTCCACCTTTGGGGTCCCAACAAGAAGTTGAGGACTGAATAGGGTGCAAGACATATGAAATCCTGAACAAGCAGGCTCTCATCCATCATGGCCCATCATTTCTCATCTCTGGTCTTGCAAAATGCTCTGGCACTTGTCGGAACTGAGCGAACTCTTTCTCTGGTGACAAGTTCCCCCTCTGGCCAGCACTGAGCATCAGCCTCTACCTTCCTCTAGACTGAGACTCCTGGGGAAACTCCAATTTCTTAGGGACCGTTGTTTCAATGGCCTGGTATCCAAATGGAGGATGTAAGCACCTCTTTAGAATCCTTGCTTCCTTTCCTGCCACGGCAGCTACAGCTCACACACCCAACGCTTCTGCACACCCACTGTGTGTCAAGTGCACCCAGGCGAGGCCCACCCTGCTCTCAAGGAAGCCTGGTTGAGGGGTTCTTTTCTGGGACTGGGCGGGCAAAAGAAACATGAAGTATGTAGGGTGTGAGATTCTAGGGGGTGGCAGACACCATGGGAATGGAGTGCCCATGCTATCCAGGGATTAAGGCATTGCTTAGCATCAGCTGACTGTCACTATGCCAGAGTGACTCTGGGGTTTCTTTACCTTAGGTTCATAAGTACAGCTCTCTCTCTCTCTCTCTCTCTCTCTCTCTCTCTCTCTCTCTCTCTCTCTCTCTGTGTGTGTGTGTGTGTGTGTGTGTGTGTGTGTATGTGTGAAAGTGCACAAGAGGAGTACGGGTACACAAGTGTGTGAGTGTACATGGAGGCCAGAGGGCAACTCTGTTTGTTTTGGTTTTGTTTTTCAAGACAGGGTTTCTCTGTGTAATACCCCTGGATGTCCTGGAACTCACTCTGTAGCCCAGGCTGGCCTCGAACTCCCAGAGAGCTGCCTGCCTCTGTCTCCTGAGTGCTGGGATTAAAGGTGTGCGCCACCACTGCCCAGCAAGAGGTCAATTCTGGGTATCATTCCTCAGGTACTATTCACTTTTAAATTTCTTTAAATTTATTATTACTCTATGTATGCATGTATGGGTATGCATGCCATAGCATGTGTGTGGAGGTCTGAGGGCACTTTTGTGGAGTTGGTTCTCTCTTTCCACCTTTACATGGGTTCTGGGATCAAACTCAGTATCTCGGGCTTGAACAGCAAGGGCATTTACCCAGAGCCACCTTGCTGGCTCCCATGCACCTTGTTGGTTTGTTTTGTTTGTTTGCTTGCTTTGAGACAGGGTCTCTCACTAGCCTGGAGATTGCTCTTTCAACTAGGCCTGCCAGAGAGCCCCAACAACCTTTCTGTCTCTGCCTTCCCAGTGCTGGAACCCAACATCATCGTGCCCGGCCTTTCTAGTGTGGATTCCAGGGATTCAGCCTTCACAGTTGCAAGGCAGATACAGTGCAGACTGGGCTATCTCCTCAGCCCACGGCTGGAAGTTTGCGCCTCTTTTCTTTTTTAAATACTGTGTGGGCCAAGCAAACTATACTTGTAAGTGTGTGTGGGACTAGGGATGCATCCCATAATAATGCAGAGTAAGGGCTGAAGTAGAAGAAATTCCAGAATCCCCATATAGGGAGAGGCTGTTGAACCTAGTTACATGGAGAAGTAGGAGCATCTTCTCAGTGAAGGTAAACTGAGTCTTGCGGGTTGGCTGTGGCGGCACAAGTCACAGCATGGCGCGTCTTGAACGGTGCTTCAAATCCTCGCAGCAGTCTGGGGGAGCCTTCACCCCAGGGAAGTGGTGATTCAGCCAGCTGCACAGCACATGCCCATAGAGTTTCCACTTCTCTGTCTTCCTTGGAACCCAGTGGCCGTGTGACCAGTGAGGTCTGCCTGCTGTTCTCAGAGGAAGAAGGTTCACATCCGCCCCCCCCAACCCCTTGTTCTGACTGATGGAGTGGTCATCATGGGTGTTAGGGCACGAAGCTGGTTAAAGCTCTCTGGTTTCTGTAAAACTGAGCTATGCCCAGCCCATGGAGAGGGTGTGAGGATCAGGGGGGATCTATAAAGAATGGAGAGATGTGCCTGGTGTGCTGTCTCCCTGGCATTCTGCTTTCCACATTATGTCACAACGTGCTGACGAGGCAGAGCAAGCGGGGAGCAGGGGCCTGGGGCCTGGCTCCTGCCTGATGCACTACTGTGTTGCTAGACATGGATAAGCCAGTCAATCGCCATCTGGTCTAAGATGTAAAATTTTGCAGAGTAACACAGGTCAGCTGGGTCTTTCTTGGTTTGTGGGAACCGGGTAAAAGGGCTTCATCTTGTTCCAAAGCACAGAGCTGGTGGTGTGTAGAATGCACCAATACCTAGGCATAGGTAGCTCTTGGAGCCCTACGCCTTGGAGGCCCAGACTTTCTTATGGCAGCATGGCCCATGCCATTCAAACGGTGCCAAGTGAACAGGCTCTTCCTTCACTTCCCAGTTGTCAGTAATGGCGTCTTTGCCCTGGTGAAGTATGGGTAGGCTGACTTGGCTTTGCTGAAAGGGGTTTACTCTAAGCCACGCCCAGTGGAACGGGACAGGGTAGAAACAGCCTTTGCTCCCCTGCCAGGCCCTCCTGTCCTCCTTCCTGACACACCAGGAACAGGTTTTCCCAGTTGCCTCTGAGGGTCCCAAAGCACCCCTTGCAGAACTGTGTTTACAAGGCGAGGAAGTGACCAGTCCTGCGGTCTGGTGAGAGGCCTTCCCCCTCCTACCCTCAGTAGACATGGCAGCCACACTGTCCAGCTATCCCGGCAAAATGCATCTGCCCTTAGTGTTAGTAGACCTTAGTTGGAGGATGGCCCTATCAACCCCACAGAGACAGCATGGAGGTCCTGGGGGTTTCCATCCACATCCCTTCCCTGCCCCTCTGGCCTTGCAGTCCTGCATTGTAGTGAGATTGCTCTTAGCAACCCCCCCTTCTCCCCTTCCCCCCTTCTCCCCTTCTCCCAGTTGTCCTGAGTTACATTCCTATACTAGATATCTATTCTTAACATCTTAACATCTGTTCTCCCATAATAACACACTGCCACGTTCTTGGAAGAACAGATAGATTCATTTTGTTTTGTTTTGCTTTTTTTTTTTTTTTTCAACTAAGGGAACACATTCACATGAAAGAAAACAATGCCTTGCCAGAGTTGGGGCTCAGATATCAGGAATACATTTGGGCTGAGAGAGAGGCCTTTGCCTAAGGGTCCGGTTCTTTTACCTCACAACTGAAAGGGTCAGAGTGACATCTATGAGTTGGAAAATGCTGGAGCTTTCTCTAGCTCACTTCCATCTCTGGGTGGGAGGGGGGAAGGTACCTTTCATGCCAGTCTGAATGCTTCTGATTGCAAGTGAGAACAATGACTTTTTGATGCCTTTCCTTTTGCAAGTGAGTGAATTACCCAGAGTTCCACAGGAGGACTAGCTAGTCAGATCAGGTCACATGCCTTTTCTCATTCTCTGTGAAGAGATTACATGTTTGAATCAGGATTCGATTCAGTATTGAGCTAGAGATGGGGTTGCCTCACCTGAGGTTGCTGGGGTTCTGTTTGCAGATATAAAAGTGGGGGTAGCTCTTGGAGGGGGCACCAGTTCCTTCAGTACTTATGGGCTTTGAAGATTGCTGCCACACCCCCCACTTCTTACCACTCAGGCTATTCTCTCCATTTCTGTGTTTCGTAATTATCTCTTGGTCCCAAAGGCAGGGATTGCTTCTTGGTCTCCCAAATACATTTGGCTCTATTTGGTACCTTGCTGGCAGCTGGTATTCATCTAATTCCTGTCCCTCATTTTATAGATTTTGGCTTAAAAGATCACGATCTCTCAAAATAGTCAGAAGTAACGAAAGGTCATAAGCTATTAACTTCTGATCCGATTTAATATTCAGAGTGATGGCTGCGTTTTCCTCTGTATCTGAACACAAGCTGGGTGTCCAGTCCTGGCGGCACGCTTTATAATTTGAGAAAAACAAAACAAAGCAAACATTCCTCTTGATTTTAGACTATCAGTGCAAAACTGATTAGACCGATTCTTCTCTGGAATGATGGGTCACTTCATTTAAGTAGCTGAGACTTTGTGAAAAACTAAGAAGGACTTGGAAATTCAGTGGGAGGACATTCTGTGATCTATTAATGATGTCTGTCCAAAGAGCCAGAAAAGTGGTGGTGGCACAATTTTTGTGGATTCTGGGCAAGAAAATCTTGAAGATCCGACTCTCTCTAAAATTCTTGGACTCTCCTCTATGGTTAATACCTGAAATTCCAAGCGGCAGTTGTCTGGTTTCTTCTCCTGTTGCTTTGATAAAATACCCCACAAAAGCAGCTCAAAGGAGAAAGGGTCTCTTTAGCTTACAATTCCAGAATATAATCCATCATTGAAAAGTCAAGGTGGCAGGAACTTGAAGCAGCTGGCCACACCCACAGTCAAGAACAGAGAGGAAATATGATCTTCTGTCAGAGGCCCACCATGTTGCTTCTCTGTCTGTCCATGGAGTTAAAAATGCTTCGGATAAATACCTTACTCCCCCGTAATCTGTTTCAGGATCTCTCTTGAACTTCACATCCCAAACCTTTTACCATTTAAGTGTACCTACACTGAACAATCCCCAAACTACACCCTCTTGCCCCTTCTGGAGCTGATATTTTGAAAACTTCAGCAGCCAGGCCACTGGGACTGGGCATTCCATCTCTTCCATGCTTCTCTTGTCCCAGGATGCTCTGTAAAGGTGACCTCGCTATTCTTCCTGACTCTGATAAATAGTGCCTTAGGGAGGTATCAGGAGAGGGCTGTGGCGGAAGGGTGTGTACGAGAGGGTCCTTCCTTGCAGCTTATAGCACCAGCTGCCCCTAACCCACACAGGCCGTGCTGTGTCACCAAGGCTGGTAGGTTTAGACGGGTGGGAGCCTCTGAGGATCCTGTCTCACCAGCTGATAGGATTGAGAAGCCTAGGGATGCAAAACAAAGCAGGGGGATCCTGTGTTCCCACATGCACTTCCTGCTTACAAGGCGGGGGTAAGGCACTCGCAAGGTCTCCTTTCCTGCTCCAGTTGCTTCTGCTCCCTCTGAGATTCCCGACCTGCAAAGGCAAAGTGTTCCTTCTGTGCTGGCAAAAATAATATGCCGGCTGGAAACATGAGCTCGAACACAAAGAAGGCTGGAAGCGGCCCATTTCCAAGTTAAAGTTCGTGACTGAGGTCGTCAGTCACAACCTGTCTTTCCATCCATTATGAGTTTCTCCCCCATCTTGGTCCTGGTGAGATGATTCATTCTGGGTCAGGGAGAAAGCATCTACAAAGGCTAAAATAGCTAAGCCCTGCCCCCCACCCTCACCCCATCTCACCCCACACCTCCCAGGCGTGATCATACTTCCCTTTCCTTGACCTAACCTGAGGAGAGATGTATGCCAAACAAAAGGACTTTCTAGTTAGTGCTGGTGGCAACATGAGGCAAGGAGGTCCCTGAGAACACTCGAATGATCCAGAAGATGTCCCTTTGGCAGGATGGGTGGGGCATCACCTCTGCACATGGCTAACCTGGGCAGTTGGGCTCTCTCATGTGATAGGAATGTCATGGAGCCCTGCTACTCCAGGGACGTGGAATGTTGGCCAAGCTTGTGAGAAACGCAGAACTTGTTCCAGGACAGCCAGGACTATGACACAGAGAAATCTTGTCTTGAAAAACAAAACAAGCAAAAACAGAAATGCGTAACTTCAGGCCCTACCCCAGACTAGTGGCACCAGAATCTGCATTCATTTCATAGATCCCAGGCGACTCCTGCCCGTGGACAGATGGAGAAATGCTGCTGTCCCTCTGTCCTCATTACAAGGACACCTGTGCTGACTTAGGACAATTTGTGCTTTTCAAAATCTCAGGGGCGCTGTGCTCTCAAAATCCATCTTATTTTTCACTTTACTGAGAAAAGTAGGTTTAATTCAGTTGAAGTGCTGGCTCTGCCGATTCGTGTTTGTAGCATGCCCATCACAGAAACTGAGGAAGTGCCATGTAGATTAATCTGGTGTGCCACCATCCACCATGCCCTCCTCCATCCACCACACTCTCCTCCATCCTCCATGCCCTCCTCCATCCACCACACTCTCCTCCATTCTCCATGCCCTCCTCCATCCACCATGCCCTCCTCCCTCCTCCATGCCCTCCTCCATCCTCCATGCCCTCCTCCATCCTCCATGCCCTCCTCCATCCTCCATGCCCTCCTCCATCCTCCATGCCCTCCTCCATCCACCATGCCCTCCTCCATCCTCCATGCCCTCCTTCCTCCTCCATGCCCTCCTCCATGCCCTCCTCCATCCTCCATGCCCTCCTCCATCCTCCATGCCCCCTCTATCCTCCATGCCCTCCTCCATCCTCCATGCCCTCCTCCCTCCTCCATGCCCTCCTCCATCCTCCATGCCCTCCTCCATCCTCCATG
The DNA here is from genome assembly GCF_949786415.1 of Peromyscus eremicus. Lineage (NCBI taxonomy): Eukaryota > Metazoa > Chordata > Mammalia > Rodentia > Cricetidae > Peromyscus > Peromyscus eremicus. The sequence goes on from NC_081423.1 coordinate 16,503,116, forward strand.
CCCTCCTCCATCCTCCATGCCCTCCTCCATCCTCCATGCCCTCCTCCATCCTCCATGCCCCCTCTATCCTCCATGCCCTCCTCCATCCTCCATGCCCTCCTCCATCCTCCATGCCCTCCTCCATCCTCCATGCCCTCCTCCATCCTCCATGCCCTCCTCCATCCTCCATGCCCTCCTCCATCCTCCATGCCCCCTCTATCCTCCATGCCCCCTCCATCCTCCATGCCCTCCTCCATCCTCCATGCCCTCCTCCATCCTCCATGCCCTCCTCCATCCTCCATGCCCTCCTCCATCCTCCATGCCCTCCTCCCTCCTCCATGCCCTCCTCCCTCCTCCATGCCCTCCTCCATCCACCATGCCCTCCTCCCTCCTCCATGCCATCCTCCATCCTCCATGCCCTCCTCCCTCCTCCATGCCCTCCTCCATCCTCCATGCCCTCCTCCATCCTCCATGCCCTCCTCCATCCTCCATGCCTCCTCCATCCTCCATGCCCTCCTCCATCCTCCATGCCCCACTCCATCCTCCATGCCCTCCTCCATCCTCCATGCCCCCTCTATCCTCCATGCCCTCCTCCCTCCTCCATGCCCTCCTCCATCCTCCATGCCCTCCTCCATCCTCCATGCCCTCCTCCATCCTCCATGCCCTCCTCCATCCTCCATGCCCTCCTCCATCCTCCATGCCCTCCTCCATCCACCATGCCCTCCTCCATCCTCCATGCCCTCCTCCATCCTCCATGCCCTCCTCCCTCCTCCATGCCCTCCTCCATGCCCTCCTCCATGCCCTCCTCCATGCCCTCCTCCATGCCCTCCTCCATCCTCCATGCCCTCCTCCATCCTCCATGCCCTCCTCCATCCTCCATGCCCTCCTCCATCCTCCATGCCCTCCTCCATCCTCCATGCCCTCCTCCCTCCTCCATGCCCTCCTCCCTCCTCCACGCCCTCCTCCATCCACCATGCCCTCCTCCCTCCTCCATGCCCTCCTCCATCCTCCATGCCCTCCTCCCTCCTCCATGCCCTCCTCCATCCTCCATGCCCTCCTCCATCCTCCATGCCTCCTCCATCCTCCATGCCCTCCTCCATCCTCCATGCCCTCCTCCCTCCTCCATGCCCTCCTCCATCCTCCATGCCCTCCTCCATCCTCCATGCCTCCTCCATCCTCCATGCCCTCCTCCATCCTCCATGCCCTCCTCCATCCTCCATGCCCTCCTCCATCCTCCATGCCCCCTCTATCCTCCATGCCCTCCTCCCTCCTCCATGCCCTCCTCCATGCCCTCCTCCATCCTCCATGCCCTCCTCCATCCTCCATGCCCTCCTCCATCCACCATGCCCTCCTCCATCCTCCATGCCCTCCTCCCTCCTCCATGCCCTCCTCCATGCCCTCCTCCATGCCCTCCTCCCTCCTCCATGCCCTCCTCCATCCTCCATGCCCTCCTCCATCCTCCATGCCCTCCTCCATCCTCCATGCCCTCCTCCATCCTCCATGCCCTCCTCCATCCTCCATGCCCTCCTCCATCCTCCATGCCCCCTCTATCCTCCATGCCCCCTCCATCCTCCATGCCCTCCTCCATCCTCCATGCCCTCCTCCATCCTCCATGCCCCCTCTATCCTCCATGCCCCCTCCATCCTCCATGCCCTCCTCCATCCTCCATGCCCTCCTCCATCCTCCATGCCCTCCTCCATCCTCCATGCCCTCCTCCATCCTCCATGCCCTCCTCCCTCCTCCATGCCCTCCTCCCTCCTCCATGCCCTCCTCCATCCACCATGCCCTCCTCCCTCCTCCATGCCATCCTCCATCCTCCATGCCCTCCTCCCTCCTCCATGCCCTCCTCCATCCTCCATGCCCTCCTCCATCCTCCATGCCCTCCTCCATCCTCCATGCCTCCTCCATCCTCCATGCCCTCCTCCATCCTCCATGCCCCACTCCATCCTCCATGCCCTCCTCCATCCTCCATGCCCCCTCTATCCTCCATGCCCTCCTCCCTCCTCCATGCCCTCCTCCATCCTCCATGCCCTCCTCCATCCTCCATGCCCTCCTCCATCCTCCATGCCCTCCTCCATCCTCCATGCCCTCCTCCATCCTCCATGCCCTCCTCCATCCACCATGCCCTCCTCCATCCTCCATGCCCTCCTCCCTCCTCCATGCCCTCCTCCATGCCCTCCTCCATGCCCTCCTCCATGCCCTCCTCCATGCCCTCCTCCATCCTCCATGCCCTCCTCCATCCTCCATGCCCTCCTCCATCCTCCATGCCCTCCTCCATCCTCCATGCCCTCCTCCATCCTCCATGCCCTCCTCCCTCCTCCATGCCCTCCTCCCTCCTCCACGCCCTCCTCCATCCACCATGCCCTCCTCCCTCCTCCATGCCCTCCTCCATCCTCCATGCCCTCCTCCCTCCTCCATGCCCTCCTCCATCCTCCATGCCCTCCTCCATCCTCCATGCCTCCTCCATCCTCCATGCCCTCCTCCATCCTCCATGCCCTCCTCCCTCCTCCATGCCCTCCTCCATCCTCCATGCCCTCCTCCATCCTCCATGCCTCCTCCATCCTCCATGCCCTCCTCCATCCTCCATGCCCTCCTCCATCCTCCATGCCCTCCTCCATCCTCCATGCCCCCTCTATCCTCCATGCCCTCCTCCCTCCTCCATGCCCTCCTCCATGCCCTCCTCCATCCTCCATGCCCTCCTCCATCCTCCATGCCCTCCTCCATCCACCATGCCCTCCTCCATCCTCCATGCCCTCCTCCCTCCTCCATGCCCTCCTCCATGCCCTCCTCCATGCCCTCCTCCCTCCTCCATGCCCTCCTCCATCCTCCATGCCCTCCTCCATCCTCCATGCCCTCCTCCATCCTCCATGCCCTCCTCCATCCTCCATGCCCTCCTCCATCCTCCATGCCCTCCTCCATCCTCCATGCCCCCTCTATCCTCCATGCCCCCTCCATCCTCCATGCCCTCCTCCATCCTCCATGCCCTCCTCCATCCTCCATGCCCCCTCTATCCTCCATGCCCCCTCCATCCTCCATGCCCTCCTCCATCCTCCATGCCCTCCTCCATCCTCCATGCCCTCCTCCATCCTCCATGCCCTCCTCCATCCTCCATGCCCTCCTCCCTCCTCCATGCCCTCCTCCCTCCTCCATGCCCTCCTCCATCCACCATGCCCTCCTCCCTCCTCCATGCCCTCCTCCATCCTCCATGCCCTCCTCCCTCCTCCATGCCCTCCTCCATCCTCCATGCCCTCCTCCATCCTCCATGCCCTCCTCCATCCTCCATGCCTCCTCCATCCTCCATGCCCTCCTCCATCCTCCATGCCCTCCTCCATCCTCCATGCCCTCCTCCATCCTCCATGCCCCCTCTATCCTCCATGCCCTCCTCCCTCCTCCATGCCCTCCTCCATCCTCCATGCCCTCCTCCATCCTCCATGCCCTCCTCCATCCTCCATGCCCTCCTCCATCCTCCATGCCCTCCTCCATCCTCCATGCCCTCCTCCATCCTCCATGCCCTCCTCCATCCTCCATGCCCTCCTCCATCCTCCATGCCCCCTCTATCCTCCATGCCCCCTCCATCCTCCATGCCCTCCTCCATCCTCCACGCCCTCCTCCATCCTCCATGCCCTCCTCCATCCTCCACGCCCTCCTCCATCCTCCATGCCCTCCTCCATCCTCCATGCCCTCCTCCCTCCTCCATGCCCTCCTCCATGCCCTCCTCCATGCCCTCCTCCATCCTCCATGCCCTCCTCCATCCTCCATGCCCTCCTCCATCCTCCATGCCCTCCTCCATCCTCCATGCCCCCTCCATCCTCCATGCCCTCCTCCATCCTCCATGCCCCCTCTATCCTCCATGCCCTCCTCCATCCTCCATGCCCTCCTCCATCCTCCATGCCCTCCTCCATCCTCCATGCCCTCCTCCATCCTCCATGCCCCCTCTATCCTCCATGCCCCCTCCATCCTCCATGCCCTCCTCCATCCTCCACGCCCTCCTCCATCCTCCATGCCCTCCTCCATCCTCCACGCCCTCCTCCATCCTCCATGCCCTCCTCCATCCTCCATGCCCTCCTCCCTCCTCCATGCCCTCCTCCATGCCCTCCTCCATGCCCTCCTCCATCCTCCATGCCCTCCTCCATCCTCCATGCCCTCCTCCATCCTCCATGCCCTCCTCCATCCTCCATGCCCCCTCCATCCTCCATGCCCTCCTCCATCCTCCATGCCCCCTCTATCCTCCATGCCCTCCTCCATCCTCCATGCCCTCCTCCATCCTCCACACTCTCCTCCATCCTCCATGCCCTCCTCCATCCTCCATGCCCCCTCTATCCTCCATGCCCTCCTCCATCCTCCATGCCCCCTCCATCCACCACACTCTCCTCCATCCTCCATGCCCCCTCCATCCTCCATGCCCTCCTCCATCCTCCATGCCCTCCTCCATCCTCCATGCCCCCTCCATCCTCCACGCCCTCCTCCATCCTCCATGCCCTCCTCCATCCTCCATGCCCTCCTCCATCCTCCATGCCCTCCTCCATCCTCCATGCCCTCCTCCATCCTCCATGCCCTCCTCCCTCCTCCATGCCCTCCTCCCTCCTCCATGCCCTCCTCCATCCTCCATGCCCTCCTCCCTCCTCCATGCCCTCCTCCCTCCTCCATGCCCTCCTCCCTCCTCCATGCCCTCCTCCATCCTCCATGCCCTCCTCCATCCTCCATGCCCCCTCCATCCTCCACGCCCTCCTCCATCCTCCATGCCCTCCTCCATCCTCCATGCCCTCCTCCATCCTCCATGCCCTCCTCCATCCTCCATGCCCTCCTCCCTCCTCCATGCCCTCCTCCCTCCTCCATGCCCTCCTCCATCCTCCATGCCCTCCTCCATCCTCCATGCCCTCCTCCATCCTCCATGCCCTCCTCCATCCTCCATGCCCTCCTCCCTCCTCCATGCCCTCCTCCCTCCTCCATGCCCTCCTCCATCCTCCATGCCCTCCTCCATCCTCCATGCCCCCTCTATCCTCCACGCCCTCCTCCTTCAACCATGCTATTTGGTAGTCATGGTGACATAAAACTCATTAACACATCGGGCAGATGTGGCCAGAATCCAGTTTCTCCTACAATTTGTGTTAGCTGATAGATGGGTAGACTTAGCTAGAGGGGGAGTTGGAGAAAATCCAGTGTGCAGGGAGCAGTCAGGAGGTCTTAGACAGTGGGCAGGAGCCAAATAAGGTAGGTTTACCTGGGACCTGGGGTGGGAGGTGGGCCTAGGGCTGAGGGCTGGGCAGAATGCTCAGGAATCTGTTGTGATCACTGTGATGAGAATGAGGTGGGAGCCTGGGAGACTAGCCTAGGTGTCTGGGGGTGGGTCACAGCAGTTGGCCCTGGGGGAGGGAGGTGCACAGCTCTGGGGGATTGGGCTGGAGGCTCGCTTACATCCTCTCTGCAGATGAGGTGTGCACAGCTGCCCTGAAGTCCCTTTTCTCTCTGCTTCCCATCTTCCAAGAGATGCTTCAGTCGGGGCCAAGGCCAACACCGGAGCCCTGGGCCCTGCAGCGTTTCCCTTTGGCTCTAACACTCCCTGCCTCCATTCTTCTCTGCTGCCCTTGGTTTCTTTGTATTTGTGGTCACATTCATGGGGGGGGGGTTGTAAGCCTATAAATGGGGTGATCCCAAATCTGAAAGCCCCAAATCCCCAAATCCCCAAATCCTCCCAAACCTGGAAGGAGCATTGACGTCACTTCACAGATGGAGAGCCGTACGCCTGGCTTCCTGCACCGTCTCAGTCAAAGCAGGTGCAGCAAAGCAATTGGATAAAATCATCTCCAGGCTCTGTATGAGGTATATTTTGAAAAAAGTTGAATTCATATTTAAACGTTGGCCCCTTTCCTGAGATAGCTGAACATGTAGGCAAATACCCCCAAAGCCAGAAACCCAAGATCAAAATTTGCCAACCGTTTTGAGCTAGGGACACTCAACCTGGGTGTGTATGTACCAGAATGCTTGGACATAAAAAGAGAAATGTAATGGTGATGATGATGATGATGATGATGATGATGATGATGGTGTGGTACAAGGCCCTTCCCTAATGCTGGTGTCATGTTTCTGGACTTTCCAGACTCCAGAGCAGTGAGCTGCTTTATGAAAGCCCCTCTATTCTTTATAAAATAGTAAGTCTCTGGTATTCAGTTATAGCAACAGAAGACAAAGTAAGACAGATCTGGGGATGAGATCATCCTGGATTTTCTGGGTGATTCCCCACATCCCAGAGGAAAAGACATCAGGAGAGAAGGAGGTAATGACTGGAGGCAGCCACGAGCCACGCAATGCCAGCAGCCATTGGAGCTACAAGAGGAGCCACGGTGTCCCCCTGGAGCTGCCCAGGATGGCAGCTTAGACACCCAGCCTCAGAACCACACGATAATAAACACCCAATCTGTGGTGATGTTCAATGGACACAGGAAAGGGACACAGAGCCTCCCCAAAGCCACAACAGTAGTGGTGGCCACTCCCATCATACAGAAGGCCTTTGAGGTTCCAAGAGGTAGAAGCAGCTGCTTCCAGCCACACCTCTAGTGAACATGGAATCCAGTTTTCCTGAGTCTATTCTGGAACATCCCACCTTTCTCCTCCTGTGGGCACTGAAGGATTATCAGCTAAGACTTCCTGCAGCCAGGGCAGGTTTGCAGGGTCTGAAAGCAGCTTCCCCTGAACAGGCTAGCAGCTGCTTCTAGAAAGGGGTGGCTCTCAAAAGTTATCTCCTTTCCATCTGGGTTAGTGCCCAGTTCCATTGAAAGACTCCCTCCCTCTTCCAAAAATAACAGTGGAGGACCAAGCCAGGAAAGCATCCGGGTTTGCAGGCGAGGCCTGCTTTGAATAACTTCATGATATTTGTGAGGCAGCTGTGCCTGGCTCTCTTACAATTTTCCTATGGCAAGGTGAGGCTTAACAAACACCAAGCAAATGCACAGAAATAACTGCATAAGAAAATACTGGGATCCTGAGTGGATACTGTTTGTGGATCTGCCTTGGCTAAGTGTTATATTGCAAATACCAGCTTGTCCACAGACTCTGCTTCTTCCAGTTCTTTGAATTTCTGTGTCCTCACTGGAAGGGTGTGGAATTACTGCTGCTTTGGGCAATGGAATCCAAGACTTGGGTGGGTGGGTGACTTGTCCAAGGCCATGTTGATAGTCGTAGAGGCTGGATTTCAGCCCCTTGTCTGACCTCAAGCCTGTTCTTTGGATTTCAGCCACGGGTTTTCACCTAGCTGTCACCTCCAGGGAGTCTGAGGCAGCTGGCTTGGGGCATGCCTTCCTGTGGGATTTTCCTCCCCAGACTGACTGGAATGTGCAGCGGAGGTTAAGAACTGCTAATCCAGGTCACATGCTGCTCAGTCACCCTTTATTCCTGTGGGGTCTGCGGCTCTGGACTTAACCAACTGCAGACAGAGAGTACTTGAACAAAAGTCCCCGTAGTGGAGCTGCAGATTGTTTTCTTGTCACTGTCCCCCAAACCACACAGCAGAGCGATCACCTATGCAGCAGTAACACTGTGTCAGAGACTATAAACCTACAAGAGAAGGTCAGGGTACACAGGAGGCTGTGTAAGGCCCACGAGCTCACTGTGTCATTTTATAGAAAGGGCTCAGACACTTGAGACTGGGGTATTTGTGAGGATCCTGGAGCCGGTCTCCTGTGGGTATGGAGAGTTGTGATGACTTCTCATCAGAACACAAAAGACGTGATTCCAGAACCACTGTCACCTTCCTGCGTTTCTATGCAAGGTCAGAAAGACAGCCAGGAGCCCTAAGAGACCACACACCTCCACCTGTGGGCTTGTGCTGAGCAGGCTCTGTGAGTCGGTTCGCTGCATGGCTCACTACATTGTCTTTATTTTACAGGGGAGGAAACCGAGGCACAGAGAGGCAGCTCGTTTGCACCAGGCTGGAGCATGGGTAGCTGTGGCTCCCAGGTTCCCTGTTGGCATCTCCTGTCCTCCCGAGCACCAGGGCTGAGGCTCTGCTGGGTGCTCACAAGTATCTATCTGTCTGTGTTCTGTCTTTTCTGTCTGTTGAGGTTGTGACATGGGCCTCAGTCAATGGCATGTGTGTGACAGGGTGGGAGCTGGGGTCTCTGCAACCCCCTCCAGGGCCTAGTGAGTTTAGCTGGGCTGGCAAGGGGCAGGAGATGGATGGACCACCATCTGTTCTGGGGGTTTGGATGTATCCCCCAAGGCTTATGTGATGGAGGTTGGTACCCAGGAGGGTAGGTAATGGGAACAGTAAGAGGTGGGACCTGGTAGGAGATTGGTGGACGTGCTTGCTGTCATGGCCTTGATCCCTTGGGACCTTGGTTAGTTCTCCTTAAGGAGGTTGAATGGAAAAGTTAAGACCAGCCCCTTCCTGCTCTCGGGCTTCCTGTCTTGCTATGTGAATTCTGTGGTGCCATCAGCCAGGAGGTGACATGGCAGAGTTGGTGGCCGGCTGTTGGGACTTGTGAGCTAAATAAATATCATTTCTTATCAAGTACCTGGCCTTGGGTATTTTGTTACAGCAATGGAAAATGGCCCAGGACATTCCAGGGCCTGGCTTCCCCCTCAGTCCAACCCCTGTGCCCTCCTTCTTGGTTCATGGAGATTCTGTAGCCTCAGGTGAGGTCAAGGTGGGAACATTGGAAATCAGAGCTCTTAAACTCCTTCAGCATTACTTCACCACCACCACCCCAGCCCCATGCTTAATTTTGATCCTTACATTCTGTGTGAAGGTTGATTATAAGATAAAAAATAAATGGATAAATACAAGGGTCTGACCATTTGTGGAGTGAATTCTATGAAAGCAGCAAGAATTGGCACACACAGGGAATCAGTTTCTGTTTAATTCTCACAGCATGTGAGAGTCTGATGAGGGACACTGGAGCTCACAGCTCATGTGACTTCCTTCAGATGGTCACATGGCCAGGAGACACAGGGCTACATCAGAGTGTGCCAGCCATTCTCCACAGCTCTGCCTACGGAGTCACGCTAGGGGCACTGGGGCTGTGCAGAGCACTTCCCGGGACCTGTGCAGTGACCTGACAGTCACATTGGGTCAATTCTACCATGTAAAGAGGTAATTCAGAGGACTGGAAAGAACATGGCTGCCGAGGTTACCATGCCAGCAGTTCCTGAAGCATGGGGTCAGGGGGTGGGTGATTACCTGTGGGGTACAAGAACAGAGGCAGTGCACACCCCCTTACCAATGGTTATAGAAGTGACCAGGGAGAGCTGCATCCCTCCTCAGTTCCTCATGTGGCTATACAGAAGAAAACCTCCCCAGGGACAGGGTGAAGATGAACATCTCCTCCAACACCTGCCAATTTTCTAGCTCCCCTGTCCCCCACCCTATCCCCGCTCCCCTGAGTCTGCAGGAAGTGACAGCTCCTGGCCGGTAGCATGTGACCTGGTGGAGTTTTCATTTCATCTACACATTCCTATCAATGGTCAAAGGTGCTGGCTTTCCATGACGGAAATTTTACATTTTTTTCCCCAGTGAGGGATTTAAATGACAGACATCAGGTCATTAACACTGTAGGATGCTGCCGCTGTGACAACACTGCCTAGGACAAGGCTATTCTGGGATGCCGTGAGCTGGTTGGAGGCCCCTCCTCTCTTACACAGCTGTAGGAGGGCTTAGGAAGTCCCTCTGGCAGAGAGATGCTCTCTATCCTGGAGACTGCCCTTCCCCTGCCTTGAAGAACCTCACTGCTACCATACTTTGGGGCCAAGATTTGCCAGCTTCTATCCTGGGCAGCAGGAATCTAGGGGACCCCAGCTTCAGGACTGGGCCATTGTGGGAGTACAATGTGCTCTTCCAAACTCACCTGCAGCACAACCCCCTCTAGGACTGGATCCTGGGTCCTCATTCTGTTAATCTCTCACAGGACCTATCACGGGACAAACGACTCATCTGTCACCCCATTTTATTATGTGTTCCTTGAGGGCAAGGATAGGGACATCCCGGGCTTTGCCTCCCTGGTCCTGGTCCACCGAAGGTCCATGGTGACATTTCATGAGCAAGAATAGCAGTAATGACGACTCTGTCTACAGAACACTGGCTGTGCCACCTGTTACTTCGCCCCCCAGCATCAAGAGTGAAAACTAGACACTACCTCCATTTATCAACAGGGACGTTGAACCAAGAGAGCTCACGGGACGATAGCACCTGAGAGAACTGACTCTTTGCTGAAGGTGGCCTCCAAGTTTCCTTCTCCAGGAACTACGGGGGTGACGCCTGGTGACCCTTCTGCTAACTCCACAGGAAGACTCTCGAGGCTGACGTGCAGGCTCTGCTTCCTGTTACCTTTATCCCTCGCAGGGGCACAGGCAACGGCTTCCCGAGGGTACAAGCAATCTTCTCTAGACAGACTTGCCCTCTATACAGGCAGTGCCCTGGGGTGAGCTGCCCCCCACAGCCCATTAGTCAGGTCCCCCCACAGGGCAGGATTATGCTGCAGCCATGGTGCTCTGGGCCCAGCTGCCGGGCTTGTGTGCAAATTTGTACTGATTTAATTAGCTTGTTTAGTCATCGTTGCTGGTGGAAGCAGGATGCAGCTACCGAATGACATTCTGCTGCCTGTGCGTCTGTAATCACTTTTGCAAGGGACATTATGTTAATATTGCACACGAGTCGGGAGGACCAGGCTGCCAGGCCCAGGTCATATGTGCATTGCAGGCCTCCTTTGTGATCCTGGTCATTGAAACCTTCACCCTTTGCAAACTGCGGCTGATGGGCAGCAGAAGACCTCTGGCAGTTGACCTGTCTGTCATGGGGACCTTATCTCAGGGATGACAACAGTGTGGTGGGCATTTGTGCTAGAGTCTTGATTCTTCTTAGAAACAAAAACCTCTGTCGCTTTCTTGCTTAAGAAAATGAGCATTAGCCAGGGTGGGGGGGGTAGTGGTGCTGGGTAGTGCATGCCTTTAAAAGTGCCATGCAAAGTCAATCAATGTCAGCCCTTGGAGGGCTTTAAAACAGGTTTGCTGGGCTCTTCCCCAGAGCAGCTGAGTTGGTGGGTCCATGGTGGGATCTGAGACTTGGCATTCCCAATCAGTCCCCAAGCCAGGTGGTAAGCCCTGACCACTGTTGGGGAGCACCAGCTTAGGTGACCCCCACAGTCTGCCTCCTGTAGGCCCAGTATGGGCAATGGACAATTGCTACACCATTCTACAGATGAGGTTCAGACAGGTCAATTCATTTTTCTAAAGTCTCCCAGCTTCCGAGCTATGAAAGGAAGGGCCTGTGTTCCCAGCGGACAGGTCACAAAGCCAAGAAAACTGAACCCAGAAGCTGTGCCATAAGCCGGCTCACTTGCTGAGGGCTGGCTTGGGTTTCACCTGGCAGTTGCCCATGCTTGCCTGCAGGGCCACCACACTGAACCCTAGCAGGTGAGCTCCTGTGGGTTTGGGCAGAGTGTACCACCGGGCTGGACTCCTCTGCGCAGGGGAACACGCATGCTCTGTGGGGAAGAAGGTGACAGCTGATCAGAGGCTACTCGGCCTTGCAGTCAAGGTCTTTCCAGGCTGGCCAGTCAGATGCCCTATTGAACCGCCCTCCCTCCACATGTCTGTCAGGTGACCAGAAGAGGGTAATTTCCAGAATGTTTGCTCAGGCCGGGCCCAGACCTGGAATCTGCTGTCCTCAGACACACTATTCTCCAGATCTCTGTCATTCTTGTCCCACAGCTTCCAAGAGGCCCTGCTAAAGTCACCCATCTGAGACATGGGCAGAGCAAGCTTGTGGAGGTGAGGCAGGTAAAGCCCTGTCCCTGCTCACACCTCTGACAGCCCCCCTTCCTTGACCCTCTCCTCAGAGAACCAGTCATCTTTGAAGCTCTCAGAGACAGCACGGGGTCCCAGAGACATTCTACCCATCAACTGGAAATTTTTCTTCTTTTTCTTTCTCCTTCCTTCTCTCTCTGCTTCCTCCCCCCTCTCTCCTCCCCTCTCTCCTCACTCTCTTCTTTTCTTTCCTGTTGTTAGGATCAGAGTCTGGGCTCTGGTAGCTCAGCCAGCCAGGCTCAGCCACTCATCCCCAGCAGATAAGTCCTAGTGAAAAGCAGCAAACAGATGTATTTAGTGCAGCCTCATTGGGAAGAGGAACAAATAAATGTTGCCTCCGATCTATCTTGGGGTTCTGCTGAAGGTCTAGGGTTAAATAGAAGGCCAGAGGCATGAAGACTAAACAGGTCTCATCATTGAGTGGTCCTGACATTACTGACATATCATTATCTGGGCTCCAGTTCTACACCTTTGGGGAACCCTTTCCGGTAGATGAGCGCCTTCCCTGGCCAGCACCGTGGCCCCAACTTTGGCTTCTCTTAGCTGGCGGCGATGGCTCCTGAGCAGAGTCCAGTTTTTTTGGGATCATTGTCTCAATAGTCTGAAAGGACAAGTGCCTGTCCAGAATATCATCATTTCATCCAGGAAGGTTACACTTCCTCCCTGCCTCCCTGCTTACTTCCCCACTTTTCCTCCTTATTACTATTTTTGTAACGTTTAAGCGTAGAGCACCTGAGAAACAGATACCAAGTCATCAGCCCTGCCACTTTTCCTGTTAGAGACAAAGCACCACCTTCCTCATGACTCAAACGGCTCAGTGCTTACGATTCCTTCAAGGTCAGAATGGTCCAGCTTGGTATATCCTCTCTCATCTCCCTCCTTCCTTCTTTCTCTCCCTCTCCCTCTTCTTCTCCCCCCTCTCTCCATATATATAAAATTTGTTTGTTAGTGACAAATGTTTATTTATTGTAGCTACAAAAAGCAGAGCCGTTGTCAGTCAGCCTTGCTAACAGACCTAAGGAAATGCGTATCTGTTTTCCCTGGAAGCTTAGATCACAAGGAAACAAGAGGCCCCAGCCAAGTTTCACCCAGAGCTGCATGACCTGGGAAAGTCCTTCCCTCTCTGGGCTGCAGGGTCCCTCTCTTCTAGACTTCTGTACCGGTTCAGAAGACACACAGGCCCTGGGGTGGTATGAACGTGAGTTCTAGTATGGTTTCACTGAGGACAGTGAGGATGTGGGCTACGGAAGCAAAGCTGTCACAGCGCCGAAGAGAACCACCCGTTCCTCCAAGTCCGCAGCACCTTTGCATGTGCAGACCGTTGCTCACGGTGACGACATTAATTCAAGCTGAGCACAGTTCCTGTGCAGAGGAGTGTGCTGAGAGGCTGTCACCCAGAGCATCTGAGTCAGGGACATGGCCACCACAACAGGGTCCATGGCGAGCACGAAACACTGTGCTACGTGGATGTTTCCATGTCTGCACATCACTCAGGAAACCCAGGCTGCTGGAAGTCCTCTTGGGTTTGCTCTTAGGAGAAAGGCAAGAGTGTGCATTGGCTGTCTTCTGTCACACGATCTGACCAGGGCCTACTTAAACAGACTCTGTAAGTGCTTAGAGCTAGCTAGGACAGCCGTGCATTCTCCTTCTGGGCTGGCCCCAAGCTTTCTCTCTAAACCTTAAAAAACATTTCCAAATTATTTGTGTGTGTGTGTGTGTGTTTGCACTCCCACCCACCACAACACATATGGAGGTCAACTTGTAGGAATCTGTTCTTTCCTTCCATCATGTGGGTCCCCTGAGATTGAACTCAGGGCCTCAGGGTTGGTGGCAAGGGCCTTTACCCACTGAACCATCTGCCCACCCTCTGTGAACCCTTTTAACTCACAGGGCAGCTGGATGAGACCCGCTCAGGCCAAGGTGCCTGTCCTGCAGCGTTAGTAACTATGTCCCATGGCTGGGCTTCCACTCTGATTCCTGTGCCGACGGCCCGGGCTTCCGAAGGGATTGAGACCACAGGCTTCTATCCCTGGGGCACACCCCTGGGGTCCCACTGCCACTATCCCACTCATCCCATAAATGCAGAGGTCGACTCACTGTCAGACGTGGGTCTGAAACAGCTCCAAAGGCCTACGCTGTATAGGCTTGGTCCACAGTCTGTGATAGCACTTTTGAGAGACAGGATTCCTTCCTTGTCTCTCTGCCTTCCCATGCTGCTCCACGGCCTAGAGCGACAGGCACGAAAACCTAAGCCCAAAGAAACCTTTCTCCTCTTAACTATCTCAGGGGTTCATACTGGTCTGCTTTCTGTTGCTGTGTCCCCCCAAAATCAAGTTGAGGGAAGAAGGGTTTATTTTGTTTACACTTACACATCACTGAGGGAAGTCAAGGCAGGAACTGAAGCAGAAACCTTGGAAGAAGGCTGCATATTGGCGTGCTCTCTCTGCCTTGCTCAACCACTTTTCTTGTACTGTCCACACCCATCTTCCTAGGGATGGCATCGCCCACAGTGGACTGAGACCTCCTACACCCATTAATAACCAAGAAAATGCCCCACAGATATGCTCACAGGCCAATCTGATGTGGACAATTCCTCAGTTGATGTTTCCTCTTCCCAGGGGACTCTAGCTTGTGTCAAGCTGACAAAAATAACCAGTGCGGTCATTTTGTCACATGGAGTGCTGACTAACAGGCCTGACCGGCTGACTTGGTCGTGAGCAGGTTCTGGTCTCCTGAGGAATGCTGCTGGCATCCCCCCAGACCTCTCGGTACAACCCTAAGTATGTGTCTAGGTGGAGCACGAATGCTGCCCCTCTAGCCTTATTGCCCATGACTTCAGCAGCCACCTCCAGCTTGCTGTGCCTCAGTCAGCTTCTCTAGCTGGTGAGAATCGCATTCTTTTGTTTACTATGAGGGATTGAGCTCCGGTGTTTTCCAGACTTCTCTAACCTGGGCACCATTTGGCTAAACATGAAAACTTCTGCATTCTCCTGAAGGTTCCCATATCCAGAAAATGAATGTTGTCCACACTGTCGGCAGCCAAGGACATTGTGTCCAGCTTTGGCACAATTTGCTTTATGAAACGAGGGAGATATTTTTGTTGTACAAAAATATAATTCTTACTAATATGCCAGCTCAACTGTTCCCAACTGTACACATTCCTGTCTCGGTGCCTCTCCCATCAACTACACCCTCTTGAAGAGTGACCCACAATGATGGCAAAAGGAGGCAGAGCTGGGTGTGACAGACACTCACCAGACAATGGGACCCTCCTCCTGGCAGAGATGAGACCCACCTGCAGGTACTGTGCCCTTGGCCAAGTGACAGCCAGCTTCAAGTAACATCTCTTTGGGTATCCTCACAAGGTCTGGTAAGGCCCCTGGATAGTCTTTCACAGTTGGTATCTTTTTCAGTTTCATCTTGTTTGTTCGATAGATTTTATATTTACATTAATTTCAGATTTAGAGAAAAGTGCAGAGGATTTCCAGTATGAGCCGTTACTTGCCTTAGGATGGGGCTGTCTCAATAAACTCACTCTATTCGCTATTTTTCTAATTGTGATGACAGACAACACAGGGGGAGGGTTTCTTTTGGGTCACACTTCCAAAGGTTCCAGTGGCTGAGACACTGTTCTTATTCAGTCCAGGACTCCAGCACATGTGTACAAGAGTGGGTCTTCCCACATCCATTAACCCGATCTAGAGACTCTTTCACACACGTGTCCAGAAGTGGGTCTCCTAGGTGACTCTAGACTCTGTCACGTTGACAATCAGTGTTGACTGTCACAGCATTACCTGCTGATGCCATTGCTCCCTGACCATGGGGTGTCTGCTGTTTCCCTTCAGGATCGTGGAGAATCAGACCAGCTAGTGTTAGCCTGGGGGAAGAGCCAAATCTAATAATCAAAGTACAGTTTCTGTGGAATATGGAGCACTTCACACTATTGTAAAGTCAGGTCAGCATAAAGAGGAGGCATTGTGTATATCACCCTGACTGTGTTTCCCCTTATAACCTCACACTGGTGAGATACTTACTGGATAGGGAACCCACACAGGTACATTATTGTTCATTGAAATACACAGCTTATGTTGGTGTCATTCTCGGTGTGCACTCTTGGATGGGTTCTGGGAGTACATTGTTTCCAGCTCTATTCCAGAGTCACACAGAAAAGCTATGCTGTCCGGCAGATGCTCTGTGTGCCTATCTACCACCTCCCCGGAACCCAGCCTTCTTTATTACATGGTGGTTTGCACAGACAGAGCAATGAGGCCACTCAGTTAAGATGGTAAGATGCTGGTGGCCACATTCATTGCCACATCTCCTGGATCTATTATAGTGCAGGCCATAGATCGGCTACTTGTCCCTGTGACACTGTTGGTGGAGAAGGAACACACAGAGAGGAGGAGATAAAGGAGGGTTCCTGGAACTGGCTGGAGCAGGTGGTGTTCGAGAGCAAAGAGGAAGCAGTCCACCCACAAGTCGTTGTGGTCCATGACAGGAGCCTCCCTTTAGGGCAAGAGACTGGCAAAGCTCTATGTCTTCAGGCAAAGTAGCCGAGCATCCACAGTGAGGACCCGGCTGGCAGTTAGTTTGCTCCTTCGCTCCTCAGGGT
This sequence comes from Peromyscus eremicus, assembly GCF_949786415.1. Classification (NCBI taxonomy): domain Eukaryota; kingdom Metazoa; phylum Chordata; class Mammalia; order Rodentia; family Cricetidae; genus Peromyscus; species Peromyscus eremicus. The sequence continues at coordinate 16,519,503 of NC_081423.1, forward strand.
GATGAGCTCACAAGTGGAGAACGGATGTCCTGAGTGCCTGGCCCTGAGATGGCCTGTCAGGACTTGGTGTCTGGCTTTCTGAGTCTTCTGAGTTTTGGAGTCACTTCCAGATCTTTTGGCCCAGTAAACGATTAAGCAGTTAAACAGAGGCAGGCTCCTTGAAGAAACAGGCTTCCCTTCCCATCTGCCCCAGTTACCTTGAATTTAATCTGCCAGTGAACCTGCTTCCAGGACAAACCTCACTGACTTTTATTTTATTTTATTTTTTTACTGCCAGAGTCTTGTGACCTTGAAGCCAATCATTGATCTGGCTTATCCCGATGTCTTCCTACCTCTCATCTCTTCCAAGACCTGAGGGAAGGAACCGCTCCAGATCCCTTGGGGTCTCTTGGGTAGGGGCAGGATGCTGGTGGCCCCATTTGCCCAGAAGGCAGGGCAAGCGTGTGAAAATGCCCATTTTCTTTGCTACTGGACTGTGTCAGCACAAGTGCCCCACGGCTGAGCAGCTTGAAAGTCCTTGGCTAGCTATGGTCTCTTGTCCATATTTTCATCAATTCGACTTCCAGATTTGCTGCCTGCCAGCCGTGTGACCTGGATTCACGGAGAACACCTCAGGCCTTTGCTGGGTCCCTGAGGTGGTGTATTTCAGGGCCACGTAAGGACTAGGGGTTCTGAAGGAGAGGGTGTGCAGCTGAAGACTAGGCCAAGCCGTGAAGCATTTTTTTGATGTCAAATCTGGTCCTGTGACCTCCTTTTGGGCCCCTTCCCCAGTCCTTGAGCATGCAGGGTGAGATCACGTGCTCCCTTGGGGTCTCCCCACCCGAGGAGATGGATGGCTGCAACATTTGCACTCAGCAGACAGCAGGGCTGCTTTTCTGAGGCAGGAGGGTAGACCTCATACCCAGGCTCCTCTGCTGGTTCCCAGCTCTTGGGGCTACATTGAAGCAAGTTTTTGGGTTAAAAATATCAAGTAAAAAAAAAAATCCCATTTCTGTGAATGCTGGGAAAACCTAAGCCTTGTTGGAGAAGGAAGAGTCACGCCACTATGAATTCCCAGAGGGGACACAGGGCCTGACTGACTTTGTCCTGCTTGTATCACCTCTCCTGCCTTCTCCTAAGACCCTGTGGCCATGCAGCAGCCCTCTGCACCATCCCGAAGCTAACCTCCTCCTCCGGGCATAATGTCTTAGCAAGAGCGGTCACAGCGTCTTGCAGGTTAGATCATTGCTGTGGAATAATCCTTCTGTACTCTGTGTGAATATATATCACTATGATTGGTTTAATAAACAAGCTGACTGGCCAGTAGCTGAACAGAATAAAGTTAAGCAGGAAAGCCAAATGGAGAATGATGGAATGAGGAAGGATGGAGTCAGGACATGACAGCCAGCTGCTGAGGAAGCAGGACGTATAGAAAATGAGGCAACAAGCCATGAGCCATGTGGTGAAGCATAGATAAGAAATATGGGTTAATTTAAGTGTAAGAGTTAGCTAGTAACATGCCTGAGCTATCAGCCAAGCATTTATAATTAATTTAAGCCTCTGAGCAATTATTTTGGAGCACATGGTTGGGACAGGAAAACTCCACCTACAGATCATGCACTGTAAATATGTATTACTCTCATTGGTTAATAAAGAGCTGACTGGCCTATAGCTGGGCAGGAAGAGATTGGGTGGGAGAGCCAGACTAGGAGGACACTGGGAAGAAGAAGGGCGGAGTCTGAGGAGTCTCAAGAGATGTAGAGAGAAGTGAGATGAATCTGCCGTGTTGAAAGAAGGTACCTCCACGTGGCAGAGGGTAGATAAGAAACATGGGTTAATTTAAAATCCAAGAGTTAGATAGTCACAAGCCTGAGCTATTGGCCAAACATTTATAATTAATATTAAGCTTCTTTGTGGTTATTGGGGAGCAGGCTGATGGGACAGAAAACTGCCTACAGGATCACTTCAGCCGTATGGGTTTATTTCTCATTTCCAGATCAAAGCACTGGCAGGGTGATTGCTGGAGAGGGCACACATACTGGCTTATAGACAGTTACCCTCTGTGACATCGCCCATGGAGCAGAGCTTCATGTTCTCTTCCTTCTTCAAAGGGCACCAAGGCCAACCTGGAAGCCTCAGCCTCATGCAGCCTTCCAACCTAACCAAGCTCTAAGTACATTCCCAGCAACACCCCAGAGGGCCTTGGGGTTTTCACATATAAATTCAGCCTTCAAGCTTGGGGAGCCAATTATATGCACACCTCCCCACCCCTTAGTCTTTCAAGAACCTAGATGAGGGGTTTTTGGTTGGGTTTTAGTTTCTTAACCTGTTAGATGAGGTGATTGTGCACTCACTGTCCCTGGTCCCCTTAAGGGTGAGACACTGAGGTGACAATGGAGAGGTTTCGGTGGGTAGTTTTTGACAGCCTGAATCCAGAATTAGTGTCTCCCTTGGGTCTAGTGGCTGAGATACAGTCTTTCTTGTCTCTAGTGCTAAAGGGTTTGGAGTGCCAGGGAAACATTCTCACACCCTAGTTAGTAGCCTTCTCATTATGTATTGACGCCTGGGCTCACAAGGTGTGGCAATGGGGCTATAGAGTCTGGGACAGAATGGGCAGAGTGGGCATGGGCCTCTGTGCTAGGCTGTCCTTCCCTAAGTGCTCAGTGGCAGCACCAAGGTTGAGTCAGATCAGATGGGCATGCTTGGGTCAGAAGTGTAGGGCCACCAACAGGAGAGTGGACCCATCACCTGGTGCACATCCATCCACAGGGACCCACTGTGTACCGGTGAGCATGAAAGAGTTAAGCCACATCTACGGCCTTGGTGAGGAAGGAACCTAACACATGGAGAAGGAACTGCGGTGTGCTCTTGGAAAACTTGGAAATGAACAACTCAAGCACGATCATATTGAGGGATGCATTCACATTGGTAAACACAGCAAATCACAGGAAGGCAATAAAATGAAATTGAAGTTTGTGGTGTGGTGTGTGCATGAAAGCTCCCTTAAAGGATCCTCCACCTTTTATGAGTCTGAGTAATTGATTAGAACTCCAATGACCATGGAGAGGTTGGAATGTTGCCAGTCTAGAGCCCATTAGTATTTATTTGAAGCTACCTCCAGCCCCCTTGATAGCCACTCCTTGCCCACCTCTGGGTCTGACCTAACACCTTTGTGACTAACAGAAACTGAAATCTTTGGGGATGTACTCAACTCCACAAAAACCCTATCTTCCACTAAAAGAAAAGGCCAAGTGTCCTCAGGCAGCCTCTGGGGCCCACAGCTAAGACCGCCCAGCTTTGCTGTAACCGCCCGCCCTATGTTTCCACTAAGATATTTGAAGAGCGTGATGACTTATGACTTCCTTTGTGGTGTTTCATAAAACACTCATAACATCGCTGCCTCGCTGGAACATGGATTTGGGGAAATCTGAAACCACATTCCTCATGTTTGGCTCCAGAATAAACTCTTACTCCCTTTGAGGTGGGAACTTGGCCTCAGGTCAGAGCTTGGTTGGTAGGATGAAGAGGAGGACTGGCGATGGCCGCAGAGGGGACCCCCTTGGCCTCCTTGATTGGCGAGTTCTGCTTTTTCCCTGGATGTCAGGTGAAGCTGGCAGCCGTATTATCATGCTTTGTATCATAACTCAAATCGCATGTGCCCTATGTGTGAAATCTTCCATAACAAAAGCTGTTAGAAAAGAACAGGGGCCGGGCGGCGGTGGCGCGCACCTTTAATCCCAGCACTCGGGAGGCAGAGCCAGGTGAATGAATCTCAGTGAGTTCGAGGTCAGCCTGGTCTACAGAGCGAGATCCAGGACAGGCACCAAAACTACACAGAGAAACCCTATCTCAAAAAAAAACCAAACAAACAAACATGGCTTGTCTGTGTTAACTAGACATGACTGTTCTGCTTTTGGTTTTATTTCTTTTAAGCAAGGAGTGTATGATGTATGTATGTATGTATGTATGTATGTATGTATGTATGTATGTATGTATGTATGTGTGTATGTATATTTAAGAGCACTGGACTTAGAGTCCAAAGCAAAGGGCTTAGACGAGCTCTCACCACCTTGAGCCAGCCTGGGCTCTTGTAGTAGAATCATCCGCCTCTATCTCGGCCTCCACAAATGGCATCAGGTCATTTATCTGCTCAACACTCCCTGCTTTCTGAAGCCCCCAGGCTGTGTTCCTTTATGCTTGGAGGTTTCCTGTCCTGCCTGGCAAGAGAGGTTCCAGAACCCGAGACCTGCCCCTTCTCCTTCTGCTCCACACAGACAGAACCTCAGGAACAAGTGGGTCCCTTCAGCCACCAGGGTCTTAGAGATCCATAGGCAACAAAGACAAGGCTTGGCTCCACACTCGTGTGACCTTCCTTGTCCGTCACTGATACTTCAGGTTACATTTCGGTGACACTTCTCCCAGGAAGCCTTCCTCAATGCCCACCTTTTGTTCCCACAAGTTAATCCCTCCCTGTTAATTCCGATCAAAGCACCTTAGGCTCTGCACAATGCTAGGAGATCCTCCCCGAATGTCACACCTCTGCTAGATGCAGCTTCCCAAAGGCGGACACCGGGTCTCGGGGTCCCTTGTTTGCTCAGCATTGACCGCACAGGCTCTAGTTCTGTGGCATCCGGATGTCAGTCCCCCAAAGGCAGGATTCTGTCTGCCTTGCTCATCTGTGTAGTTCGAATTCATGACACATGGCCCATGTGAAAGGATAAATGACAAACAGGTGGTTGACTATACGATGGGCATCCTACTACGTAGAAGCTGTGTGAGTTTGGGAGAGACTCTTCATGTCTCTGAGCCTCCCTTTCTTCCTCTCTGACTGGGGATTAATGGTGTTGTTCTGAAGGCTGGGGGAAGATGCATGGGACAGTCAGATGTCGGTCACATGGCCTCAGCTGCTTGCACTTGAATCTACTCGTGACCCCAAAGGCCTCAAATAAATTCCTGGTGGGTCTTGAGGTTGTCTGTCTGAGCTCAGAGGCCCCTCGCCATCATGGGTGGTCCATGGGAAAGGGTTAACTGATCTGTGCTCCTTCTCTTTGGCCAGAAGCTGGTGACCTCTGGGGGTCACCTCTGACTGCCAGGTCAGCAGAGGCATTGTGTAGGGGCTGTTGATAGCTGGACAGCTCTACTGAGTCTTCAGGCCCCAGCTGGACAGTGCAGCCAAGGTCATGGCCCCCTTCGCCTGAATGGCTCTTTCTTCAAATAGAGGCAGCCCCTTCGGCAGCCACGGCAGCTGAGTCGGCCAGCTGTCTCAGGACTCCCAGGTCCTTTGAGCCCTAAGATGTGAAACTGGCCAGCATGAAGGAGGGATCATGCAGAGCTGGACTTCCACGGTGCTTCCTCGCTGTGGCATCATCTCTGGGCAGCTGGCCTCACCTAAGTGCCTCTGGGAGTGCGGAAGCCTCCTGGGAACATGCTTGGAGCAGAGACAATGTATGTCATTCTGCTGACAAAGCTGCACCACTCACTAGTCATGAACTACTTTATATGGAACATGAGAGAAAAGTCTGACTTGGGGCGTGGTTACTATAGTGCTTGCCTAGCATGTGTGCGGCCTGGGTTCAACTCCTGTGGAAAAAAAAAAAAAAAAAAAAAAAAAATCACAACAGAAGTCCAGGGTGTGCAGCATACAACAACCGTGGAGGTTGATGCTGGGTGTGGTCATTCTGTGGAGCCAACAGTAGAGCAACCCAAGGCCAAGGCCTCCGTGACTCCTTGCATGTGGGTGTTTGTGCATGGCAGGTCTAACTCTGTGCCCTACACAACTTGAAATCTAGGGCATCAGGAAAGAGAAAAGGCTATCACAAGATATATATTACTGAGCATGTCTGTACACGATGAAAAAGAAATATTTGGGATGCCAGGTCAGGGGTCCGATGCTGCTTGTATTGGCCACGGTCTCCAGGGCACTACGGCCATGCTCTACAGCTGCTCCTTGGCACCCCATCCCCCTTCCTCCTCCAGTGCTGCTGCTCTTGTCTGCCAGCCAGACCCTGCCCTCCCTCATAGCAGGACCAACCCCCACCCCACCCCCACCCCCCGCCATTCTAAACTTTCCTACCGTGGCTGATCTCTCTTACACTGCACTTGTCACAGCTGACAGACACTTTCTGTTCATTTGCAATAATCAATTTACAAGTGTCCTCTGCCAGACTGAGGGCAGCTGCACACAGGTCAGAGGTCCCATGTGATTTTGCTGCCCATTTCTCTCCAACATGCATTAGGCGTGTGGCAGCGTAGATACTTGATTAGATGTCTAACGAAAGAGTGGATGGGTGGATGTGTGGCTAGGTGAAAGGTAGCTGGATGGAAGATGGGCAGACAGATAGATGGCTGGGTAGAAGAAAAATGGATGGTTGAGTAAGTGAAAGGTGGATGGGTGGATGGTAGTGGATGAATGGAAGGATGAGTGGATAGATTGATAGGTGGAAGATAAATAAATGGAAGATGGATGGGTAGATGAATGGGTGGAGGGATAGATAGGTGGAAGGCAAAAAGACAGAAGGTGGAAGGCAGATGGATGGAGGACAGATGGATGGATATTACTGATTTACTCTTAAGGAACAACTGTCCACTTGAAACACAAGATCTGTTTAGACCTAGAGAAAATCAACTGTAACTCAAGAGGTTTTGTGTAAGAGGGTCCTGTAAGTATTGGGAGCCTAGTTCCACACTGGGAGGAAGAGAATTGCAGCAGGCAGTAATGGATGAAAGCCTAGGCCTGTCTCCAGAGGAATGGTTATGTGTCCCCTACCAATGAAGCAGGCACTGCACTGTCTAAAGACTAGAGAACACCCCGTCTACTGGGAGAGCCTCTGCCCACAGGGAGAATCTCTGTCCACAGGGAGGATCTCCACCCAGAGGGAGTACCTCTACCTGGAGAGAGTATCTCTGCCCACTGGTCATTCAGAATGTGGAGGGGGAAGTGGGAGTGGACCCCACACCCAGCCTTGGGTGGGGCCTCTTTTCCTGGTAGAGAAACAAAGGAGGGCATCCCACATGGCACCGTAGCTCCCCGAGCTGTGATTCCTTTGATGGGGGCGGATCTAGGAGTTAACAGCAGATGGAGAACTCTGCCCTCCCCTCCAGCCAATAACTCAGTTAGTGCTGTTGTCTCCCAGATGCAAAAAGAAAGGGCAACCACTCAAGCCTGCAGGAGCATCAGAGGAGGGGACAGCCAGGTCAGGGGTTTGGGCTGGGGATGGAGAAAACATGTCAGATCCAAGGGGAAAAGAGGAAACATTAAGTACCATGGAAAGGACCCAGCTACAGCTCTAGGCATGGATTTCTGTTTCTAAATGGATGCAGGGAAATTTTAGAGAAAAAAATATCTGCTGAGAGAATTCTGAGTGTAATGGAGCATGGTTACTCAGCTCTAGGAAACATGGAGGAAAGGACCTGCGCATGCGTATGTCCTGATCTCCTTTTTATTTTGAAAGGTTAACTCTCTAGAGGCAGAAGCAGAACCGCATGCCTGCTTGACAGGGCAGATCACTCGGATGAGAGAGAGGCTCCCGCATGATGGAAAACCGCAGGGAAGGTATGCTGTAGTGCCAGGGACTCAATAAAGAGGGCAGTGGACTGTGGCCAAGCAGAGGGCCCAGAGCCACGGACAGAGCATAGAGCTACAGCCAGCTCCAGGTGCTCTGGAGGGAAGACAGGTCAGGGAGGCTGTTTTCTAATTAAAAAAAAGTCAGTAGGACTCAGACAGGAAACCTGATTGTGTATTGTAGTGACTAGCTCTGATTTTCTTTCAAGCCATTGTTCTGTCCACTCTGCAAACAAGGAGAACCAGCCAGCCTGTGCCTCCCCCTGCTCCCACTAACTAAAGCCCACAGCTCCGCTGCCTTTGCTGTGGTTCACAGCTCTCCCTCAGTCCTACCTCCTGTGTGCGTGACTCTTCACTTGGAAAAAGTATAGGATATTACGGAACATTCTTTTGCTTTGAGTCTAAAATCCCACAGAAAAAGGAGGAAGAAGGAAGAATGGACGCAGGATGCTGACCATGTTACCTCCCTCCACCACCAGTGTGTGCATGCTGCCAGTCTTTACCACACTTCCCTGCCATGCTGTGCTCTATTGGAGGAACGCAGCCCAGCTATCTTATGCATTACACTCTGTAGACATATGGGCTATTTGTGCTTATGTTTTTGGAAATAGCTTGTTGTGCATATGCTTGCCCATGTGACCAGATTACAGAAGCTCCTGGAGGGGACATGCTTGGGGTGCATGCATGTTTGAGGATTTAGAAAATGCCAGGGGATCACTCCACCAAGATTCTCCACTGTGAAGGGAGAGGTGCACCTGTTTGTATGTCCCAGGGCGCTTCTATGTGCCTTTGGATTCCTGTTCCTACCAGGAGTTCACTGGGACCTCCCAGGACACCCTGCTCAGACCCTCCATGACTGGGTCCAGGCTCACTGTAGTCTTGAACAAGGTCGGGGAGAGAAAAGCTCCCATTCTTCCAGAACAGTTCACCCAGCTGTACAAGGTCTCCCCTGTACCAGCCCATGCTCCGATCTTGCTGCTCTGTGGGTGACTCATCTGTCCCTGGGGGCCCCATGAAGGACACTGTAGGGTCTTCCTTGGGCTGAGCCCTCAGGGCATCCAGGTCTGGGCTGGAACCTTCTCAGACCGCTGTTGTCTGCACCTCACCTGGGGTCTCACCCTCCTGTTACTCCGACTGCACCCGGAAGTGTGTTGACCTCATAGCAGACAATGGGAGACTGATGAACAAATCCACAATTGAGTGAGTCGGGAACTGGATCATGAAAGCGCAGCTTCGGAGAGCTGTTCAGGACTGCGTGCCTCTTTCCTTCAGCCTCATTCCTTGTTAAATACCCCTGCAGGAGCGAACACAGTCGTTTATTTTCATAGCCAAGGGGGGACAATGATTAGGTCTGTGGATGGACACACACTCGTGCCGTGCTCCTTATGACCCGGTAGTCCTCATGTGGTAATCCTCCTGACCTGACAGGAACACGGCTCAGCCCCTCAGGCACCGTGTGGACAATTTCCCCTCATGACTGCGGTTGATTGGAAGCTTCTGCTACCAGCATCAATGAGAGCCATCACATGGAAAATTCCAACTCAAAATTCAATGTATGAGGCCTGGTAAATGTGTGCTGTTTTCACAGTATTCTGATGTCAAAGAAAGGGCTATGCTGAACCACTGGGGGCCATGTGTGTATGAAGAATAATCCTCTCCTATCCATTTAATTTAATTCCCATACTCATATACACTCAAAGATAGGGCTTGGGGGTATTTTTACCAAAAAGTAGGATTCTTTTATTGATGTTATTTTGTATCCTTCTTGTTGTTAATTTAGACACTCCTAAGACATCGATTAAGACAACTGGCTATACAGTGCACTTCTTTTTATCAGCTGCATACTATTCCACTGTGTGAGTGATTCACAATTTATTTCACTGTTTTCCAGGTGTTGATGGACGTGGGAAGGCTGTTTTCCAGGACTTTGCCACAAGGAATAGTGCTGCAATTTAGTGCATTATGTAGACTAGCTACCCATTCCGGGGGTTACTTTGTCGAAAGATAAGTGTACTTTGTGTTTTAATAGATGTGACTTGGTAAGTCCCAGTAAGTCACCTGTCCTGCTCTTTGTTGTTACTTTCTTTGCTCTCCTGACCCTGAGGCTGCCTTCCAGTGCAGAACTGTCCCTGGCTAACTGCTTACCCGTGAGGTTCTCTTGCAGGGCAGTACTCTGTGTGTCTGGGTGAAAACACATACCTGTGTGTATGGAAGTGGCTGAGTGCAGTGACTGCTCTATGCCCCAGCAGAAGCAGCTGCAAACTGCAAACACCGTTTTCCACCTGTTGCCCTCGGCCTTCACGGCTCTCAGCATCTCTTAGGTGGGTACAGGGGCTGAGGTGTTCCACTGGCCTCTCTCCATCTCCACAGCCTACCTGTCTCCACACTGCCAGCTGGCAGAGACAAGAAGTCCTAGGGCTTCTGGCAGCTGATCAGCGAGGCTCAACATATGGGAAGGCCCAGGGCCTGTTTGCTTACTTTGCTGGGGTTAAGACATGTGTGCACACGTGAGATACACTCTCAGCTGCTCACACACATGTGCACACACGTGCACGCAGCAGCTGTCGTCAGCATGACCTCCTTCCTTGGGTCACCTGATGCTGTGGCTTGTTTCACCAGATGGACTTTGTTCGGCTCTGCAACACGTTTTATCCTGTGGAAATAATGTACCCTAAATCCCAGGACTTCCGTTAGGTGCTCTAGGCCTTCTGCGTCCTTACTTCATACATTTTTCCTTAAATTGATCCAGTTAATGTAAGTGTAAAATGCTATTTTAGCCTTATTCAAAGCAATTGTATACATGTAATTGTAGGTTAGATATCCTGATTTAAAATTTACATATGTGATAAATATATTTCCCCTACTTGTGAATTTCCATTGGCGTGGTTCTGTTTGCTCCCTTTGGACAGTTTGATTCACACACAAAGACATATTCCCTGAAAAAGGGATGGTGAGAACGGGCCTCAGTGATCTGGTTTAAATTTTTAATTGAGGATGTAATAATTACCCCATGAGTCATTGTGCCGTTTGTGTTAGCATATCCCCCAACTCCATCACTCATCATTTAGAGCCTGGTCTTCTGAGGACTCTGGAATGCACGATGTACTACTCTTGAGTAAAGCCACCCCACTGTGTGATCGAATCTTAGAACTGATTCCAACCATCTATAATGCTACACTCATTCATCAAAACTTATACACATATAAACATGTGTACATACAAGAGTACATGTTTTATGTTCTTTTTTAAAAAGATTTATTTATTTTATGTGCATTGGTGTTTTGCTTGGATGTATGTCAGTGTGAAGGTGTCAGAACCTCTGGAACTGGAGTCACAGACAGTTGTGAGCTGCCATATGGGTGCTGGGAATTGAACCTGGGTCCTCTGGAAGAGCAGTCATCTTAACTGACGAGCCGTCTCTCTAACCCCCATGTTTTATGTTCTCAACACACACTCGAATACCAGGCATCCGCCCCCTGCTCCTCAGCATTGTGATGACATTGCCCCGGAAGCATTCTCTATCTTCGATTTAAAGGTGATTGTTTTAGATGATCTGGTTTCTATGCAGCACACACAGGAAGACACCTTTAGATCACAACAAGCAGGTGTGGCATCACCCCCTTCAGTTACTGGAGAGAGGGTGCTCAATTCCCAGGTGGGAATGTGTTTCCAGTTCCCAGTGTCAAGGCAGGAACCAGGGCTGCTCCTGTGGGACCCTTGGCCTCCCTTCTCCTCGGGCAGCGTGGCCTGTGCTGGGGGTCAAGCCCAGAACCTCTTCCTTTGTGGTAAAGAGGAAGGCCTGGAAATTTGGAAAAGAGAAAGGGAAAGGGAAGGGAGGGAAGGAGAGGGGAGAGGAGGGAAGGGGAAGGGGAACGGGGCAGATGCCCAGACAGATGGGCCTGGCCCTGGGCTCTGTGGTCCTAACCAGTTTCTCTCACCAGTCCTCAGGCAAGCCACTGAGACCAGCCTTAGCAACTGGGATGCCTCCAGGATGAAGCTAATCAGTCTGGCTTAGGAGGGGTTCCTGCTTCCCCACAGAGGGAGGCAGGCTAGGCAGTAGGAAGCTGGAAGGCTCCTAGGAAGCCAGGCAGCAGCCTGACTTTGGCTGACACTGGGTGAAGCACTTTTCAGCAGAGTCCACAGCTACAGGAGGTGCTGACTCCGAAAGGTGGGTCCCAGAGACGACGGCAAGAGAGGCGAGACCTAGGCCTCACTACGGTAAGACTGTCTCCTTTGAAGTCCTTAGGGACAGTTTGCTCCTTGGAGCCTCTGAACTCACATCCGGGTATCCACACAAGGCGGTGAATGCCAGGTCACGGGGAGGGAGAGCTGCAGTGGCTGGCACACAGTTGAGAGAGAGAAAAGCAGAGGGCAGAGGCAGGAAGAAGCCCAAACCTATTCAAGGTGGCTGGAAGAAACCTGTGCTGCTTTGGCAAGCCGGAACCTTGGAGACACTCAAGTGGCCAAGATTGGCACCATTACTAACTGGAGATGGGACCTCCGGCACGATGTCCTGGGTCTCAAGGCTCTTGGTGAAAAGGATTCTGCCTGGGCTATAGGAATCAGGTCAGGTCAGGTACCAGGGAATTCCTTCTCAAGCATCCAGTATTTCTCACTGGCCAACAGGAGCTGTGACATGAAGTTTTGCTCAGTGGTGTGGGAGAAAACATGGACAAGAATTTAACTCATTAGATGAGCACTTGATGCCCAGATAAAGGGGGTGCAGGGTGGGGGTAAAGGGCCTTACACTCCTGTCAGGAGACTTACAGCCCATATCCCAGAGCCAGACAACCTGCTCAGAACCCCAGCATTCACTTGTTAATTGTACCAGGAGGCCTATCATTTACTGTCTCCCAACCAGATGGAAAAGATGTACAGGGCAGAATGGGGGGGTGGGGGGGGTGGGAGGGGGCAAGCCCTCCACATCCCCTCAGCCCACCACCTCCCAGCACTTATGTGGGCCAGGCTCATTCCCTAGGAAAGACTGATTATACCTCCAACTGTTGGTGATTAGCTCAGTCTAGTTTCCCCAGAGGGAAGGAGATGGGGCTAACCATTCCAACACAGTAGGTGTGCCTTGTTGGCCTCTCTGATGACCAGCCTCACTTTGAAGCTGTTAGGACAGCCCAAGCATCCAGTTTGGTCGTCACCCCAAAGGCACTGTTAGTGGCCTGGGGATGCTGGCCATGTCCAGGGGTTCTTAGAAGCCTCTGGGCCAGAAAGTGGAGGATGCTCCTATCTCATTTGCCCCTCAGCGATTGAAGAATTTGCAAGCTGTCAGCAAGGGACTGGAGAGGGAGACCAAATGCATGCTTCTCTCCTACCACAGTCAAAGCCTGGTTCACACTTGAGGCAAGACGTGCTTGGACTCACGCAGTTAGGACCAGACAACAGTGGGATCGGGTCAAGTCAGATATCAACCTGCCTGAACCTGGGTTGTGGCCCCTCTGTTAGCTGCTTCTTGTTGAGGTAGCTGAGCAGTGACAAGTTGAATAGTTTGCCTAAAGTCATTCTGAATTCATAAGCAACAGTTCAAGAGCCAGACCTTAGCATCTTCCCAGGGCCTGTGATCTGCCCTTGTCCAGTGTCTCTGATGGTTGTCCTGTGCCTGAGGCTGTTGGAGCGCAGAGCCCCTAATGTGAAAAGAAGGTGCCCCCGAAGCTCAGGGCAGACTTGGCATTCTCGGAACAGCACTTGCCACAGCCCTAGCAGGCACAGTGCTGGGCTCTGAATGCAGTCTCTCAGGAGCCCAAAATCTAGTGTCAAGACACCATGGGGCCAGCAGAGCAAGCAGCTGTGAAGCCGACTTTCCACAACCCTGTGCCTTTCCTCAGTTTCCTCGTTTGCAAAATGAGGGATAACAGTACTCGGCTCATTCGTCCTGTCTAACTGCTGACAGACTGAGAGACAGCCCTTAGATTTTCGGCTTCCACCTCCACAGAGTCCATCAATCACATTTAAAATAGAAAACGTGGCCAGACTTTTCCTGGGCATCATCTTCTGCACCATGCAATACAAAACCATTTACGCGCTATTTGTACGTGTTAGGAATGAAAAGACCTACATAGAAGGACTTCGTCACCTAATGTGCAAGCGCAGCCGTTTTATACCCGGGACTGTCAGTTATACAGGGTTCCAGAGGTCAGTCCTCTGTGAATACCAAGGGAGTGACGCACATCCAAGCAGGTCCTATTAAGAATGCATCACTGTTCGCTGGAACCTTCTGGTCCTCTCTGTCCCTGGGGTCCCTCCTAGCTGTTTAGCTGACAGACTCAGCTTCCACCTCCTGCCCAGCTCCTCAGCCGCTGCCCCAGTTCCCAATAGTCCTATTTATTGCTGCTCTGCAAGCCAGACCTTCATGTGCCACCTCACTCACCCACTCAACCCAACTGGGACCCAGCCTGGGCCATGGCACACCTCAGTCCAGATCTTATTTAAACCCATCACCTCTGGGCAGCATTCCAGCACTCCCTGTATCTGACTCCCAGACCTCACCTGGCGCTGTCAGAATTTGCCCCCTCTTTGCTTTCTGCCATTTTTTTTTTTTTTACTCCTACAAGAAATGTAGGAGTCAAATTCATTTAGGTCCTGCTTAGTCAAGAAGTAGCAAATTAAAATCTGTGATATCCTCGTTCTCGTGAGCCCCAGGCACAGCTGCATACAAAGAGAGAGAGAGAATGACTCATGATGATGGAAGTTGGGGAGTCCAGATTCTGCAGAATGTTCCAGCAGCTGCAGACCCTGGGCAGCTGGCCACACAGAAGCCTATGGTTCCGGGTCCCGCTCAGAGGCTGCTCACTTGTTCCGCTGGGCTTTCTGCAACCTTTAGGGGATCTCTTTGTTTGGAGACTGTGTAGCCTTTTCTGTCCTTGAACTTGCTACATAGACCAGGTTGGCAGAAACTCACGAAATATCTGCCTCCCGAGCGCGCCGGAATTAAAGGCGTGCACCACCACACCTGGCACCTTCAACCACTGGATGAGGCCTACCCACGTTAGGGAGGGCAAGCGGCTCTTCTCAATGTTTGTCCATTTAGATGTTAATCTCATGCCCCAAAGCTCCCCCCAAACTGACACATCACATTAACTGTCACCCTTATTAACTGCACAGTTCACTTGCTCATCCTAAAGAGGATACAGTGTAAATAAAGCTCCTGGCATCCCGAAGAGCACTCTCTAGCAAGGAACCCATCTCAGTTCTGGGTGCTTCAGAGGTTCCAATTCCCTGTCGGCTCCCTCTCAGCTGTTGCACTTGTTTTATCTGAGGAAGGTGTGCCCACTGCTGTCCCCTCCCCACACAATTCTCTTCCTGGAGTCCTGGGCATCCCGCTGCCCTGAGCAACGACAACAGCTTTGCCCCCCCCCCCCCCCACTTCACCCTCTGCTCCTCCTGCTTCTACGATCTGGGAATCCTGCCTCCCTCTCATTGAGAATGACCATGAGACCCAGGCTGAGCAGACTGGCACCCTCTCTGGGTAGTTATGGAATCAACACTAATGATAAGAAGGCAGTCTCTCTCCAGCCTCATAGACTAGAACAGGATTGATGGGACCAGAGAAGCAACAATAAGCCACAAAGTCAGTTAATATCCCTGTACTTAAGCCATTGTTTCTGCAATTTAAGTTTATCTCTGCCTTTTCCATCCAACAAGCCAATCACACACACACACACACACACACACACACACACACACACACACACACCACACACACACACACACACACACACACACACACCACACACCACACACACACACACACACACACACACACACACACACACACACACATCACTCCTAACTCTTTGCCCTAGCCTATACAGTGGTTCTCAAATGGGGGTAGGTTTGTCCTCTGTAACCCATTTCTGGCGCCACAATTCAGATGATGTTGATGGTATCCAGTGGACAGAAACCGAGGCTGCTGTAGCTGGCTGTGATGTGTGGGACAGCCGGCCACCAGCAGGCCTTCATCTCCTCAGCTCCTGGTTCTAGTATCTAATCAGAGCATGATCTGTAGTTCTGATGGTGTCTGGATGTCGTGGAAACAGTATCCCTGTCCACAGGTCTTCATACCGTTTCTGTCTCTTAGGCCTGAATGTGGGTTATCGTGTGCTTTTTTATTAACCATGGACGTGGGAAATGAGAAGGCCCCTCCTCCCCAGCTCCCTGCAGATCCCTGGCATAATTTCCTACTCATGCCTCTTGCTTTCCAGATGTGTTAACAGGGGCTCTTGTTGCTATAGAAAATTCAGAGGTGAGTTGGAAGTTGATGCTGCCCAGTTACCATGGCAATGCCAGCTGCTTCTGCCATCACAGCCAGGCAGAGTGGCCACAGAGAGGCTGTCAGAGCCTCTGAGAACAATCCAAGCAAGACCCTCCCACTTCCTTTTAACACCAGCCTTTGTCCATTTCCCTGCAGTGCCTGTTTACAGCTGGCCCTCTGGCTCAGTTCATGCAATCCCTCGGTGAGGAGGCCTGCAGTTGCCCTCACATGAGGGGTAAAGTCCTACTGTGTGGCATTTCTACTCCTAAGTGAGGCAGCCCCTGCATCAGCCTTCAGGACGATGCTGGCAGATAGCCCCATCCTGTGGGCCAGTTGCCTTAGCTACTGTCAAGGGAAATTACTCATTTTGGAAAGAGCTATTTTCAAGTCAACGTAGGAATATCTGCTTTAGTTCTTTTTCTGTTGCTAACGAAATACCCAAGACTGAGTAATCTTTAGAGAAAACAAGTCGATTTGGAGACTAGGAACTCCAGCGCTCAGGCATCTGATGAGGCTTCTGGCTGCGTCTTAACAAGGGCGCTGAATGAACACACTAGCCCAGCTGCCTCTCTCTAATCAAGCTGCCCATGCCATCACAGGTCTCCCACCCTCCTGACCTCATCTAACTTTAATCATCCCCTCAGGACCTTACCTCCAAATTCAGTCAACATATGCCCTTGAAGGTTAGGACTCTAATGCCTGAGATCTGGAGACAGTGGAGTCACAGCATGGCTCTTCATGGCTCATGAAGGCGACTGATGAACCCCTGAGAGGGAGCACACACGAGCACCTGAAACAGCTTCAAAGCCTTTGCATCTCCAGGTGGGTCCTGAGCAGATAGATGCTCAGTGAAGAGCTGTTAAAGGCTGGTGACACCTGAGGTGACGTCTAGACCACTCCACTGGGTCTTCAGCCCAGTCCTGTAACTAGGACACTGTCACTAGCTTCTTGTCACAGAGAAGAAAACAAGCCCATAAAGGCCAGAGAAGGTACCCAAGGTGGGACTGCTGGCGTGGCAGAGGCAGAATTTGAATAGGAAGGTTGTGTTCGTCAGCTTTGCGTGACTGTAACAATATACATGAGGTCGTCAACTCAAAAGGTGTCAAGTGGTAGATTCTAGGGCTGAAGGTTTCAGCCATGATCATCTTGCCCAATGCTTTCAGCAGAATATCAGGCTAGGATCGTATGGTGAAAAAGAAGTTATCATTTCATGACTGGGAGTCAAAAGAGGAAAACAATGGGGTGTGGGTGCCAGTACCCCCCTTTAAGAGCATGTCCCAGTGATCTCATTTCTCCCCACACCTCTTAAGCCTCCACTAACCCCCAGAAATGGCACAGGCTGGTGAGCAATCCAGTATCTTCAGGCAGACACTGAAAACCTGAACTGCAGCAGAGACCTCATTCTAGAGCCTACGGCCTCACACAGGTTTGCGGTGCTGCTGTGAACAGCTGTGAGGGGGCACCAGGGCTACCACTCTCTATTGACATATGAGGAAACTGGGACTCTCAGAGGTTGGATCAGACACCCCAGGTCATCCACATGGCAAAGCTAGGCTTTAAAATGCAGTCTGCTGCTTTCCAAGCCTCACTCACCTGTTGTGGACATAGCTTGATGCTACCTGGTGATGAGTGGCCACTGCATAAGAAGTCCCTGTGCTTTCTAGGCCTGCCCAGAACCAGACGTGAAGGGTCCTGCCAGGTGAGGAGACACAGACTCCTACAGGGCTCCAGCCAAGGCTTCCATGTGAACACCAGGCCAGGCATGGCACCTGGAACTCTCTCGAGTCCTCGGTGAGCTGAGGCAGCTAATGTCACCAGAGCCGACAAGAGGGCTCCCTTGCCGGCCGACTCATTTATCCACAATGGTAGCTCAAGGAGGTTAGTCACAAGTCTTTGGCACGCTTAAGTATGTCCAAGCCAAGGGTTGATGGAAATCTTCTGAGAGGGCCCCAGGCCCTGGTAAAAAGGCACAGATCTGATCATTAAAGAGATGTACGGCGGAGGAGGACATGTGGCCGGAGAGGACCGTTGGGAGATGATAGGAGGGCACAGCCTGGGGCAAGACCCCAGAGTGGTACATTTCCCTAGCAACTGAGAGAACAGGGAAAGACAAAGACAGAAAGGTCCTTAAACCACAAAGCCTTCTGATGTCACCCTGTGCTTTGACGTTCAAAAGGATGTCCCATCTTCCTGCCCACATGGACTGGGGTCCCTAGTAGGTCCACAGCCATGCATCTTCTTTTGTTTAGGTTTTCTCAGGCTGAGTCTGAACCTCAGGTGTTGTGAACCAGGAGCAATTTGCTTCAGTTCAGGAAGCCTCATCTTCTCCATGAATTGAACACCTTTCTCTCTAGGCTACGGGACGGGGTGGGGGTGGTATTGCATGTGAGAGTAGGGGTAAAGACCTGATAGCCCTTGGCCAGTACTCAGCGTGGCTCTTTCCCATCTCCCCTGCCTGTCTCCAGAGCCAGTGTGCGTGTGGTCTGCAGACAGCAAGACGCTGAGCTGGGAGCCCCCGTGGAGCCCTCCTGCAGGCCTCGACAGGCACAACTGCCCCTTTCTCCCATGTGTTCCCAGCCCACCCACACTTCTCATTACCAGCCGGCCTGTAATTAGACGGCTGCCTGGTCTTGGAGAGTGCCCATCAGCACCCAGCCTCCTCGTGCTGACGAGACCCCAGTTCTTACAGGAAGCTAGGCAACAGTGGCTCTTCCCCAGCCCTCTCAAGATTGGATGACACAGACAGATAGCGAGAGGCATCACAGAGGTGGCCCCGGCCATATCAAGATTTCAGGCCTGACATGGGGGGAAAGAAGGGACTCTAGAAGAGAATGCTGTCATGGCTGTCCTCTCCCATGCTGCCAAGCCACCAGGGAGGGTTCCTTGGCATGGCTGCTATCATCTTGGCCTATGAGGGAGGAGTAGAGAATACAAGTGTCGTTCAATGGAGCACAATCCTGGCTCCGCCTCTTGCTGGCTGTGTGGCCTTTGACAAGTGTCCTCTCTGTTCAAAATCTCTTTCTGCAAAGTGGTAGACGTGAACCTTACTCCAGATGCTTAAGCAAATTAACTGGGAGCTGGGCACAGACACAGGCGTCCCTGCCACCTGCCTGAGAGGCTCCGCTGTTTCCTTTCTCTTGGTTCTGTCTCTCACTTCCTGCCTCAGTTGGCCACACTCAGGCCTTGTATGATTTGCTTAGCAAAGTCCCATTGATTCTGCAAGGCTGGCTTAAATGTCACCTCTTCTGTGAAGCCTGTGCCGGTTCCCCCAAGAAATTGAGTACTTTGTATTCTGTATTCCAACAGTAGTTTTACCATATAACCACGTTGTGCTTTACTATGGTAGTTGCTCCCCAATCCCGTCCTTTCTGCTCCCCACCCCCATCCTTTCTGCTCCCCAGCCTCTTGCCCTCGCCCCTTGGCTAGGCTGATGAAATCGAGGGAGGCTCGGCTTCTATTTGTTCCTGGTAATTCTCAGAGTAGGTCCTCTGTAATTCTCAGCTCAATCAATGCCTGCCTGCCAGGGACAAATAAACAGATAGGTACTGAGATTAAATATTAAAGGAAAAATACAGAGGTCCAAGGAAACCTTGTTTTCTGTCTATATATTGTTTTCTTTGGGCTGGGCTGGATTGAAGACTCAGGATTAGAAGGAAGGAAGTACTCAGCCTACAGAGAGGCCACCTAGGGAACAGGATCCCCGGGGACTGGCTAAGTCCCTTCAGGTTCTTTTTCTTAATTCTCTCTGCCCTGAAGCAGGGGCTTTAATAAAGCCTCAGGGCTGGGAGCAGAAGCTGTGAAGAATTGGGAGGCCCAACAGAAGCATCCCATGGTTGGGGACTCTTCGGAAGGGGTTCTTGACCTAGGCTCTCAGGGACTGGTGGCCCATGCACACCCCTCACTAGAGAGGGATAGGACCTTGACTGTAACCAAAGTGATTCCAGCTGGGAACATGTCCTAGAGAGGCCTCAGGACAAGAACAAAGGTGTGGCTGCTAGATGACCTGCCATTACAGATACTGTGTGCAAATTAAGAACAGGCCACAAACCCGTCTCCTGGAGCAGCCTGCTTGTGGCTCTGCACACCTCCAACACTGCTTCCATTCTCCCGGGCTCTGTAAGCTGTGCCCCTGATGAGCACCACGTGAGCCACTTCTCTAACCAGCCCCTCTCTCTGCCTTCCTTCTTCAGCCTCTGACTCTCCACCCGATCCTTCTTCTTCATGGCACACGCACTCCCAGCTACACCAGCGCATCCACTTCTGCCTCTTTCTTCCTTGAGACCCTCAGCACAAGAAGGCTGGGACAGGGTCAGGTCTTGGCACAGAGGGTGGCAAAGAGTGGGTCATAGGGTTGAGTGAGGGTTTGTTAAGTGGGCAAGTGAGTAGATGAATGGATATACTGATGAGTGGGCCCAGACCGAGCTTGAACAAGAATAGGACTCGATGTCTGATGTCCAGGCAACAGCCTAGGGGTTCCTCAAAATTACCTGGAGCAACAGCTCCCGAGATGACATCCTGGACCCCCTGCATGGGCTCTGGAGGGGACGTTCTTTACAGGGCTGGCACAAAACATATGCCCATGGTGGATACTATCGTAAAGTACGGAGGCTTCCTCGACTTGCCATGGAGTTATGCCTTCATAAATCTATCCTAAATAGAAAATAAAATAAGCTGGAAACACACTTAATCCTTCTAACCTTCCAAGCCCAGCTCAGCAAAGCAGCCTTCTAACAGGAGGCTGACCTGGAGCCGAGCTGCTGTGTCTGCCCAGCATCTCAAAGGAGGATTG
Organism: Peromyscus eremicus; assembly: GCF_949786415.1. Classification (NCBI taxonomy): domain Eukaryota; kingdom Metazoa; phylum Chordata; class Mammalia; order Rodentia; family Cricetidae; genus Peromyscus; species Peromyscus eremicus. Next base: position 16,540,092 of record NC_081423.1, read on the forward strand.
TACCACTTACCACTGGGTGGGGGAAGGTTCAGGTTCCAAACACAAAGCATCTTTCTTGTGAATGCACATGGCTTCCATGCCACTATGACATCCGACCATAGCTAGCCTCGCTATCCTGAGTTGGAGAGGCTCCCTAGTTAAAGGAGGGGTTGAATCTCAGCCTTGGCACCCTCTCACTCTGAAAGACCCAGGCTTCATACTCTTTCTGAACCCCCCTCTCCATAAGTACAGAAGAGCCAACTGTGGTAGCTCCTCTATAGGGTATGGTAAAGACAGAGACGGTGTGAGGTGCCGGCACCCAGGACATAGTCAATACATAAACATCATCAAGAGCGTGTGACCCCAGCCCTGAAGAGGACTGGCCCACACTGGCAGGAGTAAGCTTACATGAAAGTCTACGCTGCCTTAACCTCCCTCCCACACTGTTTGGCGCACATCATCCTCAGACCAGACTCTGGAGTTTGAGACTCCCTCCAGCTCCTCTCTTTTCTGCTTACATCACTGCCTTTCCTTGACTTCTAGTTATGGCCACGAAATGAGCAGCCGTGTGTGCAGTGAAGAAGAGGGAGTCCTTCAGGTCCGTCTGGGTTTCCTTCAGCCGGCTCTGTCCAGTTCTTACCGGGGAAGCAGGAGAAAGAACAGGCTCCCTGTGTTCCCCACACAGCAGCACACTGGTGGCTGCAGAACCTCCAAGGGCCTTTTCAGGCTCTTCCCCTTTGAAAACGTGGGAGCAGGCCCAGCCTGGGAAGCAGAGCTGAGCCTTGCTTCTGGTGGCTTGTTTTCTGGAACTGCTAAGTCCCCAAAACCCCAGCTCAAGACTGTGCTTTATCCCCATTGCCACACAAATCTACACATTTAAATTCTGGAGTCAGTGCTTGGAGTCTGACAGTCATTTGGGTTTGATGGCACCAGGGAGTGTTAAAGCTCCACCAAATAATGCCTTCATTTGGTCACGTGAGTCAAACACTGACATCAGTAGAATTTAAACCTGTGCATCTGGCCACATGAATGCATTGGGAGGATGGGTAATAAAGCTGAAGAAGTGATGAGGTCCTGAGGAGGCTGAGTCCTGAGTCCTCTAGTGTGAGGAGCTGGGATGAGAAGAAACCAGTGAAAGGGGAAGACCCTGGGTGTAGGGGCTGGAAGGACCCTTGCCTCAGCTGACGCTGGCTGCAGCTGCTAAGAAGGCCTTCTCTGGGCCTGAGCAGATGGGGGACCAGGATGGATTCCTGAGTTAGCCCTTCCTGCAGGGAGGAAGCAGAACAGCCCTCCTGGCCCCTTGACCTTTTCCCAGGGGAACCAATTGTGGATTTCTAACCTTCGAAATGGGAAGATAATGAATCTCTGTTGCTATGCCACCGGGCTTGTACTAATTTGTGACAGTGGCAGGAGGAAGTGAGTCCCAGTCCTGTGCCCTGCCCTGGCAGGATCCTCTCCCCGACTTCCTGTGTCCCTCCCTGCTCCCCTTTAGCGCATGTGGAAGGTCTCATCCTATTTTAGTACTGGGTGGCCTTGGGTCCTCCACATGATGTCTTTGACATGGTTCTCTCGTTTGATGAAAAAGCCTGTTATACAACAGACGTCACCTGCAACTCCAAGGGTAAATGAGATGACGCCTGCAGGGTTTCTTAGCAACCGTGTCTGGCATGAAATTGGTGCTTGATGCTATTTTTAGGCATGGAACGGAATTCTAAAATTTTTATCCCTGCTCTGGTTCTAGATGGGATCCCAGCTTTACCTGAGGGGATAGTCCCTTCCTGAAGTGCGTAGTCTAGAAGAGAGCTAGCATTCTATTTCCCACCAGCCACAGGGCACCAAAACCTTGCCTACCATCCTAACAGCAAAGAGAAATTCAACCGACGCTCAAATCCTTTTGTTCCAATTCTTGGCTGGGTGACATTGGAGGAGTGAGCCCACCTCTCCGAGCCTTGGCTGCCCCATTGGTAGAGTCCTCGTTGTGACTCCCGGTCCAGGATGTTCGTAAAAGGTAAAGTGTGCTCAGTGTGGCTGGGTGTGACACATGTTCAGTGGCCATCATAAACTGAAGTCTCCACAATGGAGAGGGTGTTTCCTCTCAGCCAAGACTCTGAGCACATTTGGGCGGTCCTGAGACCCATACAGTTTTCACACACACCCCATTTTAATAATGAATGCCCAGATTTACAAATTCACTAGGACTTCAAATGGGACTATGGCAAAGAGGTGTCCTGAAGCCTGAACTCTGCGGCTCTGAAGCCTATGTCAAATAGATTCCAGAAGTCACTCCCAAACAGTTTGGGTAGACCCCAAGAGCCTAAGACTTTCTGGAACTTCCAGAGCAGTGCCCACTGAGGCATCCCAGCAGAGTCCAAGTTCTCATGGTGAGCAAACAAGACTCTCAGTGGAGAACAGGAGAATCTTTCTCTCCTGATGCCAGCTACTTAGGCCCAAACAAGTGTGCACCTGCTTCTTGCCTGGGCATTGGCTTGTTGGATTTAACAAATGAAAACAATAAATGTTTAATTTTAGATACATAACAAGTAATTTTAAGGTGTAAGTATGTCCCAAAATATTGCATGGAACATTTAGCTGGTTGACCTTATCCATGTCTAGCAACCACGTCTGCCAGGACTGTAGTCAAGTTCAGGGCCCGGCAGGGGGAAGTGAAGTTGCTGAATTCCTTCTCAGGCAAGAACGTGGCAACCCAAGCTCGGGATGTCTCTTTCATATGTATCCCAGTTCTGAAAAGCAGCTGGGGACCCTTGATCTTCAGCACAAGGATAGCCAGAGTGTGCACGGAAGTTGGGGGGATGTGAGAGGGGCATGTATTTTGGTGGTAATGGTTGCTGCCTCCCAAGCTAGTCAGGGACTCCATTGTTAGAGGCACCCAGAGGCAGATGGCTACAGAGTGGTGAGAATCTTAATTCTTCTGCCCCGGTCTCTTTCTACAGTGACATTTGCAATATCTGTGAGTGGTGTGGCATAAAATGTATGTGCAGGTAGGTGCCAGTAGCAACTATCCCTGTATCTTTATCCATTTTCTGTTGCTATAACAAAGTACCCGAGTCTGGTCATTCATAAAGAACAGAGGTTTATTTGGCTCACAGTCTAGAAGCTGAGTGGTCTAAGAATGTTCAGCTGGCATCTGGGGAGGGCCTTGTGCTGCCTCCTAAATGGTGCAGGGTATCTCACGACGGCATACAGTCTGGCTGTGTCTTCCTTTCTTACAAAGTCATCAGTCCTATCTTGCTGGCTCCATGCTCATCACCTCATTCAATGCTGATTGTCTGCGGGAGGTCTGACCTCCAGTGCTACTGGCATATGAATTGGAGGTTGCGGGGGTGAGTTTCTAGTATGTGAACTTTGAGAGGACACATTCAAACCAAGCACTCTATGCTAGGATTTTGTTGTTAGCCACTTTAGAAAACCGCATTTCCATCAACTTACGGGCATGTTCTCCTGAAAGAGGCAAGTTAGAGACTCCTCTACATGCATACACAGTCCCCAGATGGGCACACCTCTTCAGTGTTCAGCTTGCCCACAGTCACAGGGTATGTAGGCCACCTGGCCTATTTACCAAGAAGCCATATTGGAACCCAGCCTCCTGCCTCTGGTGGCTGCAGATTCCAGGGCCCCAGAGTACAACCTGTTCTCCTGTTTCTGCTGGCCCTGGGCTCAGGCAGGAGCTCCCATCTATCCTCTGCCACACCAGGTGGCCCCTGTGGCATGACCCACAGACAAGGTAATGAGGTATGCTGTGTCCTGAGTGAGCCGACAGTCCCTCTGTGGGGAGGTGTCTGCGTACCTATTTCTGCCGAGGTGGAAATTGAAGCTCTGAGCATGGGCAGGCTTTGAACCCCTCCTGCATGCCTACATTTCACAAGGGCATGTGATGGCTTAGAGCAGGGTTCTTTCTCCTTGCTGCTACTGTGAGCCACACTCATGCGAGATTTAAATAGTCTCGCCCATGTTCCAGACTGTTCATATTTTCAAACCTCTTGCAGGTTTGTAGTCTCTGTCAAGTGACAATTCTTTGCTGCTGGGGCTGCTGCATTCGGAGTATCTTGGCCCCTAGCCACTAGACGCCAATGACACTGCCACCATCTCTGTCACAACCACAGAGATGACCAACTATCCCTGGGGTGGCTGCATGGCAGAACTGGCCTTGCTAAGAACCCATACCATAGAATCACTACTGCTAAGAGTTTCTCTCGAATCTTTTCAGGCTGTTTCTAAGTGTGTGTTCCAAGCTTGTATTTAAAAAAAAATAAAAAAAAAACACAAACAAACAAAACCAGATGGCTTTAGATATGCAGTTCTTGTGCTACTTGTTTTTTTCATGTGACAGTAGATCTTGGCCCTCATTCTGTATGTGCACCCTGAATTTCTCCTGGAACAACTGCATGCCGTTGCTACCTTTTGTCTTCTGTCACACTATCTGCCATGGCTGTGACTGGCATGACAGTCCCCTCACATAGCATTTGAGTCACTCCTCTCCTCGGGTTTTGGAGTTAGCAGCACACCCACCTTGATATCCACTCAGCATCCTCACCCATGTCCTTTTGCAGTACACCCACCCTAGTCTATCCACTCAGCATTCTCATCCAGGTCCTTTTGCAGCACACCTACCCTAGTCTATCCACTCAGCATCCTCACCCATGTCCTTTTGCAGCACACCTACCCTAGTCTATCCACTCAGCATCCTCACCCATGTCCTTTTGCAGCACACCTACCCTAGTCTATCCACTCAGCATCCTCACCCATGTCCTTTTGCAGCACACCCACCCTGATATCCACTCAGCATCCTCACCCATGTCCTTTTGCATCACACCCACCTTGGTCTATCCACTCAGCATCCTCGCCCATGTCCTTTTGCAGCACACCCACCCTGGTCTATCCACTCAGCATCCTCACCCATGTCCTTTTGCAGCACACCCACCCTGGTCTATCCACTTAGCATCCTCGCCCATGTCCTTTTGCAGCACACCCACCCTGGTCTATCCACTCAGCATCCTCGCCCATGTCCTTTGGCAGCACACCTGGTCTATCCACTCAGCATCCTCGCCCATGTCCTTTTGCAGCACACTCACCCTGGTCTATCCACTCAGCATCCTCGCCCATGTCCTTTTGCAGCACACCTGGTCTATCCACTCAACATCCTTGCCTATGTAGGGGTTTAGGACTAAACTCCTTTGTGTGTGTTGAGTAAGGGGGTGTTTTGGGGGCTGTGTGTATGTGTATACGTGCATGTGGAGGTGAGGGGGATGTCAGGTGACAATTGCTTCTCCACTTGGTTGTTGTTGTTGAGACATGCTCTCCCACTGAATTTGGATCTCACTGAACGGCCAGCCAGTTTGCAGCGTCTTCCTGCTCCCTCCCTGACAGCTGAGCCTGTTTCGTTTGTTTGTTTTTACAGAGATGCTAGGAATTTGATCTCAGATTCTCAAGCTTTATCAGCTGAGCTGTTCTCCCTAGGCCCAGGGCTAGGCTCTTAAAAGGGGAAGCACTGGACCAGAGGTATACACGTTTTAATTCTGAGCTACCACAGTCTCCAAAATGGTTTTGCCAATTTGCCACAGATGTCTTGATTAAAAGCATCCCTTATTTGTGAGTACCCATTGTGTTGCATGTACTAACTTGTGTTGTCTTATTCAATTCCTGCTACCATTGTTCTCAGCAGAGTCTGTCTGTATTTCCCTCTGGCAGCTTGTCAGTGGCAGAAACTGGAACCTGGCCTCTCTGTCTCAGGTGGGAACTCGTTTCTTTGCTAGTACCTTGAGCCCTCACAGTCTTTCTGTGATGTCTGCCAGTGTCCCCAGGTTCTAATGAGATCACTGATGACGAGAGGAGTTGACCTGCTTTGTCTTTGACAGAGCGGCAGATCCAGCCACAAATACAGAATCTGTTTTTTTGTTTGTTTGTTTGTTTTTTTAATCCTGGGACGCTTCTGGTCCACCTCCTCTAGGAAGCTCTCCGGGATTGTTCCAGCAGTCCTCAGCTGCCCTCTGTACAGCTCTGTGGGGGTCCTGGGAATCTGCAGCAGGCACTTGAAGCCAACAGGGTAGATGTGTGGGTGGATAGGATGTTATGGGCACAGATCCGGTAGACTTAGGTCAGAAACCTCCTCTGTCATTTGTCACACAAGAGGTCCTTGTAGGGCTCTGGGTACTCAACGTCTTGATTCCTGTTATAGCTGCTTCCCTTCTCTGCTTTACTTTTCCAGTGTTTCAATGACCCCACAGTCAACTGTGCTCCAAAAATATTAAATGGGAAATTCCAGAAATAAACAAGTCCTAGGTTTGTTGGGGCAGTGGTGGTGCACGCCTTTAATACCAGCACTCGGGAGGCAGAGCCAGGCAGATGTCTGTGAGTTTGAGGCCAGCCTGGACTACAGAGTGAGATCCAGGACAGGCACCAAAACTACACAGAGAAACCTTGTCTCGGAAAAAAATTTTACTATTTATGTAAAAGTATTATGTGTACCTATGTGTTTATGCACCGCATGGGTGCAGGTTCCCTTGGACACCAGAAGAGGGTGTCAGATTCCATGAAACTGAAGTTACAGGCCCATTATGAGCCACCATTGGTGGTGCTGGGAACTGAACCCAGGTTCTCTGCAAGAGCAGCGAGTGCTCTAACCACTGAGCCATCTCTTCAGCCCCTCTGTGTCTCATTTTACAAGATGCAATGTCTTACTTTATGTCTCTACAGAAGCAGGCACTAAGATGAGGATTTATGACAAGACTGTCAGGTCCAAAGGAAACTTCAGTCCCCCAAATTTTGGGTCCCATACTCCTCTACCAAAGGAGTCATTCCTCATTACTGTCAGAAGGGACAAATGGCTACCTGTGGCACCTAGTGGCATACTAAAGTGTTCAATGGCCCCCAGGCACACTCAGTACACGTGGCTCTTTTTAGCTCTTCTCAGCCCAACCCCTACCCTAAACCTCTCCAGATCATGGGCTTCCCATCCCCCAGCTTCTCATTCCCATAGAATCCTACCATTTCTCCTGTGGTGATATACTGTGTACCCTAGTAAACTTGCCTGAGGATCAGAGGGCAGAGCCAGCCACTAGATTAGATATAGAGGCCAGACAGTGATGGCACACACCTTTAATTCCAGCACTTGAGATCTCATGCCTTTGTTTGGGAAGCACACATGCCTTTAGTCCCAGGAAGTAATATGGCAGGGCAGAGAAAGGTATATAAGGTGTGAGGAAACAGTAACTCACTCTCTTTAGGCTGAGGAATTCTTAGAGGTAAGAGCTAGTGACTGGCTGTTCTGCTTCTCTGATATCTGGCTCTGGGTTTTTTATTAAAAGACCATCTAAGATTCAGACAACATTCTCCTCTTTTTTGTCTCCTTTCCTTGGCCTCCTCTCTCTTGCCCCTTGCTCTTGGTCGTCTCCTCTCTCACGCACACTCCCTCTCTTCTGTCCAGGCTGCTGACATGTTCACTACTTTCTCTCCCTGCTCTGGACTCTTCCAGATGCCTCTGGCTGTACTCTCCCTCATATCTACAATAGAAACCTTCCCCTCAACCATACCTAGGAGCTGTCATGCCCTCAGCTTATATATCTGGTGCCCAAACCCTCAGTTTATACAAAGTCACTCATTTCAGGAGTTTCTTATCAAAGCAGGATGGTGAGACAAGGAAGGGGCCCAAACCACTGAACGGGGGCACTGGCATATCCCGCTGGGCTCTGTGCCCACGCGAGCTTCTGCAGCTGCCATGTTGTTGTTGTTGTTATTTTGTCAACTTGACACAAGCCAGAGTCAAATGGAAAGAAGAACTTCAACTGAGAAAATGCCTCAATCAAATTGCCCATAGGCAAGTCTGTGGGGGCTTTTTCTCAATTGCTAATTGCCCCCACTGGGGGCAGTGCCACCCCAGTGCAGGCGGTCCTGGGCTGTATAAGAAAGCAGGCTGAGCAAGCCATGCAGAACAAACAGCATTCCACTGTGGCCTGGGCTTCAGTTCCTGACTCCGGGTTCCAGTCTGGAGCTCTTGCTTTGGTTTACCCCGGTGACTGACTATAACCTGTAAGCTGGAACAAACCCTTTTCTCCCCAAGTTGTTTTGGTCCTGGTGTTTCGTAACAACAATAGAAAGCAAGTGAAGACAGTCACTGACCTTGCATCTCCCGCCAGCTCTGTAATCCTAAAAGTCCATTTGTCTCACTTCCTTAGCTTTTCCTATCACCGTGCAGGCCAACAACAAACCTTTGCTGATTATCTCAGGTACCTTGTTGTAGTAACAGAAAGCTGGAAACACAGCGGGACTGGTCCTTCCTTAGATGCAGCTGAGGGAAGTCATCTCACTGTAACCGACACTATGTCGGGCAGGGACTGTCAATCATTTCCTATCTGACACAGAGCAGAGGAGGAGAGCAGTATCATCCCAAATGAGAAGACTGAGACCTGGAGATGGTCTCAGAGGCAGTGGTAGAGCTGCCCTTGAACTCCAGTCTTTCTGGTCTAGAGATTTTCTTTTCTTTTTTTTTTTTTAAATTATTTTATTTATTATGTATACAGTATTCTGCCTGCATGTGTCCCTGCAGGCCAGAAGAAAGCACCAGATCTCATTACGGATGGTTGTGAGCCACCATGTGGTTGCTGGGAATTGAACTCAGGACCTCTGGAAGAGCAGTCGGTGCTCTTAACCACTGAGCCATCTCTCCAGCCCCTAGAGATTTTCTTAACCCACCATGCTGTTTATTTTTAAACAAAACAGGTTTTGGCTAAATTGCAGTTTAGGCTTATAAAAATCAAATGCTATCAATGGTCTTCAAGATTTAGCACCAAGTTTTATTTGGGCCATGATTTTCCTTAGACCAGCTCTCTCTCTCTCCTCTTCCTCAAGAGAGGAAAAGCCCCATTGATTTTCCTGTACACTCGCATGTATGAACACTCACGCACACCGCACACATGTGCACACACACACACACAGAGGCATGTTTCTTCTGTTCTTTGAACTGGAGAAAAGCAGCCATGGCTGTGGCTTGGGGATGAAGTTTAAGAGCAAGCCAAATATTTGGAGAGGATGCCATGATGATTTGTTTTTGACATTGAAAAGCAAGAAGCACGCTAATTGGCATGGCTTCTTAGAGATGAGAAGAGTTTCCCACAATGCACTGCAGGAGAGTAAGACACAGACAAATGAATGCGGCTGTGTGCATTGACTCCCTGCTCTGCGTGTGGCTGTGGTCCCGTGGTACTATGCGGTCAGGTATATGTGAAGACACTTGTACACTGGAGAAAAGGGGAATGGGGACTCACAGGCCTGGATTCTGCTCAGCACTGCCACTAGCTAGTGGCCTGGAAGAAATCACTAACCTGCACCCGAAGCCCATGTCTTTGAGAACTGAATGGAGAGTGTGCCATTTCTCTACTCCATGCAGATCTAACAGAGCAAGCAGCCTTTTCCAATTAAACAAGGAATTCTGCTGAGGGATACACACCTTAACCGGCAGGAATGGATGTGTTTACTCAAAGTTAGCCAATGTTTATGAAGTCCTTAGTACAAGCCAAGAAGTGGGCAAACCACCGTGACTCAGCTCCCTCTGTCCCCCAGGGCCTTCATCCTCCCACACTAATAGGGAGACTGAGGCTGGGAGAGGCTCAGTGATTTGTTCAAGTCACAGGGTGGAAATAAAAGCAAAAGGAAATGACGAGAAACACTGGCAAATCCAGAGCTCCATGGAATCTGCTTCAAATGGGGCTGGGTGAGCTGATACTATCACCCGAGAGAGAGGAGGCCTGACCTCCTCATGAGCCCCTGGCTGGCGGCAGCTCAGGAGTGCAACCAGATCTGCTTGGAGAGGCCACACTAGTCATCCACTGGGCCAGAAACCTGAGCTGCTTCTGAGACGAGCTGGAAGGCAGCCAGGGACCTGGGGACCTGTCCTATCTCTGCTTCACCCTCACCGGCTAAGTAGCTTTTGGCCTTTGTTAATGGCGCCGGCTCAGATCATTGCCAGGGAACCACTGGTCATAAGGGGGAATCTGGGATTAGAGGCTCAGAACTGCCTCACTGGCAAGCTTTCGGGGGAGAATGCCAGGTCCCAAGTACCTTCCTCCTGTGTGTTCAATTCTGTCACCCTCCCGGATGCTGACCTGATAGGAGCTGACTGTTCTTGCCGTGAATCCTTGTCTGCAGTTACTATTTCAACATTGTTCCCTGGGAATTCTTTCTCTTCCTCTTTCCTGGGCACCTCCTCACCACCTCCCCGTCCTGTGTACCTTGGAGCAACCTGTGACACCCATGAGCACCACTCAGGGAGCAGGAAAAGGAAGGAAGTAAAGATGAATTCATACATCAGGCCTTGATAATGGTGAAACTTTTTTTTTTTTTTTTTTTTTTGAGATTGGCGTTGTTCTGTAGCCCAGGTTAGTCTGCTATTTGCCATTCTTGCCCAGGAAAGCCTTGAAATCATGACAATCCTCCCGCCTCAGCCTCCTCAGGAAGTTCTTCACTTGTTTAAAGAAATGCATTGTACAGCTTAAAAAGCAAAAGAATATTCTAACGGCATAGCCAGGACTCTGGTTTGCAAAGTTGTCCTTTTACAGTGTCATGACATTTACTCGGGTAGATCACACCAGACAGTGTCACATGACTGGGATATCACTTTCACCTTCAGTTTTCAGATGTGGAAACTGAGGCACAGAGAGGTGAAGTAATTTGCCCAAGGTCTTGTAAGTTACAAGAGGTAATTTGCTAAGCCAGTTTCTACTCAGAGAAGGAGGGAATGGTAACTCCCAATTCGCTAGGTACTTGAAAGGTTGCATTCTCTAAAGGAAGAGGGCTTAGGACTTACCCCTGCCTTCCACCTCCCTTGTCTCTTACCCATCTCCTTCCTTCCCATCCTTGGGGACAAGATGACTTAATACCTTCATGTTCCCTCCCTTCTCCATCCCTTCCTTATGGGAGAACTAAGAAAGCCCTAAGTCAGCAGTTCTCAACTTGTGGGTCATGGGGGTCAAACAATGCTTTCACAGGGGTCGCCAAGACTATCAGAAAACACGGATATTTACATTATGATTCAAACAGTAACAAAATTACAGTTATAAAGTAGCAATGAAACTAATTTTATAGTTTGGGGGTCCCCACAACATGAGGAACCGTATTAAAGGGTCACAGCATTAGGAAGGTTGAGAATCACTGGTCTAAGTTAACATGTATTATTGACATGGGCATGGCTGGCACATCTCACTCACATGACCTATTCTCTTCCTGGTTCTGACAGCAGAACCCCCACCACCTCTCACTTAGCATTTTATGTGGCCAAAACTCTGACCCAGAGAAGTGGAAGTGCTGGTCCAGGGCCATACAAGGAGGAAGCCACTGAGAAAGCAGGCATGTCTGACTGAAAGCCCGTTAGGACAAGGCAGTGTGTGGTGTGTCCCCAGCTCAGGCCGTGATCAGTTCTTATCCTTCAACACTTGGGCCAGAGCCCCGAGCCTGTGTTCTCAAAGGGAAAGCACCCCTTCCAGTGCCTGGCTCTGGCTTCCTGAGCATATTCTCTTATTCCATCCAGTTTCTTGGCAGACGGGACATTGCACACCTTGCCCTTTCCTGCGAGGTTGCTGGACACATCACCTTCTGTTAAAGTCCCCCTTCAAGTGAGAGGCTGAAGGTCAAATGGTCCACTTCAGTCTCCACAGGCACTAGCAGACATTTCATCTTCTGTGAGAGCCCTGCTCCTCAGCTTCTCCACTGGGCACACTCAAAGTACGGCCATTAGTCAGTGTGAGCTGCAAATGACGGGCACATCTGCTGAAACCAAGGCAACCCAGTGTGGGCATCAAAGTGCATGGAGCTCTCTAGCATTCTCCCATCATGAATCTGCAGTCGTGTGTGTGTGTGTGTGTGTGTGTGTGTGTGTGTGTGTGTGTGTGTGTGTACGTTGTACATACACGGGTGCATGCAGGGGGATGCCAGAGGAGGACATCAGGTGTCTTACTCTGTCACTTGCTGCCTATTCTCTTCAGAATGGGATCTTCACTGAATCCAGAGTTAGGCTGGCAGTTGGCACCCTGGTGACTCTCCTGTCTCTGCTCCCCACAGTGCTGGTATTATAGACACACAGCTATGCCCAGCTTTTTTTTTCACCTGGGTGCTGGGATCTGAACTGAAGGCCTCATGTTTGTGGGGCAAATGCTCTTCCTATCCACCGAACCGTTTCCATAGCCACTCAGCCTCGCTTTGTAGTTGGTGACCCCATAGGCTCAGAACCAAGCCAAACCCCCTGAACTTGTGCCTATGTGGTCAGGTTTGGGACCCCAATGGACAAGGTTTGCCACTACTGCTGCCAAGAAAATCACGTGATTCTGTCTTCTGTCCGTGCTACTCACAACACTCTAGGACTCTGAGTGCTTCAGAACCCAGAGTTAGGCTGTGACCTCCAAGTTTGTCATTTCCCTGAATTTGACCATGACATTCTAGGAAGAATCCTGAAGCCTCCAGCAGAGCCTTCCACTGTTCACTCTCTCACCCACTGCCCAGTACCCTTCTAGTCCTGACCCCAGCACACGAAGCAATCCCGAGGACAGACCTCACCCCACACCCAGCATACACAAACTTCTTCAGCTTATACAAATGGACGTGATACCAAACTCTGGGGTGGGACACAGGTTGGTTTCTACCTATATTTCTTCCTCTTTTTAATATTTTGTTTCCTCTGGGAAGTGTGGTGGGTTGGAATATTTTTCCAGTTCTCCATTCTCCTGTACTGGATTATGTACTCACACCGCTCAATGTGACTAATGTCACCACAGTCTCTGTGCTGTTTTCATCTTAATGAGTATTATGGTTTGGATTTCTTTTTTCTTCTGACGGTGCTGGGCACTGAACCCAGGACCTCACGTGTAGTAGGCAGACTGAGCTGTGGCTCAAGCTGAATGGTTTGTGGTTTTTTGTTATTATTATTATTATTTATGTTGACATGTGTGTGTGTGTGTGTGTGTGTGTGTGTGTGTGTGTGTGTGTGTGTGATGGTACACTTGTGGAGATCAGAGGATAACTTGTAGAAGTCAGTTCTTTCCTTCCAACACGTTGGTCCCAGGGATGGAACTCAGATCACCAGGGCTGGAAGCAAGTATCTTTACCCACAGAGTCACCCCATCAGCACTTATATGGGTCTTATATGTCCTCCAAAGCCTTGTGTGGTGGAGACTTGGTCTCCAGCAGCTGGACTATTGGGAAGTTGTGGGACTTTTAGGAGGCAAGGCCCAGAGGAAGTTAAGATACTGGGGAGCAAGTCCTTACAGGTGCTATCGGGATGTAGGCCCTTCCCTCTCTGTTTTCTTCCCATCTGTCCTGAGGCACGCTGGCCTCTTCCACATGCTCTGGTCACCATGGTGGACTGAGCTGTCAGCCACAGGCCCCAGACAACAAGACCATGCAACCCTGAACTGTAGCTTCTAAAAGCATGGGCCAAGACAGACTTTTCTTTTTACAGTTGTTTGCCTTGGGTGTTTTGTCACAGAGCTGGAGAGCTGAGTGACGCAATGAGGAAGCGTGTCTCCTGGTCCAATTAAAAAGAACAGCATGGGAAAGAGACCCAAATTTGATCTCAGCCTGGAGCCCAGCCCAGCCCATTTGACAGGTGTAAGCATAAGAAATACAAAAGCTTGCCAGCATAAACCTCTGAACCCAGAACAGATGCCACCACTCTGCTCAGGCTGGCCTGCTCTGGGCCTAGGCCCCTCCACATTGCGGCCTTGCTGGACCCTACCGCTTCCTTTCCTTGCCCCTTAAGCTAACAGCAGGCCACAGAGTTTCTCTGCGGCTAGTCTGAGATGCCCTGCCACCTCTGCTGTCTCCCCCAGCTCACTCCCAGTTTCCAGGAAAGGATCATTTGTTAATTTGTCTCAGAATTCCTACTTCATAGACCTTCTGTTTCCAGCCGAGACGCCGCCAGGTCCAAGCCACACCTTCCATTCCAAACTTTGGATCCATGTGGACAAGCTGCACCCCTAATCCCCGAACTGACAAAATGGGGATTACAGTATTGCAAGGCTGTTGTGAGAGAAATCAGATCATGGGGCAGTGCTGGCCAGGCTTGTAAGTCCCTGTGAGCTGCATAGAGGCCAGCGTCCTGGCCGATCGGATTACTGCTGACATCGAATGCAGAAGCAGACACACACAGAAGCACCCAGAAATGTCTGCAGATCGAAAGGCCCCATGATTATTCCTTCTTCCTTTGACATTTTGATACAGCAGAATCCAATACCTAGTACCATGGTGACAGTCTCTATAAAAGTCTCTAGGCTGCTTTCAGCACACCTACGGATCAGTGGGAGGCTGGCACAGATCTGGACCAATAGAGAGAAGGCATGTTTAGCCTTGGCCTGGTTACAAAGAACATTTTTTTTTCTTCCCTTTGAAATGGACCTTCCTGTCCCCAATTCAGCATCATCCAGTGTTGTGCTGATGTGGGTTAATTTCCTATCAGCTCCTAGAAAGAGTGTATTTCCAGTCTCTCCTGGGGCAAAGGAGAATTGCAAAGCAGATAAGGCCAGCTTCCGTGCCCCACAAGGCCTACAGGGGAGACAGCATTTCAGGGGCAGGGGCTCAAAACAGGCAATCCTTCAGATACGCCAACCTGAGGCTGTGTGGCTCCCAGAACCTCTACGGCCCTGTTTGTGCTGGCTTTTTCTTTGTGAGCCTTGCCCTGATGAAGGCTGGACATGTGTTATCGTCTGAGTAAAGATCCTTGAACGGCACCAGCCAGTGAATCTGTCCCTTCACGAGGGTCCTTGAGGAGGGACAGTCAGAGAATCAAGGGGCCGAGGGCCAGATAGTACTAAACAGGAGGACATGAATTAGGCAGAGACAGCCGGCGGCAGGCCACCTGCCTTGTTCCCTTGCAGCAAAACCCTCTGGCCAAATGGCTACCGGTGGACTGTCTGACAGGTGAGCAGACCTGACCTGCAGGTCTCACTGTCACTGAAGTGAGCAACTGACTAAGTTTCTCCTGAACTGGAACTCAGAACTCCAGCCCCAAAGGTAGGAATCTCAGGGCTGTGGAGCGAGGCAGTCTCAACTTCGTGCTGGTAGACCTGGCCAGCCTATCTCATCACCTCCCCTCAAGACAGGGGCAGGGCAAATGTGAAAGCAGTGTTCTGGAGATTGTGACCTTCCTGTCCTTGTGGGTGCGTCATATCTGCTAGTCAGTGGCTGGCAGCTTGACACAAACTAGACACAGGGGAAGAAGGACTGTCATTCGGGGAACCGCCGCCATTGGATTGGCCTGTGGCCATGTCTGGGGACATTTTCTTGATTACCGATTGATGTGGAAAGGCCCTGCCCACTGTGGGTGGTGTCTCCCCTAGGCAGGTGGTCCTGAGTATAAGAAAGCAGGCTGAACAAACTGTGGAAAACAAGCCAATAAATAGTATTTCTCTGTGGTCCCTGCTCCAGTTCTTGCCTTCAGGTTTTACCACTGAGTTCTCGCCCTGATTGTAATCTGTGAGATGAAATACACCGTCAAGGATGGAGGGATGGCTCAGCACTGACTGCTCTTTCCGAGGACCTGAGTACAATTCCCAGCACCCACATGGCAGCTCACAACCATCTCTAACTCCAGTTCCAGGGAATCCAATGCCCTCTCTGGCCTCCATGGGCGCCAAGCATGCAAATGATGCACAGACATACACACAGCCCAAACAGCCATACATTAAATAAATACATACATACATACATACATACATACACACATACTTTAGAAAAATGAAACAAACCCTTTTCTCCCAAGTTGGTTTTGGTAAAAGTGTCTGTCACAGCCACAGAAAACAAACTAAGTAAGACACATAATATTTTTTTTTTGAGTGCTGGGAATTTAATCCAGGGCTTCATTGAACCCAGGACTTCATGCATGTTAGGCAGGCTCTCTACCACTAGGTAGGCTGTCTATTCCCAGATATATATAACGCGCACACACACACACACACACACACACACACACACACACACACACACACACATATATAGTACATATATGGTATATTTTTAGGGAATCTAAGGTCCTGGGAATTCGAAGATGAAATTCCCGAATCCTATACACAACTGTAAGGATTCCTCTGTACTCAGGACGACTGTCAGTTTCCAGATGACAGTATCGTAAGCCAGACAAGGATTGCATTTCTTTCCTCTGAGAGGAGTCCTGATGTGAACAGGGACTAAAGTGGTGGCTTCCTGGTCACCTCCTCCCAGAAGCCAAGGACCCTCCTGTCTTGGTGTTCTGCTATCCTCAGACATCCAACATCAGTGCCATCACATGGTTAAAAAAAATGGTGCTGCAGCTCTGGCCGTCATGTCCACAGTCCAAGCCCCAGGAATGGGTGAGATGTACAAGTGGTTGCCTTTCAGATGAGTCAGCACTTTGAAAATGTTTGTTAGAAGCCTTCCACTTACATAAAAAAAAAAAAGATTTGTTTTGTGTTTGTGTGTGTTTTGCTTTGCAGGTCTGTCCGTGCACCATGTGCATGGCTAGTGAGTGCCCAAGGAGGCCAGAAGAAGTGTCTGGTGCTCCAGAACTGGCTGGGAGCTGTCGTGTGAGTGCTGGAAACCAAGGGCCTCTACGGAGCAGCTGTTGCTCTTTAACCACTGAGCCATCTCTCCAGCCTCCCGGGGCTTACATTGTATTAAGCCCCTTCTTCATCAAGGGAGACTGGAAAATTACTGGACAGACGGACACCCTGCCGTTTAGGAGGTTCTGTCATTTCTGGGATAGCCAGTGTTCCATTTCTTTCTGCAAAGGGGAACAGGCTGTTGGATGTAAAAGAGGAGTAAAGCGGGAAGTGCTGAGGCAGGAGAATGCTGAGCCTGAGGAAGCAC